>NC_092273.1:25815585-25928085 GCF_036320965.1 Panulirus ornatus
AACTTTCCATGGTTTACTCCAGACACTTCATATGCCCTGGTTCAATCCATTGACAGCACATCGACCCCGGTATACCACATCGTTCCAATTCACTCTATTCCTTGCACGCCTTTCACCCTCTTGCATGTTCAGGCCCCAATCACTCAAAATCTTTTTCACTCCATCCTTCCACTTCCAATCTTGTCTCCCACTTCTCCTCGTTCCCTCCACCTCCGACACATATATCCTCTTGGTCAATCTTTCCTCACTCATTCTCTCCATGTGACCAAACCATTTCAAAACACCCTCTTCTGCTCTCTCAACCACACTCTTTTTATTTCCACACATCTCTCTTACCCTTACATTACTCACTCGATCAAACCACCTCACTCCACATATTGTCCTCAAACATCTCATTTCCAGCACATCCATCCTCCTGCACACAACTCTATCCATAGCCCACGCCTCGCAGCCATACAACATTGTTGGAACCACTATATCTTCAAACATACCCATTTCTGCTTTCCGAGATAATGTCCTTGACTTACAAACATTCTTCAAGGCTCCCAGATTTTTCGCCCCCTCCCCCACCCTATGATTCACTTCTGCTTCCATGGTTCCATCCACTGCCAGATCCACTCCCAGATATCTAAAATACTTTACTTCCTCCAGTTTTTCTCCATTCAAACTTACCTCCCAATTGACTTGACCCTCAACCCTACTGTACCTAATAACCTTGCTCTTATTCACATTTACTCTTAACTTTCTTCTTTCACACACTTTACCAAACTCAGTCACCAGCTTCTGCAGTTTCTTGCATGAATCAGCTACCAGCGCTGTATCATCAGCGAACAACAACTGACTCACTTCCCAAGCTCTCTCATCCACAACACTCTGCATACTTGCCCCTCTTTCCAAAACTCTTGCATTCACCTCCCTAACAACCCCATCCATAAACAAATTAAACAACCATGGAGACATCACACACCCCTGCAGCAAACCTACATTCACTGAGAACCAATCACTTTCCTCTCTTCCTACACGTGCACATGCCTTACATCCTCGATAAAAACTTTTCACTCCTTCTAACAACTTGCCTCCCACACCATATATTCTTAATACCTTCCACAGAGCATCTCTATCAACTCTATCATATGCCTTCTCCAGATCCATAAATGCTACATACAAGTCCATTTGCTTTTCTAAGTATTTCTCACATTCTTCAAAGCAAACACCTGATCCACACATCCTCTAACACTTCTGAAACCACACTGCTCTTCCCCAATCTGATGCTCTGTACATGCCTTCACCCTCTCAATCAATACCCTCCCATATAATTTACCAGGAATACTCAACAAACTTATACCTCTGTAATTTGAGCACTCACTCTTATCCCCTTTGCCTTTGTACAATGGCACTATGCAAGCATTCTGCCAATCCTCAGGCACCTCACCATGAGTCATACATACATTAAATAACCTTACCAACCAGTCAACAATACAGTCACCTCCTTTTTTAATAAATTCCACTGCAATATCATCCAAATCTGCTGCCTTGCCGGCTTTCATCTTCCGCAAAGCTTCTACTACCTTTTCTCTATTTGCCAAATCATTTTCTCTAACCCTCTCACTTTGCACACCACCTCGACCAAAACACCCTATATCTGCCACTCTATCATCAAACACATTCAACAAACCTTCAAAATACTCACTCCATCTCCTTCTCACATCACCACTACTTGTTATCACCTCCCCATTAGCCCCCTTCACTGAAGTTCCCATTTGCTCCCTTGTCTTATGCACTTTATTTACCTCTTTCCAAAACATCTTTTTATTCTCCCTAAAATTTAATGATACTCTCTCACCCAAACTCTCATTTGCCCTCTTTTTCACCTCTTCCACCTTTCTCTTGACCTCCTGCCTCTTTCTTTTATACATCTCCCACTCATTTGCAGTTTTTCTCTGCAAAAATCATCCAAATGCCTCTCTCCTCTGTTTCACTAATAATCTTACTTCCTCATCCCACCACTCACTACCCTTTCTAATCAACCCACCTCCTACGCTTCTCATGCCACAAGCATCTTTTGCGCAAGCCATCACTGCTTCCCTGAATACATCCCATTCCACCCCCACTCCCCTTACCTCCTTTGTTCTCACCTTTTTCCATTCTGTACTCAGTCTCTCCTAGTACTTCCTCACACAAGTCTCCTTCCCAAGCTCACTTACTCTCACCACCCTCTTCACCCCAACATTCTCTCTTCTTTTCTGAAAACCCCTACAATCTTCACCTTTGCCTCCACAAGATAATGATCAGACATCCCTCCAGTTGCACCTCTCAGCACATTAACATCCAAAAGTCTCTCTTTCATGCGCCTATCAATTAACACATAATCCAATAATGCTCTCTGGCCATCTCTCCTACTTACATATGTATACTTATGTATATCTCGCTTTTTAAACCAGGTATTCCCAATCATCAGTCCTTTTTCAGCACATAAATCTACAAGCTCTTCACCGTTTCCATTTACAACACTGAACACCCCATGTATACCAATTATTCCCTCAGCTGCCACATTACTCACCTTTGCATTCTAATCACCCATCACTATAACCCGGTCTTGTGCATCAAAACCACTAACACACTCATTCAACTCCTCCCAAAACACTTGCCTCTCATGATCTTTCTTCTCATGCCCAGGTGCATATGCACCAATAATCACCTATCTCTCTCCATTAACTTTCACTTTTACCCATATTAATCTAGAATTGACTTTCTTACACTCTATCACATACTCCCACAACTCCTGTTTCAGGAGTAGCGCTACTCCATCCCTTGTTCTTGTCCTCTCACTAACCCCTGACTTTACTCCCAAGACATTCCCAAACCACTCTTCCCCTTTACCCTTGAGCTTCGTTTCACTCAGAGCCAAAACATCCAGGTTCCTTTCCTCAAACATACTACCTATCTCTCTTTTTTTCTCATCTTGGTTACATCCACACACATTTAGACACCCCAATCTGAGCCTTCGAGGAGGATGAGCACTCCCCGCGTGACTCCTCCTTCTGTTTCCCCTTTTACAAAGTTAAAATACAAGGAGGGGAGGGTTTCTGGCCCCCTGCTCCCGTCCCCTTTAGTTGCCTTCTACAACACATGAGGAATGCGTGGGAAGTATTCTTTCTCCCCTATCCCCTGGGGATACACATACACATATATACACAAAACTTTTCATGGTTTACCCCAGACACTTCACATGCTCTGATTCAGTCCAGTGACAGCATGTCGACCCCAGTATACCACAGCGTTACAATTCATTCAATTCCTTGCATGCCTTTAACCCTCCTGCATGTTCAGGCCCCGATCGCTCAAAATCTTTTTCACTCCATCTTTCCACCTCCAATTTGGTCTCCCACTTCTCGTTCCCTCTAATTCTGACACATATATCCTCTTCGTCATTCTTTCCTCACTCATTCTCTCCATGTGACCAAACCATTTAAATACACCCTCTACTGCTCTCTCAACCACACTCTTTTTATTACCACATATCTCTCTCACCATTTCATTACTTAATTGATCAAATCACCTCACACCACATATTGTCCTCAATCATCTCATTTCCAACACATCCACCCTCCTGCACAACCCTACCTATAGCCCATGCCTCGCAACGATATAACAGTATTGGACCACTATTCCTTCAAACATACCCATTTTGCTGTCTGAGATAATGTTCTTGCCTTCCACACATTTTTCGATGATCCCAGAACTTTCGCCCCCTCCCCACCCTGTGACTCAATCATGCTTCCATTCACTGCCAAATCCACTCCCAGATATTCAAAAACTTCACTTCCTCCAGTTTTTCTCCATTCAAACCTACCTCCTAATTGACTTGTCTCTCAACCCTACTGAACCTAATAACCTTGTTCTTATTCACATTCACTCTCTGCTTTCTTCTTTCACACACTTTACCAGACTCAGTCACCAACTTTTGCAGTTTCTCATCCGAATCAGCCACCAGTGCTGTATCATCAGTGAACAACAACTGACTCACTTTTCAAGCTCTCTCATCCACAACAGACTGCATACTTGCCCCTCTTTCCAAAACTCTTGCATTCACCTACCCAACAACCCCACCCATAAACAAATTAAACAACCATGGAGACATCACGCACCCCTACCGCAAACTGACATTCACTGAGAACCAATCACTTTCCTCTCTTCCTACACGTACACATGCCTTACCTCCTCGATAAAAACTTTTCACTGCTTCTAACAACTTGCCTCCCACACCATATATTCTTAATACCTTCCACAGAGCATCTCTATCAACTCTATCATACGCCTTCTCCAGATCCATAAATGCTACATACAAATCCATTTGTTTTTCTAAGTATTTCTCACAGACATTCTTCAAAGCAAACACATGATCCACACATCCTCTACCACTTCTGAAGCCACACTGCTCTTCCCCAATCTGATGTTCTGTACATGCCTTCACCCTCTCAATCAATACCCTCCCTTATGATTTCCCAGGAATACTCAACAAACTTATACCTCGGTAATTTGAACACTCGCCATTATCCCCTTTCCCTTTGTATAATGGCACTATACAAGCATTTCGCCAATCCTCAGGTACTTCACCATGAGCCATACATACACTGAATATCCTCACGAACCAGTAAACAACACAGTCACCCCTTATTGATAAATTTCACTGCAATACCATCCAAACCCACCGCCTTGCTGGCTTTCATCTTCCGCAAAGCTTTCACTACCTCTTCTCTGTTTACCAAATCATTCTCCATGACCCTCTCACTTTGCGCACCACCTCGACCAAAACACACTATATCTGCCACTCATATCATCAAACACATTCAACAAACCTTCAAAATACTCACTCCATCTCCTTCTCACATCACCACTACTTGTTATTACCTCCCAATCAGCCCCCTTCACTGATGTTCCCATTTGTTCACTTGTCTTACATACTTTATTTACCTCCTAAAACATCTCTATTTTCCCTAAAATTTAATGATACTCTCTCACCCCAACTCTCATCTGCCCTCTTTTTCACCTCTTGCACCCTTCTCTTGACCTCCTGCTTCTTTCTTTTATACATCTCATGGTCATTTGCACTATTTCCCTGCAAAACATGTCCAAATGCCTCTCTCTTCTCTTTCACTAACAATCTTACTTCTTAATCCCACCACTCAGTACCCTTTCTAATCTGCCCACCTCCTAAACTTCTCATGCCACAAGCATCTTTTGCGGAAGCCATCACCGCTTCCCTAAATGAATCCCATTCCTCCCCCACTGCCCTTACATCCTTTGCTCTCGCCTTTTTCTATTTTGCACTCAGTCTCTCCTGGTACTTCTTCACACAAGTCTCCTTCCCAAGCTCACTTACTCTCACCACTCTCTTCATCCCAACATTTTCTCTTCTTTTCTGAAAACCTCTACAAATCTTCACCTTCGTTTCCACAAGATAATGATCAGACATCCCTCCAGTTGCACCTCTCAGCACATTAACACCCAAAAGTCTCTCTTTCATGCGCCTATCAATCAACACGTAATCCAATAATGTTCTCTGGCCATCTCTCCTACTTACATACGTATACTTATGTATATCTCTTTTTTTAAACCAGGTATTCACAATCATCATTCCTTTTTCAGCACAAAAATCTACAAGTTCTTCACCATTTCCATTTACAACACTGAACACCCCATGAATACCAATTATTCCAACTGCCACATTACTCACCTTTGCATTCAAATCACCAATCACTATAACCTGGTCTTGTGCATCAAAACTACTAACCTACGCACTCAGCTGCTCCCAAAACACTTGCCTCTCATGATCTTTTTTCTCATGCCCAGGTGCATATGCACCAATAATCATCCATCTCTCTCCACCCACTTCCAGCTTTACCCATATCAACCTAAAGTTTCCTTTTTACACTCTTATCACATACACCACTCCTGTTTCAGGAATAATGCTGCTCCTTCCCTTGCTCTTGTCCTCTCACCAACCCCTGACTTTACTCCCAAAACATTCCCAGACCACTCATCCCCTTTACCCTTGAGCTTCGTTTCACTCAGAGCCAAAACATTCCTCAAACATACAACCTATGTCTCCTTTTTTCTCATCTTGGTTACATCCACACACATTTAGACAACCCAATCTGAGCATTCGAGGAGGATGAGCACTCCCCATGAGTGCATGACTCCTTCTGTTTCCCCTTTTAGGAAGTTAAAAATACAAGGAGGGGAGGGTTTCTAGCTTTCCACTCCCGTCCCCTTTAGTTGTTTTCTACAATATGTGACAAATCCGTGGGCAGTATTCTTTCTCCCCTATCCCCAGGGATACTGGGTATTTCATACTTAAGTGAAAGAGGGATAAAAAGTCTAAGTGGATATGGGAGTGGCTAGCTACAAGAAATTTAGAGAGCCATTTTGCAGACACATACCACTCATGGCCTTTAAGCAATGAGAATGTAAACAAAAAGTATTTTTTTTCATTTTTATTTTGCTTTGTCGCTGTCTCCCGAGTTAGCGAGGTAGTGCAAGGAAACAGACGAAAGAATGGCCCAACCCACCCACATACACATGTATATACATACATGCCCACACATGCAACTATACATACCTATACATCTCAATGTACACATATATATACATACACAAACATACATATACATATATACACATGTACAAAATTCATACTGTCTGCCTTTATCTATTCCCATCGCCACCTCGCCACACATGGAATAACAACCCCCTCCCCCCTCATGTGTGCGAGGTAGCACTAGGAAAAGACAACAAAGGCCCCATTTGTTCACATTCAGTCTCTAGCTGTCATGTAATAATGCATCGAAACCACAGCTCCCTTTCCACATCCAGGCCCCACACAACTTTCCATGGTTTACCCCAGACGCTTCACATGCCCTGGTTCAATCCATTGACAGCACGTCGACCCCAGTATACCACATCGTTCTAATTCACTCTATTCCTTGCACACCTTTCACCGTCCTGCATGTTCAGGCCCCAATCACTCAAAATCTTTTTCACTCCATCTTCCCACCTCCAATTTGGTCTCCCACTTCTCCTTGTTCCCTCCACCTCTGACACATATATCCTCTTGGTCAATCTTTCCTCACTCATTCTCTCCATGTGACCAAACCATTTCAAAACACCCTCTTCTGCTCTCTCAATCACGCTCTTTTTATTTCCACACATCTCTCTTACCCTTACATTACTTACTCGATCAAGCCACCTCACACCACATATTGTCCTCAAACATCTCATTTCCAGCACATCCACCCTCTGCACACAACTCTATCCATAGCTCATGCCTCGCAACCATACAACATTGTTGGAACCACTATTCCTTCAAACATACCCATTTTTGCTTTCCGAGATAATGTTCTCGACTTCCAAACATTCTTCAAGGCTCCCAGAATTTTCACCCCTCACCCACCCTATGATTCACTTCCGCTTCCATGGTTCCATCCGCTGCCAGATCTACTCCCAAATATCTAAAACACTTTACTTCCTCCAGTTTTTCTCCATTCAAATTTACCTTCCAGTCGACTTGATCCTCAACCCTACGGTACCTAATAACCTTGCTCTTATTCACATTTACTCTTCTTTCACACACTTTACCAAACTCAGTCACCATCTTCTGCAGTTTCTCACATGATTCAAAAACAGTATATATCACTAAAATCAACAGCTAATACCCAATCTATCGGCCTTCAGCAATAAGAATGTAAACAAAAACAGTCTATACCATTAAAATCAGCAAATATCCAATCTATTTGGAATTCTATTTTCAAGTATGTATTAGCTAGGAGCCTCTGCAAACACTGTGGTAGAGCTGCCCTCTACCAATGGCCTGTTAAGGGTGAGGCACTGAAGGTTAAGAAGCAGCACTAGACTTCACTGGTCATGGAGTCTATTGCCATGGCCACCCATTTGAGAGACTTCCAGGTGGGAATGAGCAGCATTGATACAGATAGGTAGTACTTTTATCAAAGAAATACAATCACTTGACAAATATAATTGCTTTACTGTAAGTATGAATATCTTTTGACTATATGGTGTTTGCCAATCCAGGCAAAAGAAGGCACACACCATGAATTTTGGGCTTAGGCCACATAAATGTGCAGGGACACTCCCCACAGCTCCAAAAACGAGTTTCTAAGAGATAATTCACCACAAAAAATTCCTGTGATACTAACTTAATTCTCAACTTTCTCCTTTCTCACACTCATCCAAACTAGATACCAGCTTCTGAAATTTCTTACACGAGTCTGCTGCCATAGCTCTTCCATCAGCAAACAGCAACTGACTCAACTCAGTGGTCCTCCCATACTACATCCCTAACCTCCAACAGACTGCAGACCTACCCCTCTCTCCAAGACCCTACCATTTACATCCCTCAGTACTCTATCCATAAACAAAATGAACAGCCATGGTGACATCAGCACGTTTGTTGCAGATGTAACTTCACCAGAAACTACTCAACCTTCTCTTTCCCTACTTGCACATGAGGCTTACTGTCTTGAAAGTAATACTAAATGATAAAAACGTGAGGATGGACCAGGAGTGCACCAACTCAATATGAGAATCAGACAAGCACTGAATTTGTTATATATGGTTTGGGTGATGGAGCTTAATCTGACCAAATGCACAGTCCTGAAGATGTGCCAGTGTAAGGATGCCTAGATACGACTATGATCTTGCATGAAACAAACTGCATGAATGTATACTTAAAAAGTGTTTGGGAATCAACATAATACTTGGCTTACTGCCAGAATATTAGAGATAAATTATCCGTTAGTTAATATCAAAATTATAAAAGTGCAAGGTTAAGGAAATGTTCAGCAAATGCTATTTGCAATATATCATATCTAAATAACTGAGTGCATCTCAAGTTTGGTCATCATACTTGAAGAATCACAAACATTTCAGGGAAATGATCCAAAACAGAGTAAAAGAGACAGTACCTGAAATAATGAATCGAGTTACAGGAAGGTAAGGCTATAAATCTGACCACAATGGTAAAAAGAAGAATGATGGGAGCCATGGCTGAAATTTTCAAGGACCTTTATCGAACTGACAATATTGGGATTAACAGCTCTTCGAAATAAGGAAAGATCAATGCAAGATCATAAAAAGAAAGTAAGCAAGACATAAATTTGAAAGATCTGAAGAATTACATCTCTAATAACAGAGTGGTGGATGATTGGAGGAAGGTAAGTAAAGGGACTATGAATGCACACGCTATACAAACTTCTAAAAATTATATGACATTAAATCAACTTTTAAGTGATGGATTCCCATGTGTGAAAACTCACTCCCCATAACTTACAATTTGGTAATCACAACTTTACATATTTGCACACAAATTCACACGAATAGACAAAAAAGAAAGAAAAACTATGTGTATTGTGTTAGTTCATGGCAAGTTTGTTGGTAGTCTGAGTTATATGCTCTGGTCAATTACTACACCCATAATGTCACTAGCCATCAGATGTTCTTAAAGAGTCAATCACCTATTAGAACCTGAGTTACCTTTTCCCTTCAGAAAATAAAATCAAAACATTTCATTTTGTATGCAGCTGGGAATGGTGAGAACCTTATCATGGTTGTCAAAAGTGATCATGAAGAAAATTAGAAGTCTTGTACAAATTGTTAAAACTCTCACCAAGTTGAATATATAAGTAATACGTCAGCAAATCACACTTACATTTTCCACCGTGATGCTAATCTTTGATTTCTTGTCACTAGAAACACCCTATTCCTGTCCCTAATCTAATACTCCTTGGAGGAGGAAACCTTAAGAGATCTGTGGGCCCAGCAGGCATCCATCACCTTCATGGGGAGATATGTAACTGTCATGGCAACTAAACTCATACAGGAAGAAAGCATGACAAAGACACATAAATATGGACACATGACCAAAGACACTTAGTCTCATGCATCCTGGCCCCAGTAGCTGAGGTGTGTGAGGGGTACACACGAGCAGGCCAGCTAGCAGGAGAGCTGTTGGGCACAGAAGCGCCCACCGCCCACCTACCATTGCCATCTACCACTACTACTCTCTAGCCTCACTGTGATCTTGCAGCTCTACACAGCAGTGCCACGAAACTAGGCCAATCAAGCCTTTACTCTTTATATATATCATGGCCTTATTACAGAATAAAATAAAAGTGTCATTCACTAATATTACACAATTCCTTTAGTATTAACAAGCTGCTGGAGCACAATGTCTCAGCCTAGCTGGCTTGCTTTATATAGGCAAAACTTCAGTTTTCATATTCAGACTTGACTGTTATTAACCCATGCAGAATGACAGGTTTTGTTGTGTGACCACGTAACTGAAGATTCACCAAAAGCTTGTCTACTATGTCCATAACTATAAGGCGTCTCTCTTTGTCATCTAGCCAGTGTCCCTATTGGGTATAGTGATGAGAGGCAGCATGATAGACACTACCAAGAGCGGGCCACAAGCACCAACTACACTCCACACAGACTACACATGGGCTGGGGGGGGAGCTGTCCAACATGATCACTGCCTGCTCCCCCCACAGGCCACTACCTCCACCTCGGGAGACTCCAGGTCACGCTCAACATAGCACATGTGCACTTTATTTTCCTGATCTTACATAGGGCTGATTTAAACTTGGAAATGACAGAATTGTTTAAATGACATATAACAATGATAAATTGAAATGTGTCAAAATAAAAGTAAAATCATTAGTAGACTGGATATCACAGTGTACTATAAATGATGATGAAAGTATTGTATCATGCTCCCTGCAGTGACATTGAATGGTGTTGATGTTGAGTAAGATGGGCCTTCTGGTCCCCACGCGGCAGTCTGACACTTGTGCAGGTGGCACAAGCCACGGGCTACAGCAATGGCTGCTACGCGTGGTCGGTCTGGGTCAGGTCGACTAAAGTGGACTGGGACGACATATGGACACTAGACCAAACACTAATGACAGCAACAGCGAGATCGTTACCGGTGACAATGACTCGTTAATCCGCTCAGGTCCATCAATATGGTCATGTGGGGAGAGCTGTACCTTTTCCATCTTAGAAAGATGCAGAGCATATGCATCCCTCGCGCGGAACTGCATAAATCGCATGTTGGATGACTGTGACAACTCCGTGATGATCTTGATGTTGGGGAAGAACCTGTAAAGCAACTTGCATCACTCATGACTGGCTTTGAAACCTCTAATAGTCTTATCTACCAACACTGTACATATGTTGCTTAAATGCAGTAATGATCATGGGATCTTGAAATCAGAGTATTCAAATATATTTCAAGGCTGGCTACATAGCTTGCAACTATAAAAGCATCTAATTTGATAAATTAGATGAACAGGATTACTTAAGTGTGATTAGCAGGAAAGGCCAAAGCAATGTTATAAATTAGATGTTTTCAGTCTATCAAATAATGCAAAAAGAAGGAAACATATATTAATTATTGCGCTGCTCCTGTACTATATACAGTAATATGAAGGTAAAGTAAGGGAACTGAAGCTTTTAATCTAATCTAAACAAAAGGCAATCTGAATTTCTCCTACTTCCTTAAAATTAATGTTTCTGAAAATTTATTTAACTGACCAAGATGTTATGATAACATACTAATACTGTACATATGTCATATATTTATCAAATGTCTTTTGGAGCATCAGCAATCTTCTCTGGATAATATTCTACAACCTTATAACCAGAAAATGAAAGCAAGATATGGCAGAAATCTTTTTAACCAGTTACCAGAAATCTCTCACTCCTCAACTGGGGATGTAAATTTAGTAGAAACAGTGGATTGTCATTTAATATGGCAATTTAACAAAATTCTTAGGCAGTAAGCAAAGCTCATATCATGAGCTCTCTCATGTAAAAGTAACTTAGACTTAACTACATCTGGAATGATGAGGGATAACAACAACAACGTGTGAGAGAGAGCCCATCCCTCTGTACATAAGATCACCTGCAACAATATCGTACCAAAATGACAGGGCTAGAACATGCTACTCACCACATTCATTTGCTGAATAATACTTGTAGACAGGGTTGAATGGAGGAGGTTGGATGTGTTGGAAATAAAATGTCTGAGGACAATATGTGGTGTGAGGTGGTTTGATCGAGTAAGTTATGAAAGGGTAAGAGAGATATGTAGTAATAAAAAGTGTGTGGTTGAGAGCACAGAAAAGGGTGTGTTGAAATGGTTTGGTCACATGGAGAGAATGAAAGAGGAAAGATTGACAAAGAGGATATATGTGTCAGAGGTAGAGGGAATGAGGAGAAGTGGGAGACCAAATTGAAAGTGGGAGGATGGAGTGAAAAAAGATTTTGAGCGATCAGGGCCTGAGCATACAGGAGGGTGAAAGGCATGCAAGGAATTGAGTGAATTGGAACAATGTGGTATACCGGGGTAGACGTGCTGTCAATGGATTGAACCAGGGCATGTGAAGCGTCAGGGGTAAACCATGGAAAGTTTAGTGGGGCCTGGATGTGAAAAGGGAGCCATGGTTTTGGTGCATTACACATGACAGCTAGAGACTGAGTGTGAACGAATGTAGCCTTTGTTGTCTTTTCCTAGCGCTACCTCACATGCGCGCAGGGGGAGGGGGGTGCCATTTCACGTGTGGCGGAGTGGCGACGGGAATGGATGAAGGAAGCAAGTATGAATATGTACATGTGTATGTATTTATCTACATGTCTGTGTATGTATATGTATGTATACGGTGAAATGTATAGTTATGTATATGTGCATGCGTGGGCATTTATGTATATACATGTGTATGTGGGTGGGTTGGGCCATTCTTTCGTCTGTTTCCTTGCACTACCTTACTAACACGGGAGACAGCGACAAAGTATAATAAATATTTCAATAGTGATTTTTCATGCATGTTGAGCCGAACAATTTGTACTGTACATCTAACATCCTACACACTTCCCTGGTGTCATTCTCATACTTTTCTTCTACATTAAGTGTACAACTTCTAATTTTATATTTTTTGTCTTGTTTATGCATGTGAATATCAACTTTGGGTTCCTATCCATGTTTTTCCTAAATATCCATTAATTCTCTGTTCTCTTCTATGAAATATGATTTTCAAGTCTACTTCCTCTATTTTCTTGCCAAGTTTGTTTATTTATTCTTGCCTCTCTTGTTGCAATACTTTTCTTCCATTTCCATGCTCTTCTGCTATTCACCACAGTTTTAATCTCAGTGTGTACTCTCCCTCCTTTTGCTTGCTTGCCCACTGATTATTTGGGCACATTTTCATGTCTGTCACCAGGTTAATGTCTATGAAGACTTTTATAATCTTGTATCTAAAATACTTTCAAAGATCACTCTTCAGTCTATTTTTCATAAAGTTGCCATTCAATCTGTTCTTGTCCTTGATCGCCGTATCCCATTTACATTTATTTGTTTCCACACTGTATGCCGTGATCTAAATTTGTATCATTCAAAGTGTCATATCATTTGTAAAGACAAGATCTTACTGTATCATTCTATCATGTTGGACTGTCATTTATCTGTACATAGGTAAATGATGCACTTAGATTTACAAGCCATTTGAACTATTTTCTTTCAATTACCGATTAAATCTTCATCTTGTATTTGTATCTACAGCCACAATCTGTTCCTCTTTCATGCAGTTAAAGTAACCCACCAATAACTGAATTTGGCTTCCCTATTCCATTCAATACTTCAAACTTTATTAAAGGTTCCTCAAAGTCATTAAGCTTCGTTGTTGGTGTTCTGTATAATATCAAGCTTATTGTATTTACAGCCGAGATGTTCACTTCAATTACTTTACATTTATTATGGCTTATCTTCATCTACTTTCTTCCAAAGTTATCATGGATCCATATTGCTGCACCAACTTCTCTGATTTTGATCCTCTCAGTTGTGATGTTTTGACCTGTCCAAATTTGCATTTCCAAATTTGCTTCATCCCTCACTTTCTCACAAAGTTACTGTTTTGCTGATCTGGACTGTGTTGTCCCCAGTATTTTAGACTCTTCACTTATATATCTACATATATATCTTCCAAGTCATGGCAAGTGGTTAAACAAACAGTGAAGAGGTGGTGAAAATCTTGTTCAAGATAAAGTGTGGCAAAGCAGCATATTGGATGAAATTACAGTTGAATTTCTTAAAAGAGGTGGTTTTGTTGTTGATTCAACAGTTAAACAGGATTTTCAATGTATGTATGGTTAAAGGTGAGGTGCCTGAGTAATGGTGAACTGCCTTTCCTATTGTATACAGGCAAGGGGGACAAAAGTGAATTTTCAAAGTACATAGGTACTGTACAAGTGTGGTGGATGTAGCTAGTTAGTCGTATGGGATACTGGTGATTAAGAGGGTGGTGACATGTGCAGTGCATCAGACTGAGGTGGAACATTGTGGCTTCAGGAATGGAAGAGATGTGTATCAGGTCTCTGTTTTGATGAATGTTATTTATTTTATATTTATCTATTTATTTATTTATTTTGCTTTGTCGCTGTCTCCCACATTAGTAAGGTAGCGCAAGGAAACAGATGAAAGAATGGCCCAACCCGCCCACATACACATGTATATACATACACGTCCACACATGCAAATATACATACCTATACATCTCAATGTACACATATATATACACACACAGACATATACATATATACACATGTACATAATTCATACTGACTGCCTTTATTTGTTCCCATCGCCACCTCGCCACACATGGAATAACATCCCCCTCCCCCCTCATGTGTGCGAGGTAGCGCTAGGAAAAGACAACAAAGGCCCCATTCGTTCACATTCAGTCTATAGCTGTCATGTAATAATGCACCGAAACCACAGCTCCCTTTCCACATACAGGCCCCACACAACTTTCCATGGTTTACCCCAGACGTGTCACATGCCCTGGTTCAATCCATTGACAGCACGTCGACCCCGGTATACCACATCGACCCAATTCACTCTATTCCTTGCACGCCTTTCACCCTCCTACATGTTCAGGCCCCGATCACTCAAAATCTTTTTCACTCCATCTTTCCACCTCCAATTTGGTCTCCCACTTCTCCTCGTTCCCTCCACCTCTGACACATATATCCTCTTGGTCAATCTTTCCTCACTCATTCTCTCCATGTGACCAAACCATTTCAAAACACCCGCTTCTGCTCTCTCAACCACACTCTTTTTATTTCCACACATCTCTCTTACCCTATTATTACTTACTCGATCAAACCACCTCACACCACATATTGTCCTCAAACATCTCATTTCCAGCACATCCACCCTCCTGCACACAACTCTATCCACAGCGCACGCCTCACAACCATACAACATTGTTGGAACCACTATTCCTTCAAACATACCCATTTTTGCTTTCCGAGATAATGTTCTCGACTTCCAAACATTCTTCAAGGCTCCCAGAATTTTTGCCCCCTCCCCCACCCTATGATTAATTTCCGCTTCCATGGTTCCATCCGCTGCCAGATCCTCTCCCAGATATCTAAAACACTTTACTTCCTCCAGTTTTTCTCCATTCAAACTTACCTCCCAATTGACTTGACCCTCAACCCTACTGTACCTAATAACCTTGCTCTTATTCACATTTACTCTTAACTTTTTTCTTTCACACACTTCACCAAACTCAGTCACCAGCTTCTGCAGTTTCTTGCATGAATCAGCCACCAGCGCTGTATCATCAGCGAACAACAACTGACTCACTTCCCAAGCTCTCTCATCCACAACAGACTGCATACTTGTCCCTCTTTCCAAAACTCTTGCATTCACCTCCCTAACAACCCCATCCATAAACAAATTAAAAAACCATGAAGACATTACACACCCCTGCCACAAACCTACATTCACTGAGAACCAATCACTTTCCTCTCTTCCTACGCGTACACATGCCGTGCATCCTCAATAAAAACTTTTCACTGCTTCTAACAACTTGCCTCCCACACCATATATTCTTAGTACCTTCCATAGAGCAACTCTATCAACTCTATCATATGCCTTCTCCAGATCCATAAATGCTACATACAAATCCATTTGTTTTTCTAAGTATTTCTCACATACATTCTTCAAAGCAAACACCTGATCCACACATCCTCCACCACTTCTGAAACCACACTGCTCTTCCCCAATCTGATGCTCTGTACATGCCTTCACCCTCTCAATCAATACCCTCCCATATAATTTACCAGGAATACTCAACAAACTTATACCTCTGTAATTTGAGCACTCACTCTTATCCCCTTTGCCTTTGTACAATGGCACTATGCAAGCATTCCGCCAATCCTCAGGCACCTCACCATGAATCATACATACATTAAATAACCTTACCAACCAGTCAACAATTCAGTCACCCCCATTTTTAATAAATTCCACTGCAATACCATCCAAACCTGCTGCCTTGCCGGCTTTCATCCTCCGTAAAGCTTTTACTACCTCTTCTCTATTTACCAAATCATTTTCCCTAACCCTCTCACTTTGCACACCACCTCGACCAAAACACCCTATATCTGCCACTCTATCATCAAACACATTCAACAAACCTTCAAAATACTCACTCCATCTCCTTCTCACATCACCACTACTTGTTATCATCTCCCCATTAGCCCCCTTCACTGAAGTTCCCATTTGCTCCCTTGTCTTATGCACTTTATTTACCTCCTTCCAAAACATCTTTTTATTCTCCCTGAAATTTAATGACACTCTCTCACCCCAACTCTCATTTGCCCTCTTTTTCAGCTCTTGCACCTTTCTCTTGACCTCCTGCCTCTTTCTTTTATACCTCTCCCGCTCATTTGCATTTTTTCCCTGCAAAAATCGTCCAAATGCCTCTCTCTTCTCTTTCACTAATAATCTTACTTCTTCATCCCACCACTCACCACCTTTTCTAATCAACCCACCTCCCACGCTTCTCATGCCACAAGCATCTTTTGCGCAAGCCATCACTGCTTCCCTAAATACATCCCATTCCTCCCCCACTCCACTTAGCTCCTTTGTTCTCACCTTTTTCCATTCTGTACTCAGTCTCTCCTGGTACTTCCTCACACAAGTCTCCTTCCCAAGCTCACTTACTCTCACAACCCTCTTCACCCAAACATTCTCTCTTCTTTTCTGAAAACCCCAAAAATCTTCACCTTCGCCTCCACAAGATAATGATCAGACATCCCTCCAGTTGCACCTCTCAGCACATTAACATCCAAAAGTCTCTCTTTCGTGCGTCTATCAATTAACACATAATCCAATAACACTCTCTGGCCATCTCTCCTACTTACATACGTATACTTATGTATATCTCGCTTTTTAAACCAGGTATTCCCAATCACCAGTCCTTTTTCAGCACATATATCTACAAGCTCTTCACCATTTCCATTTACAACACTGAACACTCCATATATACCAATCATTCCCTCAACTGCCACATTACTCACCTTTGCATTCAAATCACCCATCACTATAACCCGGTCTTGCGCATCAAAACCACTAACACACTCATTCAACTGCTCCCAAAACACTTGCCTCTCATGATCTTTCTTCTCATGCCCAGGTGCATATGCACCAATAATCACCCATCTCTCTCCATCAACTTTCAGTTTTACCCATGTCCATCTGGAATTGACTTTCTTACACTCTATCACATACTCCCACAACTCCTGATTCACAGTAGTGCTACTCCTTCCCTTGCTCTTGTCCTCTCACTAACCCCTGACTTTAGTCCCAAGACATTCCCAAACCACTCTTCCCCTTTACCCTTGAGCTTCGTTTCACTCAGAGCCAAAACATCCAGGTTCCTTTCCTCAAACATACTACCTATCTCTCCTTTTTTCTCATCTTGGTTACATCCACACACATTTAGACACCCCAATCTGAGCCTTCGAGGAGGATGAGCACTCCTTGCGTGAAACTTCTGTTTCCCCTTTTAGAAAGTTAAAATACAAGGAGGGGAGGGTTTCTGGCCCCCCACTCCCGTCCCCTTTAGTCGCCTTCTACGACACGTGAGGAATGCGTGGGAAGTATTCTTTCTCCCCTATCCCCAGAGATATTGATGAATGTATGAGAAAAAATTCAAAAGAGAGAGATTTTGTACGAAGCATTTATGGATATGGATAAGGCATATGACAGCACTAATAGACATGCTTTGTGAAAGGTGTTACAAATTCATGATGCTGGAGGAAAGATACCAGAAGCTGTGAAGAGCTGTTATCAAGGGTGTGAGATATGTTAACAATTACGAAGAAAGGAGGGTGAGTGGTTCCAGGTCAAGGTAAGATCTGCAGCTTAGGTGTGTGATGTCACCAGCAGCTCAGCCTGTCAATGGATTCTGTGATGAGGCAAGGGAATGTGTGCGATTTTGAGAGAGAGGTAGGTCTGCAGTCTGTTTAGGGTGGGGGCCTGGGAGGGGTGGCAACAGTTGTTTGCTGATGATATGGCATTGGAGGCACATTTCAGTGAGAAAATACACATGAGTGAAAGAAAGTACATAAAAGTAAGGTCATTAAGTTCAAAGTGGAAAGAGACAGGTTAGTTGGATTGTAAGTTTCAATGGAAAGAACTTGAGG
This sequence comes from Panulirus ornatus, assembly GCF_036320965.1. NCBI lineage: Eukaryota > Metazoa > Arthropoda > Malacostraca > Decapoda > Palinuridae > Panulirus > Panulirus ornatus. The sequence goes on from NC_092273.1 coordinate 25,834,159, forward strand.
ATGTCAAGTGTTTTAGATATATAAGAGTGACTATAACAGCAGATGGAATCAGAAAAAAAGTATGCCACAGAATAGGAGAAGAGGTACACTGAGGAGTGTGTGGAAAGAGAGGTCACTGTCTTTGAGGGCAAAGATGGGCAAGTGTGATGGTCCAATAGTCCCAATAGTGTTACATCAAATGCAAGGTATGTGCATGTGACTGAGCAAATTTGAATGATGCAGTAAATGAGGAAGCAATGTGCAGTCACTGGATTGAATTGGGGCATATGAAGCAGTCAGGAAATACCATGGAAAGGCCTTTGGGTACTGACTATGGATAAGGGGTCGGTTTTGGTTTCGGCATACAATATATGTCAGCTTAAGCGTGTACGTGAGCAAACGAGGGCATTTTTCTTTTTCCTTGCTAACTCACTATGTGGGATGGGCTTTGGTTTCAGTTTATCATATATGTCAGCCTGAGAGAAGATGTGAGCAAATGAGGCCATTCTTCTTTTTCCTTGTTAACTCACTATGTGGGGAATGGTGAGAGTATGATAAAAAATTCCTAGGAATTGCTATATCTTTACTTGTCCTCATATAGTTTTGTGTATTCAGTAGTTTTGCTCTATAAAAATAATTCCAAGGATTTGCTATTCCTTTACTTGTCCTTAGATGGTTTTGTGTATTCAGTCATTTTGCTCTTTAATTTTTCATCTGGAGTTGAATTAATGCTGATTCTTCTTAAGGTGCTTACTTTGTCCTAATAATGTTCTGTTTTATCACCACTGTTCTATTTTCGTTTATGCCTGAGCTTTCCGTACCTGGTTCTCTATTAAAACGAAGTCTGCTTGTTTGGTATATTCTGTAGTAAGTATGGTCTGGCTGCCAATTATTAATATGGTTTTATTCCATTCTATTCTCCTGTTTTGATTGGTCTTGCATAAAAATAATTGTGGGCTTTGAAGGGTTAAAGTAATTTACCTCGGGTTTTGGTTGTATGTATGATACTAGGCAAAGGCAAAATACCAATGAAATGGAAAAGGACAAAATTTACACGCATTTTCAATAAAGGAAACCAGGAAGAGGTGTCTTCTGATGTTGGTCTGAAAGGTATTGCAAAAGTCAGAGAGAAAATGGATGACTTTCTGAAGAGAAGAAATTATCTGAGAGATAACTTGGTTTTAGGGAAAGGGGGTCATGTGCAACACACTTCTTAGCTTTGTTTGAGAATGAGCCTCGTCTCAGACAAGAGGGAAGGTTGGGTAGACTGTTTATATCTTGACTGCCAAAAAACAGTACTGCATGGGAGGCTGGTTAAGAAGCTGGAATATCAGGCAGGAATAAGAAGTATATTCCTCAGTTGGATAAATTATTTTAGTGAAAGGGAACTAAGGACAGGTCAAAGGAGCCTTCTCCAGACGGGTGAAGGTCACCAGCAGAATGCCCAGAGTTTTCCATATGATCCATGTAAATGACTTAAATATGTTCGGGGATGATGCAAAAGTCACAAGGGAAGTGAAAAGCAAGAAGGACCACATCACCTTTAAAGGGGTCCTAAACAGACCCAAAAGTTGATTGCTTCATGGTTGATGAAATTCAACCCAAGAATATGTAAAGTAATAAGGATGGTAAAAAGTGAAAGAAGGCCTCAATATGATTATTATCCAGCATGAAATAAGCTTCGGGATTCTGTGTGAAAGAAGAAAGTCAACATCATCTATAACCTGTCACCAGAGTTCCACATTAGGAGAACAATAAAGGAGACAAACTGTCTTCTGGCAAATATCAAAATAGCTTTCAAGTACAAGGATAAGGAAATACATGGCAAGCTCTTCATATCCAACACAATGTCAAAACTGAAATATGCTTCTCCAGTTTAGTCACCTACCTAAGAACCATACAGAGCTAACCGAGAAGGTTCTGAGGATAGGAACAAAGATGGTACCATATTTAAGATAGCCAAGTAAAAGGGAAAGGATAAAGGCATCAAATTTGCCCACCTTGGAAGAGATGTAAAGATAAGCAACCAAAAGACATAACATGAAATCAATAACGAAACTTCTTCAAAAAAAGGTGAAAGGAAGTACTTTTATAATACAAGGGTGGTAGATGAATGGAATAGAATGATTGAGGACATGGTATATGCATAGGGCATACATAAATTGGAGCATGATGGCAGAAAATGTTCAAGAGATGGGGCTCTAAGAGTGTATATCTACCGCCCCTTACAGTACCAATAGCTACAAGCTGAGTATCCCTCATCCGAAATGCCTGGCATCGGAAGTGTTTTGGATTCTGGATTTTTTGGATTTTGATATATTTGCATATACATAATGAGAGATGTAAAAAACAGGATGATGTGGATACAAACTGGTTAGAGCCGAGACATACATCAATGTTTTGACCGTTAAACGGTCTTCCTCAGGAAATACTGATTTCAGTACTTGGCGGGACTGTGTTCCCGGAAAGTGATGGTCACCCAGTAGGACACCTTGGCATGTCACTCTCTGATTGGATCACTTGTCATGCTGCCTCCACCTGCTCACAGCGATCTCTGCTGCCTGACATGACCAGCAGATGAACCCAGACCTTGTGTTAATGTTGTTCTTAATCCCTTCTACTAGGCAAGCTTTTATGCAGTCACTAAATGATTTGTCACTTGCCTGTAGTTGCCTTGGCATTGATTATTTAGTGATAGTATACAATATTCTTAATTTTGTGCATGAAACTTTGTGAAACAATGAACCATCAGAAAGCTAAGTTGTCACAACCTCAGCAGCCCATGGGGACAATCTGTGGTTGTTTGGCATCACCTTCATGCCTGATTCTGAATTTATACGCTACTAATAAGCAATCATTTTCTTACACTTATTCACATATAGCATAGAATAAGCAAAAAACCTTGAGTAATGCACATAGGTCTGGTGGTGACAATGGTTTGTAATAAACCGGTGCCAACATAGCGTCAGAGCTCAGCATGGGCAAGTGAGGTTAGGTGTTCAACTTTCCACTTGCAATGTCATGTTGCCGCTCAAAAAGTTTAGGGTTTTGGAGCATTTTGGATTTTGGATTTTTGGATTAGGGATACTCAACCTGTAATTGCATGTCTTCCCTGTTCAGTTATGTTGTTTCTCATGTGAGAAATAAAAAGAATGAGAGAGAAAAAGAGAGATAAGCAAGCTTCCTGTAACACAAGAATTTAATGTACTTGAACATAGTCTGGACGGCAACGATGGTGTTACAGTCAGAGAGCGTGTCCTCCTCAGCCGAGTTGTTTAGCTCCTTGTTGACTACAACCACATTCTCTGCTAAGTTGATGCCCGCCCGCAGCAGGTCATCCAGGCTGAAACACAAAACATGCTATTACTAGATCAAGAAGGTTGTCTAAGCAGTAATTTCACCAATACTGTTACTACAACTAAAAGGTCATCCTGGATGCAAAGTAACTCACACTCTTTCTATATCCAGTCAATTATCCAGCAGGAATCAGACTGTTAAAACTCACAGTTACTATACCAAATCCATCAAATCCATGTTGGTCCAAAACATTGCAACTTCACTCAGTGTTGATATAACTACAGATCAACCGTGCAGTGTTATCACATCCAGCAAGTTCCTCAATTTGCAACATTCCATACTGTTATTGCAATCAATAAGTGTAATAGGCTGCAACATAACTCCACACTGTTAATACACCTATCAGACCATCCAAGGTACATCATAACTTGCATTGTTACAATTTGCATTTGCATCAGGTAATCTACACTGCAACGTCTGTCACAGTTAATATACCCAGTGAGTCACCTATGAAGCAAAATAGTGTACACTGTTACTGCACCTTAAATCTCTAGAGGTAGTCCATGCTGCAACACAACCAGCATCTATTAAATCTTACATTTCAAAAGGTTGCCTCTGTCAGAACACAATCCATACTATTACAATATATTACAAATTATAGTCTCGAAGAGTTATGTTCTCTCTAACCATAGACGGACAGTTCTCACAACAAAAGCATAAGTGTGGGGTGGTTAGGGAGGTGCATACAAGAATTTTAGATAGGGGGGGTAAGTATGCAGTGTGTTGGGGATGAGAGGGCCTGGGAAGTGAGTGAGTTGTTGTTCACTGATAATACAGCTTGTGGCTGATTCAAGTGAGAAACTGCAGAAGTTGATGACTGAGTTTGGAAAAGTCTCTGAAAGAGAAAGTTGAGAGTGAATGTGAATAAGAGCAAGGTTATTAGGTTCAGTAGGGTTGAGGGACAAGTTTAGCGGGATGAAAGTTTGAATGGAGGAAATTTGGAGGAAGGGAAGTGTTTCAGATATCTGGGAGTGGACCTAGCAGCGAATGGAACTTGGAAGCAGAAGTAAGTCACAGGGTGGGAGAGGGGCAAAGGTTCTGGGAGCGATAAAGAAAGTGTGGGAGAGAATGTTGTCTCGGAGAGCAAAAATGGGTATGTTATATGGTTGCAAGGCATAGGCTATATATAGGGTTGCATGATGAAGGGTGGAGGTGTTGAAAGTGAAATTTTTGAGGACAATATGTGGTGTAAGGTGGTTTGATCGAGTAAGTTATGAAAGGGTTAGAGAGAAATGTGGATATAAAAAGTGAGGTTGAGAGAACAGAAGAGGGTGTGTTAAAATGGTTTGGACATATGTGGTATAACAGGGTTGACGTGCAGTCAGTAGACTGAACCAGGGCATGTGAAACGTCTGGGTAAACCATGTAAAGGTCTGTGGGGCCTGGATGTAGATAGGGAGCTGTGGTGTTGGTCCATTACACATGACAGCTAGAGACTGAGTGTGATCAAATGTGGTTTTTTGTATGTTTTCCTGGCACTACTTCATTGAAAGCAGGGGGTATTGATGCTGTTTCCTGTGGGGCAGGGTAGCACCAGGATGGATGAAGGCAAGCAAGTATGAATGTGTACATGTGTATATGTATGTCTGTGTATGCATGTGTATATGTGTATATCTTGATATGTAAGTATGTGTGCTTGTATGGGCATATTTATATATATATATATATATATATATATATATATATATATATATATATATATATATATATAAATGAATATGAGTAGATGGGCTGCTCTTCATCTGTTTCCTGGTACTACCTCGCTGATGCAGGAAACCCTCCCCTCCTTGTATTTTAACTTTCTAAAAGGGGAAACAGAAGGAGTAGTCATGCGGGGAGTGCTCATTCTCCTCAAAGGGTCAGACTGGGGTGTCTACATGTGTGTGGATGTAACCAAGATGAGAAAAAAAAAAGGATATAGGTAGTGTGTTTGAGGAAAGAAACCTAAATGTTTTGGCTCGGAGTGAAATGAAGTTCAAGAGTAAAGGGGAAGAGTGCTTTGCGAATGTCTTGGGAGTAAAGTCAGGGGTTGGTGAGAGGACAAGAGCAAAGAAAGGCGTAGCACTACTCCTGAAGCAGGAGTTGTGGGAGTACGTGATAGAGTGTAAGAAAGTAAACTCTAGATTGATATGAGCAAAACTGAAAGTGGATGGAGAGAGACGGGTGATTATTGGTGCCTATGCACCTGGTCATGAGAAGAGAGATCATGAGAGGCAAGGTTTTTGGGAGCACCTGAATGAGTGTGTTAGCAGCTTTGATGCACGAGACCTGGTTATGGTGATGGGCGATTTGAATGCAAAGGTGAGTAATGTGGCAGTTGAGGGTATAATTGGTGGACATGGGGTGTTCAGTGTTGTAAATGGAAATGGTGAAGAGCTTGTAGATTTGTGTGTTGAAAAAGGACTGGTGATTGGGAATACCTGGTTTAAAAAGAGAGACGTACATAAGTATATGTATGTAAGTTGGAGAGATGGCCAGAGAGCGCTGTTGGATTACGTGCTAATTGATAGGCTCGTGAGAGATTTTTGGATGTTAATGTGCTGAGAGGGGCAACTGGGGGATGTCTGATCATTATCTTGTGGAGGTGAAGGTGAAGATATGTTGAGGTTTTCAGTGTGTTAGGGTGAAGAGAGTGGTGAGAGAAAGTGAGCTTGGAAAGGAGACTTGTGTGAGGAAGTAACAGGAGAGATTGACTGTAGAATGGAAAAAGGTGAGAGTAAATGACGTAAGGGGAGTGGGGGAGAAATGGGATGCGTCTAAGGAAGCAGTGATGGCTTGTGCAAAAGATGCCTGTGACTTGAGAAAGGTGGGATGTGGGCAGATTAGAAAGGGTAGTGAATGGTGGGATGAAGAAGTAATATTGTTAAACAAAGAGAAGAGAGAGGCATCTGGACGATTTTTGCAGGGAAAGAGTGGAAATGACAGGGAGATGTATAAAAGAAAGAGGCAGGGGGTCAAGAGAAAGGTGCAAGAGGTGAAAAAGAGGGCAAATGCGAGTTGGGGTAAGAGAGTTTCATTAAATTTTTGGGAAAATAAAAAGATGTTTTGGAAGGAGGTAAATAAAGTGCATAAGACAAGAGAACAAATGGGAACATCAGTGAAGAAGGAAAATGGGAAAGTAATAACAAGTAGTAGTGAAGTGAGAGGGAGATGGAGTGAGCATTTTGAAGGTTTATCTAATGTGTTTGATGATAGAGTGGCAGATATAGGGTGTTTTGGTCGAGGTGGTGTGCGAAGTGAGAGGTCAGGGAGAATGATTTGATAAACATAGAAGAGACAGTGAAAGCTTTGCAGAACATGAAAGCCAGCAAGGCAGCAGATTTGGATGGTATTGCTGTGGAATTTATTAAAAAAAATGGGGTGACTGTGTTGTTGGCTGGTTGGTGAGGATATTCAATGTATGTATGGTTCATGGTGAAGTGCCTGAGGATTGGCAGAATGCAAATACAGTGCCATTGCACAAAGGCAAAGGGGATAAAGGTGAGTGTTCAAATTACAGAGGTATAAGATTGTCGAGTATTCTTGGGAAATTATATGGGAGGGTACTGATCGAGAGGGTCTAAACATGTACAGAGCACCAGACTGGGGAGGAGCAATGTCGTTTCAGAAGTGGTAGAGGATGTGTGGATCAGGTGTTTGCTTTGAAGAATGTGTGAGAAATACTTTTTTACTTATTATACTTTGACACTGTCTCCCGCATCAGCGAGGTAGTGCAAAGAAACAGACGAAAGAATGGCCTAATCCACCCACATACACATGCATACACATAAACACCCACACACGCACGTATACATGCCTATACATTTCAACGTATACATTTTTTTTTTTTTTTGCTTTGTCGCTGTCTCCCGCGTTTGCGAGGTAGCGCAAGGAAACAGACGAAAGAAATGGCCCAACCCACCCCCATACACATGTATATACATACGTCCACACACGCAAATACACATACCTACACAGCTTTCCATGGTTTACCCCAGACGCTTCACATGCCTTGATTCAATCCACTGACAGCACGTCAACCCCGGTATACCACATCGCTCCAATTCACTCTATTCCTTGCCCTCCTTTCACCCTCCTGCATGTTCAGGCCCCGATCACACAAAATCTTTTTCACTCCATCTTTCCACCTCCAATTTGGTCTCTCTCTTCTCCTCGTTCCCTCCACCTCCGAACCTCCGACACATATATTCTCTTGGTCAATCTTTCCTCACTCATTCTCTCCATGTGCCCGAACCATTTCAAAACACCCTCTTCTGCTCTCTCAACCACGCTCTTTTTATTTCCACACATCTCTCTTACCCTTACGTTACTTACTCGATCAAACCACCTCACACCACACATTGTCCTCAAACATCTCATTTCCAGCACATCTATCCTCCTGCGCACAACTCTATCCATAGCCCACACCTCGCAACCATACAACATTGTTGGAACCACTATTCCTTCAAACATACCCATTTTTGCTTTCCGAGATAATGTTCTCGACTTCCACACATTCTTCAAGGCTCCCAGAATTTTCGCCCCCTCCCCCACCCTATGATCCACTTCCGCTTCCATGGTTCCATCCGCTGCCAGATCCACTCCCAGATATCTAAAACACTCAGTCACCAGCTTCTGCAGTTTCTCACATGAATCAGCCACCAGCGCTGTATCATCAGCGAACAACAACTGACTCACTTCCCAAGCTCTCTCATCCCCAACAGACTTCATACTTGCCCTCTTTCCAAAACTCTTGCATTCACCTCCCTAACCACCCCATCCATAAACAAATTAAACAACCATGGAGACATCACACACCCCTGCCGCAAACCTACATTCACTGAGAACCAATCACTTTCCTCTCTTCCCACACGTACACATGCCTTACATTCTCGATAAAAACTTTTCACTCCTTCTAACAACTTGCCTCCCACACCATATATTCTTAATACCTTCCACAGAGAATCTCTATCAACTCTATCATATGCCTTCTCCAGATCCATAAATGCTACATACAAATCCATTTGCTTTTCTAAGTATTTCTCACATACATTCTTCAAAGCAAACACCTGATCCACACATCCTCTACCACTTCTGAAACCACACTGCTCTTCCCCAATCTGATGCTCTGTACATGCCTTCACCCTCTCAATCAATATCCTCCCATATAATTTACCAGGAATACTCAACAAACTTATACCTCTGTAATTTGAGCACTCACTCTTATCCCCTTTGCCTTTGTACAATGGCACTATGCACGCATTCCGCCAATCCTCAGGCACCTCACCATGAGTCATACATACATTAAATAACCTTACCAACCAGTCAACAATACAGTCACCCCCTTTTTTTAATAAATTCCACTGCAATATCATCCAAACCTGCTGCCTTGCCGGCTTTCATCTTCCGCAAAGCTTTTACTACCTCTTCTCTGTTTACCAAATCATTTTCCCTAACCCTCTCACTTTGCACACCACCTCGACCAAAACACCCTATATCTGCCACTCTATCATCAAACACATTCAACAAACCTTCAAAATACTCACTCCATCTCCTTCTCACATCACCACTACTTGTTATCACCTCCCCATTTGCGCCCTTCACTGAAGTTCCCATTTGCTCCCTTGTCTTACGCACTTTATTTACCTCCTTCCAGAACATCTTTTTATTCTCCCTAAAATTTAATGATACTCTCTCACCCCAACTCTCATTTGCCCTTTTTTTCACCTCTTGCACCTTTCTCTTGACCTCCTGTCTCTTTCTTTTATACATCTCCCACTCAATTTCATTTTTTCCCTGCAAAAATCGTCCAAATGCCTCTCTCTTCTCTTTCACTAATACTCTTACTTCTTCATCCCACCACTCACTACCCTTTCTAATCAACCCACCTCCCACTCTTCTCATGCCACAAGCATCTTTTGCGCAATCCATCACTGATTCCCTAAATACATCCCATTCCTCCCCCACTCCTCTTACTTCCATTGTTCTCACCTTTTTCCATTCTGTACTCAGTCTCTCCTGGTACTTCCTCACACAAGTCTCCTTCCCAAACTCACTTACTCTCACCACCCTCTTCACCCCAACATTCACTCTTCTTTTCTGAAAACCCATACAAATCTTCACCTTAGCCTCCACAAGATAATGATCAGACATCCCTCCAGTTGCACCTCTCAGCACATTAACATCCAAAAGTCTCTCTTTCGCACGCCTGTCAATTAACACGTAATCCAATAACGCTCTCTGGCCATCTCTCCTACTTACATAAGTATACTTATGTATATCTCGCTTTTTAAACCAGGTATTCCCAATCATCAGTCCTTTTTCAGCACATAAATCTACAAGCTCTTCACCATTTCCATTTACAACACTGAACACCCCATGTATACCAATTATTCCCTCAACGGCCACATTACTCACCTTTGCATTCAAATCATCCATCACTATAACCCGGTCTCGTGCATCAAAACCACTAACACACTCATTCAGCTGCTCCCAAAACACTTGCCTCTCATGATCTTTCTTCTCATGCCCAGGTGCATATGCACCAATAATCACCCATCTCTCTCCATCAACTTTCAGTTTTACCCATATCAATCGAGAATTTACTTTCTTACATTCTATCACATACTCCCACAACTCCTGTTTCAGGAGTATTGCTACTCCTTCCCTTGCTCTTGTCTTCTCACTAACCCCTGACTTTACTCCCAAGACATTCCCAAACCACTCTTCCCCTTTACCCTTGAGCTTCGTTTCACTCAGAGCCAAAACATCCAGGTTCCTTTCCTCAAACATACTACCTATCTCTCCTTTTTTCACATCTTGGTTACATCCACACACATTCAGGCACCCCAATCTGAGCCTTCGAGGAGGATGAGCACTCCCCGCGTGACTCCTTCTTCTGTTTCCCATTTTAGAAAGTTTTGTGTGAATGTATTTTAATCAAATGAGTTTTGTGTGATTGATATTAATCAAATGAGTTTTGTGACTGTATTTTAATCAAACAAGTTTTGTGTGATATTAATAAAATGAGTTGTGTGTGACTGGATTTAATCAAATTAGTTTTGTGTGATTGATATTAATCAAATGAGTTTTGTGTGACTGTATTTCAATCAAATGAGTTTTGTATGATTGATATTAATGAAATGAGTTTTGTGTGACTGTATTTTAATCAAATAAATTTTGTGTGATTGATATTAATCAAATGAGTTTTGTGTGACTATTTTAATCAAATGAATTTTGTTTGACTATCTTAACCAAATGAGTTTTGTGTGATTCATTTTAATCAAATGAGTTTTGTGAGACTATATTTTAATCAAATGAGTTTTGTGTCATTGATATTAATGAAATGAGTTTTGTGTGACGGTATTTCAATCAAATGAGTTTTGTGATATATATTAATGAAATAGGTTTTAAGTGAATGTATTTTAATGAAATGAGTTTTTTGTGAATGTTTTTAATCAAATGAGTTTTGTGTGACTGTATTTTAATCAAATGAATTTTGTATGATTGATATTAATCAAATGAGTTTTGTGTGAATGTAGTTCAATGAATTTAGGTTTGTGTAATTGATATTAATCAAATGAGTTTTATATGACTGTATTTTAATCAAATGATTTTTTGTGATTGATATTAATCAAATGAATTTTGTGTGACTGTATTTTAATCAAATGACTTCTGTGCGATTGATATTAATCAAATGAGTTTTTGTGACTCTATTTTAATGAAATGAGTTTTGTGTGATTGATATTAATCAAATGAGCTTTGTGTGACTGTATTTTAATCAAATGAGTTTCATGTGATTGATATTAATCAGATGAGTTTTGTGTGAATGTAATTTAATCAAATGAGTTTTTTGTGATTGATATTAATCAAGTGAGTTTTGTGTGTCTGTATTTTAATCAAATAGATTTGTGTAATTGATATTAATCAAATGAGTTTTGTTTGAATGTATTTTAATCAAATAAGTTTTGTGTTACTGTATTTAAATCAAATGAGTTTTGTGTGATTGATATTAATCAAATGAGTTTTGTGTGACTATATTTTAATCAAATAAGTTTTTTGTGATTGATATTAATCAAATAAGTTTTGTGTGAATGTATTATAATTATATGAGTTTTGTGTGACTGTATTTTAATCAAATGAGTTTTGTGACAGTATTTTAATCAAATGAGTTTCGTATGATTGATATTAATCAAATGAGTTTTGTGTGACGGTACTTCAATCAATTGAGGTTTGTGTGATTGATATTAATGAAATGAGTTTGTGTGACTGTATTTTGATCAAATGATTTTTGTGAGATTGATATTAATCAAATGAGTTTTGTATAAACGTATTTTAATCAAAAGAGTTTTGTGTGACTGATATTAATCAAATGACTTTTGTATGATTGATATCACTGAAATGACTTTTGTGTGACTATATTGTAATCAAATGAGTTTTCTGTGATTGATATCAATCAAATGAGTTTTTTGTGACTACATTTTAATCAAATGAGTTTTGTTTGATTGATATTAATCAAAGGAGTTTTGTGTGAATATCTAAATCAAATGAGTTTTGTGTGATTGATATTAATCAAATGAGTTTGATTAATATATATCATTTGATTAATATACATCACACAAAGTTCATTTGATTAAAACACAGTCACACAAACCTCAATTGATTAAAATAGTCACACAAAAGTCATTTGATTAATATCAATCAGACAAAACTAATTTGATTAAAATAGTCACACAAAACTCATTTGATTAATATCAATCGCAAAAACTCATTTGATTAAAATCCAGTCACACAACACTCATTTGATTAAAATAAAGTTACACAAAACTCATTTCATTGAAATAGAGTCACACAAAACTCGTTTGAATAATATCAATCGCACGAAACTCATTTCATTAAAATACAGTCATATAAAAATCATTTGATTAAAATACAGTCACACAAAACTCATTTGATTAATATCAATCGCAAAAACTCATTTGATTAAAATCCAGTCACACAAAACTCATTTGATTAAAATACAGTTACACAAAACTCATCTAATTAATATCAATCACACAAAACTCATTTGATTAAAATACAGTCACACAGAACTCATTTGATTAATATCAGTTAAACAAATCTCATTTGATTAAGATATAGTCACACAAAACTCATTTGATTAATATCAATCACACAAAACTCGTTTGATTAATATACAGTCACACAAAACTCATTTGATTAATATCAATCACACAAAACTCATTTCATTAAAATACAGTCACATAAAAATCATTTGATTAAAATACAGTCACACAAAACTCATTTGATTAATATCACTCACACAAAACTCATTTGATTAAAATAGTCACACAAAATTTATTTGATTAAAATATAGTCACACAAAACTCATTTGATTAAATTGGTCACACAAAACTAATTTAATTAAAATACAGTCATACAAAACTCATTTGATTAATATCACACAAAACTCATTTGATTAAAATACAGTCACACAAAATATATTTGATTAATATCAATCACACAAAACTTATTTGATTAAAATACAGTCACACAAAACTCATTTGATTTATATCAATCACACAAACCTCATTTGATCGAACTACACTCACACAAAACTCATTTGATTAATATCAATCATACAAAACTCAATTTGATTAAAATACAATCGCACAAAACTCATTTGATTAATATCAATCGCACAGAACTCATTTGATTAAAATACAGTCACACAAAACTCATTTGATTAATATCAATCACAAAAAACTCATTTGATTAAAATAGTCATATAAAACTCATTTGATTAATATCAATTACACAAACCTCAATTCACTGAACTACAGTCACACAAAACTCATTTGATTAAAATAAAGTCACACAAAACTTATTTGATTAAAATACAGTCACACAAAACTAATTTCATTAATATCAATTACACAAATCTCATTTCATTAAAATACAGTTACACAAAACTCATTTGATTAATATCAATCACAAAAAACTTATTTGATTAAAATACAGTCACCCAAAACTCATTTGATTAATATCAATTACACAAATCTCATTTGATTAAAATAGTCACACAAAACTCATTTGATTAATATCAATCACATAAAACTCGTTTGATTAAAATAGTCACACAAAACTCATTTGATTACTATCAATCACACAAAACTAATTTGAATAAAATAGTGACACAAAACTCATTTGATTAAACGTATACATACATATACATATATACACATGTACATATTCATACATGCTGCCTTCATCCATTCCCGCCACCACCCCGCCACACATGAAATGATACCCCCTCCCCAAGTGTGCGTGCGAGGTAGCACCTAGAAATGACAACAAAGGCCACATTTGTTCTCACTCAGTCTCTAGCTGTCATGTATAATGCACCGAAACCACAGCTCCCTTTCCACATCCAGACTCCACAAAACTCTCCATGGTTTACCTCAGACACTTCACATGCAATGGTTCAATCCAAAGACAGCACGTCAACCCTGGTACAATTCACTCTATTCCTTGCATGCCTGTCACCCTCCTGTAAGTTCAAACCCCAATCGCTGATAATATTTTTCACTCCATCTTTCCACCTCCAATTTGGTCTCCCACTTCTCCTCGTTCACTCCACCTCTGACACATATCCTCTTTGTCAATCTTTCCTCACTCATTCTCTCCATGTGACCAAACTATTTTAATACACCCTCTTCTGCTCTCTCAACCACACCCTTTTTATTACCACACATCTCTCCTACCCATTCATTACTTTCAAATTCACCATTTCCTGCATTAGAGAGGGAGCGTTAAGAACAGAAGACTGAACTGAGGGAATATCCTCAATTGTCCTCCTTCTCCATTCCTTTATTTGTTAAAGTAAAAAATGGGAGGGGGAGGATTTCCAGCCACCTACTCCCTCCACTTTTAGATGCCTTCTATGACACGCAGATAACACGTGGGAAGTATATTTACATTCTTCTATTATACTTAACTGCTGTTTCCCACGTCAGCAAGGTAGCACCAGGAAACTGACGAAGAATGGCCCATCCACTCATGTACACACACACACACATATATATATATATATATATATATATATATATATATATATATATATATATATATATATATATATTGTTAATTGACAGGCGCGCGAAAGAGAGACTTTTGGATGTTAATGTGCTGAGAGGTGCAACTGGAGGGATGTCTGATCATTATCTTGTGGAGGCGAAGGTGAAGATTTGTATGGGTTTTCAGAAAAGAAGAGAGAATGTTGGGGTGAAGAGGGTGGTGAGAGTAAGTGAGCTTGGGAAGGAGACTTGTGTGAGGAAGTATCAGGAGAGACTGAGTACAGAATGGAAAAAGGTGAGAACAAAGGATCTAAGGAGAGTGGGGGAGGAATGGGACGTATTTAGGGAAGCAGTGATGACTTGCACAAAAGATGCTTGTGGCATGAGAAGCGTGGGAGGTGGGTTGATTAGAAAGGGTAGTGAGTGGTGGGATGAAGAAGTAAGATTATTAGTGAAAGAGAAGAGAGAGGCATTTGGATGATTTTTGCAGGGAAAAAATGCAAATGAGTGGGAGATGTATAAAAGAAAGAGGCAGGAGGTCAAGAGAAAGGTGCAAGAGGTGAAAAAGAGGGTAAATGAGAGTTGGGGTGAGAGAGTATCATTAAATTTTAGGGAGAAGAAAAAGATGTTTTGGAAGGAGGTAAATAAAGTGCATAAGACAAGGGAGAAAATGGGAACTTCAGTGAAGGGGGCTAATGGGGAGGTGATAACAAGTAGTGGTGATGTGAGGAGATGGAGTGAGTATTTTGAAGGTTTGTTGAATGTGTTTGATGATAAGAGTGGCAGATATAGGGTGTTTTGGTCGAGGTGGTGTGCAAAGTGAGAGGGTTAGGGAAAATGATTTGGTAAACAGAGAAGAGGTAGTAAAAGCTTTGCGCAAGATGAAAGCTGGCAAGGCAGCAGGTTTGGATGGTATTGCAGTGGAATTTATTAAAAAAGGGGGTGACTGTATTGTTGACTGGTTGGTAAGGTTATTTAATGTATGTATGATTCATGGTTAGGTGCCTGAGCATTGGCACAGACACATACATATATAGACATGCACACAATTCACACTTTCTGCCTTTATTCATTCCCATCGCCACCTCGCCACACATGGAATAACATCCCCCTCCCCCCTCATGTGTGCGAGGTAGCGCTAGGAAAAGACAACAAAGGCCCCATTCGTTCACACTCAGTCTCTAGCTGTCATGTAATAATGCCCGAAACCACAGCTTCCCCTCCACATCCAGGCCCCACACAACTTTCCATGGTTCACCCCAGACGCTTCACATGCCCTGATTCAATCCATTGACAGCACGTCGACCCTGGTATACCACATCGATCCAATTCACTCTATTCCTTGCACACCTTTCACCCTCCTGCATGTTCAGGCCCCGATCACTCAAAATCTTTTTCACTCCATCTTTCCACCTCCAATTTGGTCTCCCACTTCTCCTCGTTCCCTCCACCTCTGACACATATATCCTCTTGGTCAATCTTTCCTCACTCATTCTCTCCATGTGCCCAAACCATTTTAAAACACCCTCTTCTGCTCTCTCAACCACGCTCTTTTTATTTCCACACATCTCTCTTACCCTTACATTACTTACTCGATCAAACCACCTCACACCACATATTGTCCTCAAACATCTCATTTCCAGCACATCCACCCTCCTGCGCAAAACTCTATCCATAGCCCATGCCTCGCAACCATACAACATTGTTGGAACCACTATTCCTTCAAACATACCCATTTTTGCTTTCCGAGATAATGTTCTCGACTACCACACATTCTTCAAGGCTCTCAGGATTTTCGCCCCCTCCCCCACCCTATGATTCACTTCCGCTTCCATGGTTCCATCCACTGCCAGATCCACTCCCAGATATCTAAAACACTTTACTTCCTCCAGTTTTTCTCCATTCAAACTTACCTCCCAATTGACTTGACCCTCAACACTACTGTACCTAATAACATTGCTCTTATTCACATTTACTCTTAAGTTTCTTCTTTCACACACTTTACCAAACTCAGTCACTAGCTTCCGCAGTTTCTCACATGAATCAGCCACCAGCGCTGTATCATCAACAAACAACAACTGACTCACTTCCCAAGCTCTCTCATTCACAACAGACTTCATACTTGCCCCTCTTTCCAAAACTCTTGCATTCACCTCCCTAACAACCCCATCCATAAACAAATTAAACAACCATGGAGACATTACACACCCCTGCCGCAAACCTACATTCACTGAGAACCAATCACTTTCCTCTCTTCCCACACGTACACATGCCTTACATCCTCGATAAAAACTTTTCACTGCTTCTAACAACTTGCCTCCCACATATTCTTAGTACCTTCCACAGAGCATCTCTATCAACTCTATCATATGCCTTCTCCAGATCCATAAATGCTACATACAAATCCATTTGCTTTTCTAAGTATTTCTCACATACATTCTTCAAAGCAAACACCTGATCCACACATTCTCTACCACTTCTGAAACCACACTGCTCTTCCCCAATCTGATGCTCTGTACATGCCTTCACCCTCTCAATCAATACCCTCCCATATAATTTACCAGGAATACTCAACAAACTTATCCCTCTGTAATTTGAGCACTCACTCTTATCCCCTTTGCCTTTGTACAATGGCACTATGGAAGCATTCCGCCAATCCTCAGGCACCTCACCATGAGCCATGCATACATCAAATAACCTTACCAACCAGTCAACAATACAGTCACCCCTTTTTTTAATAAATTCCACTGCAATACCATCCAAACCTGCTGCCTTGCTGGCTTTCATCTTCCGCAAAGCTTTTACTACCTCTTTTCTGTTTACCAAATCATTTTCCCTAACCCTCTCACTTTGCACACCACCTCAACCAAAACACCCTATATCTGCCACTCTGTCATCAAACACATTCAACAAACCTTCAAAATACTCACTCCATCTCCTTCTCACATCACCACTACTTGTTATCACCTCCCCATTAGCCCCCTTCCCTGAAGTTCCCATTTGCTCCCTTGTCTTACGCACTTTATTTACCTCCTTCCAGAACATCGTTTTATTCTCCCTAAAATTTAATGATACTCTCTCACCCCAACTCTCATTCGCCCTCTTTTTCACCTCTTGCACCTTTCTCTCAACCTCCTGCCTCTTTCTTTTATACCTCTCCCACTCATTTGCATTTTTTCCCTGCAAAAATCGTCCAAATGCTTCTCTCTTCTCTTTCACTAATAATCTTACTTCTTCATCCCTCCACTCACTACCCTTTCTAATCAACCCACCTCCCACGCTTCTCATGCCACAAGCATCTTTTGTGCAAGCCATCACTGCTTCCCTAAATACATCCCATTCCTCCCCCACTCCCCTTATACATACATATATATACACAGAAATATACATATATACACATGTACATATTCATACTTGCTTGCCTTCATATATTCTTGACGCTACCCCGCCACAGAAGAAAGCATCGCTACCCCCTGCTTCAGTGAGGTAGCAGCAAGAAAACAGAAATAAAAAGGCCACATTCATTCACACTCAGTCTCTAGCTCTCATGTGTAATGTACTGAAACCATAGCTCCCTATCCACATCCAGGGCCCACAGACCTTTCCATGGTTTACCCCAGATGCTTCACATGCCCAAGTTCAGTTCACTGACAGCACATCGACCCAGATATACCACAATGTTCCAATTCACTCTATTCCTAGCATGCCTCTCACCTTCCTGTATGTTCAGACCCTGATCGCTCAAAATCTTTTTCACTCCATATATTCGTACTTATTTGCCATTTCCCACTTTAGTGAGGTAGCATCAATAACAAGAGGGCTGAGTCTTAGAGGAAAAAACTCCTCACTTGACAACCTTCTCTGTTGTTTCTTTTGGAAAAGCAAAAACTGAAAACTAGAGGGGAAGAGTGCTCACCAGTCTAAAGGGAGTAATAACATGTTGGTCTTCATGTTCTACCACTTGGAAATATAGCTCTTCAGTTAGCAAGCATAAACCTAAAGAATATGCAAAAGGAACCCATCATATGATTGTAAGGACTCTGCTAGTCAGAGGCCAAAAACCAGGAATAAATGGTGAGATTTCCAATGTCAGTGTTGAGAGTGTTCAGAACCAATTATTTAGTGAGCAGTATTCCTCAGTTAATGCTCATATTCACCCTTTAGTGAAGAGCAATCAAATCAGCATGTTGGAATAATCACTTACTGAGGTCTCATCGATCAGTATGCGATAAAAATCAATGAGTAAGTAAGGCTCAACAAACAATGGGAAGGCCTTACTAGTTGAAAGTCAAAGGTGTCAGCAGGCAAGACTCGAAAGCAAGTGGGATTTGCTACCCAGTGACTTCTCATTTAATGGAAGTTACTCACTAGCCAGTCAGTACAATCCACTAGTCACTATAAGGGGACTTACCAGTCAATAGATCCCAGCATCCAGTATATGAGAGGGAACCAGGAGATGGCATCCAGAAATGCAACATCAGGGCGCCTCTCCAGCAGAAGGATGATGGGGTTGAGTGATGTTTTTTTTCTGACAAAAAATAAATGAAGGAAACATAATAACTTTTATGTAACTGGAACTCGTAATGTACATACTTATAAGTATTCACTGTTTTAACAGATTTTTATCTGAACATAAATGAACCCACCTGAAGTGTGCTCTTAGTGGGATAACAAAGTTGTAGATTCCATTACTGGCATAATCAGCAGCTAGGATTACAGCTCGGTTCTGCCAGTTATACTCTTTGGCACTCCGGTAACTGCAGTGTTCACACACCTGTTGAGTATATCCTACTTCAGTGTTGCCCATCAGTTATACTCTGTAATTCTCCACTGTCTATCCTTATTTTCACATCCATTTTACAGTCATTCACCTCTGCCTAAAACAGCTGCCTTCATGAACCACACTAATCATTCTTCATGACTGACATCAACTATTGATAATTACCCCTCCCCCTTTTCCCTCCTAAAATTTGCAACAAGAATGCAGTTCCACCTGTCTGCAGCCACTTAGGAAGTTTATACTGTACCACCTAACATCACTTCATATTTATCTCATGATCTGTTCTGCATATAAACATCCATAATTACAGTCAGATATCACAATCAAAAACCTTTCAAACAGGTTCCTATTATCTCTAATTCTAAGTTCAACAAACACGATTTCAGATCATTGATGAAATACTCAAAAAATTATGCTGCAGTGGTCCACCTGATCAATATCCTATCCTTGGGCAACTTGTTACTCAAACACTAAAACCTGTGCTTGACTGATTCAGCTATTATCAAAATTTGTGCTGTACTTATATACAATACTTACGGTAAAGCCAATGTTATGCAAGTCTATTCAGCAATACAATATGTGATGCATTGATCTGACTAAAACCAAAGCCCTTGCTGCTCTTGTCTACTCCCTTTAGAACTGACATTGATTAACCCACCCAACATATACACCTCTACCACATTATTCCACCATGATTATAAACTGTGCTACAGCAACTGACCTAGTTTTCAAGTATGTGCCTTAATAGCCCACCTAATAATTGAACCTGCTATATAAATCCAATCAATATCAAAACCAAGCAGAATTTAAATTTGTGCTGTAATGGTGCTCTTAACAAGAAATCCTGTGCTGCAAAGGTCCATCGAACATTAAGTTAAATCCTATTTTGTCAGTCTTCCCTGTTGCATCACTGCCTCACATTAAGGGCCATTATATCATTTTACCCTGTATTACGCTACTCTAGCCTGCGTTAAAGCCCAGAATACTGGTTCATCTAACTCGAGAGCCTCATATCAATATTGTTCCACGCAACTTTAAGCCTGTTTCACAGGGTCCATTTAACATTAAAGTTTGTGCAACACTGATCTACCCAATACTATCACAGCCATAGGCTGAGGAGCAGTATTAGAGTGCTCACATCAGTTAAACCACAGCTAATAGGCTGAAGTGCAGTAGTATAGTACTCATAGTACTCACCTCACTTATACAAAGTTACTAGGTTGGGGTGTAGTGTTGCAGCTTTCACCTTGGCTAAACAGAGCATGTGATATAATTCTGTTCCAGACATTTACATCTGTATAAATTTGCTCCCTTAACATTCAAGTTTACCTAGCTAAATATTACTGTCTCAACCAGTATTAAAGCCTGTATCACAGTGGAACAGCCTATCTATCTATCTATCTATATATCCATCTAAAAATTAATTTATCTATTATACTTTGTTGCTGTCTCCTGCGTTAGCAAGGTAGCACAAGGAAACAGACGAAAGAATGGCCCAACCCATCCACATATGTATATACATACACGTCCATATGCATGTATACATACTTATACATTTCAACATATGCATACATATACATACACAGACATATACATATATGCACATGTACATAATTCATACTTGATGCCTTTATTCATTCCCGTCGTCACCCCACCACACATGAAATGACAACGCCCTCCCCTACACGCGTGCAAGGCAGCGCTAGGAAAAGACAACAAAGGCCACATTCATTCACACTCAGTCTCTAGCTGTCATGTATAATGTATCAAAACCACAGCTCCCTTTTCACATCCAGGCCCCACAAAACTTTCCATGGTTTACCCCAAACGCTTCACATGCCTTGGTTCAATCCACTGACAGCAAGTCGACCCCAGTATACCACATCGTTCTAATTCACTCTAATCCTTGTATTCCATTCACCTTCCTGCATGTTCAGGGCCTGACAGCTCAAAATCTTTTTCACTCCATCCTTCCACCTCCAATTTCGTCTCCCACTTCTCGTTCCCTCCAACTCTGACACATATATCCTCTTTGTCAATCTTTCCTCACTCATTCTCTCCATGTGACCAAACTATTTCAAAGCACCCTCTTCTGCTCCGTCAACCACACTCTTTTTATTACTACACATCTCTCTTACCCTTTCATTACTTACTCGATCAAACCACCTCACACCAAATGTCCTCAAACATCTCATTTCCAACATATCCACCTTCCTCCAAACAACCCTATCTATGGCCCATGCCTCACAACCATACAACATAGTTGGAACCAATTTCCTTCAAACATACCTATTTCAGCTTTCTGAGATAATGTTCTCACCTTCCACCCATTCTTCAATGCTCCCAGAACTTTCACCCCCTCCCCCATCCTGTGGCTCAGATATCTAAAACACTTCACTTCCTCCAGTTTTTCTCCATACAAACTTACCTCCCAACTGACCTGCCCCTCAACCCTACTGTGCCTAATAACCTTGCTCTTATTCACATTCACTCTCAGCTTTCTTCTTTCACATACTTTACCAAACTCAGTCACCAGCTTCTGCAGTTTCTTACCTGAGTCAGCCACCAGCACTGTATCCTGAGTGAACAACAACTGACTCACTTCCCAAGCCCTCTTATAAACAACAGACTGCATACTTGCCCCTCTTTCCAAAACTCTTGCATTCACCTCCCTAACAACCCCATCCATAAACAAATTAAACAGCCATGGAGACATCACGCACCCCTGCTGCAAATTGACATTCACTGGAAACGAATTACTTTCCTCCCTTCCTACTCGTACACATGCCTTACAACCTCGATAAAAACTTTTCACTGCTTCTAGAAACTTGCCTCCTACACAATATACACTTAATACCTTCCACAGAGCACTCTATCAACTCTATCACATGCCCTCTCCAGATCCATAAATGCTACATACAAATCCATTTGCTTTTCTAAGTATTTCTCACATACATTCTTCAAAGCAAACACCTGATCCACAAATCCACTTCTAAAACCACACTGCTCTTCCCTAATCTGATGCTCTGTACATGCTTACATCCTCTCAATCAATACCCTCCCATATAATTTCCCAGGAATACTCAAAAAACTTATACCTCTGTAATTTGAGAACTCACTTCTATCCCCTTTGCCTTTGTACAATGGCACTATGCATGCATTCTGCCAATCCTCAGGCACCTCGCCATAAGTCATACATACATTAAATAACCTTACAATACAGTCACCCCTTTTCTAATAAATTCCACTGCAATAACATCCAAACCTGCTGCCTTGCTGGCTTTCATCTTCTGCAAAGCTTTTACTACCTCTTCTCTGTTTACCAAATCATTTTCCCTAACCCTCTCACTTTGCACGCAATCTCGACCAAAACACCCTATATCTGCCACTCTATCATCAAACACATTCAACAAACCTTCAAAATACTCACTCCATCTTCTCACATCACCACTACTTGTTATCACCTCTCCATTAGCCCCCCTTCACTGAAGTTCCCACTGATTCCCTTGTCTTATGCACTTTATCTATCTATTTCCAAAACATCTTTTTATTCTCCCTAAAATTTAACGATACTCTCTAACCCCAACTCTCATTTGCCCTCTTTTTCACCCCTTGCACCTTTCTCTTGACCTCCTGCCTCTTTCTTTTATACATCTCCCACTCATTTGCATTATTTCCCTGCAAAAATCATCCAAATGCCTCTCTCTCCTCTTTCACTAATAATATATATATATATATATTTTTTTTTTTTAATTTTCCAAAAGAAGGAACAGAGAAGGGGGCCAGGTGAGGATATTCCCTCAGAGGCCCAGTCCCCTTTTCTTAACACTACCTTGCTAACGCGGGAAACGGCGAATAGTTTGAAAGAAAAGAAAGAAAGAAAGAAAGAATATATATAATCTTTTTCACTCCATCTTTCCACCTCCAATTTGGTCTCCCACTTCTCCTCGTTCCCTCCACCTCCGACACATATATCCTCTTGGTCAATCTTTCCTCACTCTTCTCTCCATGTGCCCAAACCATTTCAAAACACCCTCTTCTGCTCTCTCAACCACGCTCTTTTTATTTCCACACATCTCTCTTACCCTTACATTACTTACTCGATCAAACCACCTCACACCACATATTGTCCTCAAACATCTCATTTCCAGCACATCTACCCTCCTGCGCACAACTCTATCCATAGCCTACGCCTCGCAACCATACAACATTGTTGAAACCACTATTCCTTCAAACATACCCATTTTCGCTTCCTGAGATAATGTTCTCGACTTCCACACATTCTTCAAGGCTCCCAGGATTTTCGCCCCCTCCCCCACCCTATGATTCACTTCCACTTCCATGGTTCCATCCGCTGCTAGATCCACTCCCAGATATCTAAAACACTTTACTTCCTCCAGTTTTTCTCCATTCAAACTTACCTCCCTATTGACTTGACCCTCAACCCTACTGTACCTAATAACCTTGCTCTTATTCACATTTACTCAAATTTCTTCTTTCACACACTTTACCAAACTCAGTCACCAGCTTCTGCAGTTTCTCACATGAATCAGCCACCAGCGCTGTATCATCATCGATCAACAACTGACTCACTTCCCAAGCTCTCTCATCCCCAACAGACTTCATACTTGCCCCTCTTTCCAAAACTCTTGCATTCCCCTCCCAAACAACCCCATCCATAAACAAATTAAACAATGCTGTCAATGGATTGAATCAGGGCATGTGAAGCGCCTGGGGTAAGCCATGGAAAGTTCTGTGGGGCCTGGATGTGGAAACGGAGCTGTGGTTTCGGGCATTATTGCATGACAGCTAGAGACTGAGTGTGAACCTCGCCACACATGGAATAACATCCCCCTCCCCCCTCATGTGTGCAAGGTAGCGCTATGAAAAGACAACAACGGCCACATTCGTTCACACTCAGTCTCTAGCTGTCATGTAATAATGCACCGAAACCAACGCTCCATTTCCACATCCAGGCCCCACAGAACTTTCCATGGTTTACCCCAGACGCTTTACATGCCCTGGTTCAATCCATAGACAGCACGTCGACACCGGTATACCACATCATTCCAATTCACTCTATTCCTTGCACACCTTTCACCCTCCTGCATGTTCAGGTCCCAATCACTCAAAATCTTTTTCACTCCATATTTCCACCTCCAATTTGGTCTCCCACTTCTCCTCGTTCCCTCCACCTCTGACACATATATCCTCTTGGTTAATCATTCTTCACTCATTCTCTCCATGTGACCAAACCATTTCAAAACACCCTCTTCTGCTCTCTTAACCCAACTATTTTATTTCCACATATGTCGCTCACCCTTTCAACACTTACTCGTTCAAATCACATATGCAAACTGCACTTGTACATCCAACAGTAAAGTCCATGCTTTACTAGTTAAGTCTACATTATAACATACACTTCTCAACACTACAGATAGCAGTTTATTTGTAGATTCAACACTAAAGCCTGCACTGAAATAGTCCACTAAATGAGAAAAACATGAATTGCAATGAACTACATTACAATACAGCCTGTATGTTATGGCCTATCCAGAGTCAAAGCCTAAACTTCTCAGTTTACTTTACATTGCTATCTTCATTTCACATGGATGATCCATGTCTAAAATCTGCACTGTATCAAGTAAAAAAACTTTTGAGACTTTCCACCACAAAACTGCTAAACAAACCTTAATGTTTTCTACACCTTACTGCCTCACACAGCAACAGAAGGGAGCCAAATAACCTACCTAATTTGTGACCATCCATCCCCTGGCCGACACACAAAAGCACCAGCCATGGACAATAACATGTCACTGTCCCTCACCTCCTTCTACTCTCCAACACCACGCTCCCTGAACAAAAGACCTTCCAACATTATACAGTGTATCACGCACCCTGAACCCAACTCCATCCAGCATTACTCAGTGTATGATTCCAATCAACATGCAATAATCCATATTCCTAACAGGATGACTAAATGGTAGTCAAAGCCTTGTCTTAAATATAAGAGTTAAGTAGATAACAGGGCTCTTATACAACTTGTTTTTTCATATACTACTGAATGGAAGTAGAAATAAGAACAAATATTGGTTTGGAAAACCATAAAACTTTTTTCTCTTAGACGGTGTCTAATACAAATATGTAATCCCTAGCATTAGATGGGTCAAGACCTTCCAGCTCTCAGTATTTCTGGTGTTAAGAAGTACAAGCCTTTACTCACCCTTTGCTAACCACTTAACTGTGATACCAGTGGTTTACTTGTTCTAGGGCCTGCCCTTTGCCAATTAGAAACCACTAATGGGCAGAAATTATAAACTTGCAGTGTCCATAAAAAGCCTTGTCCACCCATTTTCAAAGGCACTACACAGGTAAGATTCATTGTGGGTACAAGCATGTGATGCTCTCTGAATGAAATCATCATACATCTGGTCACTGACCATAATTTCTCATGGTGTGAGCACCAGTAACATGCTTCAGTGTGCCTCATGCTATTTCTAGGGAAGTAAGATCTTTCTTTACTCTTCCTGGAAGCTACTATTGGGCATTGTATTTCTTACATCTGTGCATCAAGATGGTCTGCTTTCAGCTTTCTAAGCAAGATGTGGGTACGCACAAGATATCTAACCATACTAAGCACTCAGAACACATGATCAGGTGGCTGCTTCCCACAACACCTCATCAGTACCTTCCCTTACTCAGACTGTAACCCTACGGATCCAACAAATCAAGCTAAAACACTCAAGAACCTTGCCAATTCCATGCCCAGACATCTGCAGATGGTAATCGAAGCAAATGAAGAGACGGGAAAGTACTAAAATGCAAGTGTGACCGCCTGTGAAAATATATACTACTAATAGACTGTAAGCACTAACCCAAGGCATTCCCAGTCATAGTAGAAGTTTTCACAAAAAAAGATGGGAAGGCAGGGAAGGGCAAGAAACGCAGGAAAATATGCTCATGTGATACTAATTTGGCAAAAAAAGATTCAATTTTCAAAATCCAAATTTCCCACATCTATGGTCTGCCTGGTGAGCATGAGAGTATATCCACATGCAGGGTAAGGGTTTAGAGTAGACTTTCATTTAAGAACAAACCTAAAAGAGAAAAAAGATACCTTCAATGGTAATTCAAAGGCACACTGAAATTTGACTCTCCTGAAGGTGGCAGATCACAAAGATCTGATCTACAAACTCTAAATCATAGTTCTATCTAACAAAGGTGGAAGACAAGAGCTAAAGACCCCCTTTTCTAATGATAGTGATAAAAAACTTTTGAAGTTGCTAAGGACGAGGCCAACTTCTCACATTATGTTCTCCAGTGTAAAGCCCAGGTTGAGTCATTTAAATGAGATATCAAACACACAGATATTCCTCCTTTTGAGGAGTTTCAGGACTCCAAGTTGCAAAAACAAATAGTACGTTTGATAATCTCGGGTGAAGTTCAAAGGGTAGTTTAGAGATTCAACCGGGGATACAGCATTCTTTATATTTTTCTATTATACTTAATTGCTGTCTCCTGTGTTAGTGAGGTAACGCAAGAAAACAGACGAGGGATGGCCCAACCCACCCACGTACACGTGTATACATAAATGCCCATACCCACACATATACATGCATATACAATTCAACATATACATACACAGACATATACATATATACATATGTACATATTCATACTTGCTGCCTTCATCCATTCCCATCACCACCCTGCCACAGCCACACATGAAATAGCATTTATAAAACAGTCTTCAAACTCATTTACATCTACTCCAATTAAATCAATATGTATATTTACAGTCTTATAAAATTATCACAAGAGATTCAAGAGATATCTGCACTCCCTGATGAATATAATAAAAACATCAGTGATTAATAGTGGACCTGATATCCAGTGATTAAAGTGGCCAAGGTCATCAGTGCTAATATTATACAAAGAAGTTGTTCAGCAGGAAAAGATTTTCCTCCTTTACTACTTTGATATATTTAATGAAATATGAGAGACAAAGTCAAGAGCATTCAAGTGAAAAAGAGGAGTGAAAAAAGCTGTGACAGGTGCATGCAGCAAAGACAAAGAAGGGATGCTGGTAGGTCACCAGTCCCCATGATGATCTTCCAAAGATGAACAACATTGCCAACAGAAAATATGCAGGAGGGTCACCTGTCTTCCATGATGTACCTCCCAAAATGAACAGATTAGCCATGGCGACAAGCTCCAATAGTATTCACACATCGCAGGCTTTATCACCTTTTCCAATGGTTTGCTCTAGATTTGTTTAACAGCCAGTATCTATAGAAATATTTGCAGTGAAGTAACATGCAGTACATTTTCATTTACCTGAACAGTACTGGATCAAAATGCAGAGGGTATATACATTACATGGATTACATTTAAAATTTCTTTTATTCCAGTAATTTATAAAGATTTATCAGTGTAATTAAAAGGAAAACTGGATCTTACATTGCTGAAGCAAAAAAAGAAAAAAATACTGGTCAGTACTTCAGGAACAAACCACAGCTGATTGGTAGCCATATCCACTGTATGAATGTTGGTTCCTTATTGCTGCTAATATGCTGTTAAATGTGCCATGGGAACCACCATGAACCAGTCATATGTAAGAGAATACGGTTATATCACGTTTTTGTAAGTACCTGAATTACTTGGTTTATGGTGGCTAATAACATCAGAAAATACATTAAAAAAGGACACTTCACAAATGAACATCATGCAAAACTTACAGGACTGTTACTATTCTGAAAGGATAAAGAAAAATGGTTAGCTAGACAGCAGATCAACATAAAAGAGAGAATAAGGAACATACATACACAGCCACAGACCATCACCAACAGATCTAGCTACAACTACATCTACACAACACAACATACATTCCCATATCCAATCTAATAATCATGACAAGAGTAACATATGAAAGTCTCATTCCACAAAAAAGTAATTACAGATAGACTCATCTCTATAACATAGCAGCTATCAGTGAATATCTAACAGCTTTAAGCACAGTAAAAGATTATCCCAGGGTCTGGCTGAAGCCTGTTCAAACAAGTGCTTGTTGCCGAGGCTGACTTGCACAGCCTTGCAGTCATGAGTCGCACTCATACTTTACTATTGGCGAGTAAACAGACACTCTTATGTCAACTGTCTCCATGTCAGCAACACAGACTTAGTTATGTATGCATGTACTAATAACTATACTTGTATTTCAAATGATGTGCCTATGCTTCTTGAACAAAAGCACCATACATTTCTCCTGTGACCCATAACACCTGACCCCCTCACTCCAATAATACATAATGGGAAAAGAAACTGTAAGAAAGAAGTGCACTGTGGTGTTTTAATATTATATAACCCTCCAGAAAACTGTAACAATCCAGATCAATTATCAAGAAATGATAACAATGAACAAACAAATGAGATGATACTCGAAACAGTAAGGCACTTTCTTCTTAAAGAAGGTAAAGTACTGATAATGGAATGGATTCAATTATATAAAGACAAACAGGAAATCTGTATTCTAATGGTGAAGTGGAGTCATAGAAACACAAAGTTTTTATAAGTAACAAGAAAATATGTTATCATTGCAAAATCTTATTTTCACGCACATTAACATGGATACTGAAAACAATAAATGATACACAAATTGGGAGATGATCATGTAAGGTTCAAGCTTGACTTTATGGTAAATGAGGACAGTAAAAGATAAGAAGAGAGAAAAGACAAAGTTATAATGAAGGAGTACAAACATGGGTACCTAAAGCCTTAAATACAGAAGAAATGGAAAGAAATTGCAATGAATGGTTTGACCATTTTGCTTTGTAGGTCAGATATATCTGAATAAACCTTAATACCAGCCGAGTGCAAA
Organism: Panulirus ornatus; assembly: GCF_036320965.1. Classification (NCBI taxonomy): domain Eukaryota; kingdom Metazoa; phylum Arthropoda; class Malacostraca; order Decapoda; family Palinuridae; genus Panulirus; species Panulirus ornatus. The sequence goes on from NC_092273.1 coordinate 25,863,206, forward strand.
ATTTCATTTTTACCTCAGATACAGATAAAAGTTCCCCTCTGCAGTAAAATTTATGCATATCTCCCTGTACTATGCTGTGAAACCTAAATTTTTAAATGCCTCAGCCAACTGACCCATATATATAGTTTTGAATGTGAATTTTTCAAGAAACTTACTCAGCAACATTTCTCAGTTTGTGCAGTATTATTAATGTGACTATCATAATGTGCAGAGAAGTTATAGATACAAAATAAAAATGAAAAAACTGTTTTCATTACAGAATTGCCAATTATGCAGGAACACAGACAGAATCTATATAAAGACAGCTTCTTTAAATCAATGATACTGGCATCTAAATAATTTTCTCTATATTTTGTAACTATTTTAGCTTCTTACTTAGTGTTACCTACATTTATGCCAATTACTAAGGAACACTTTATCTTTTACTCTTCCTTAACGTTATAATTACATCAATATTTTTCAATATCCAATACAGTTTTCCAAAAATATCACAAAGATAGAAAATGCAGTTTCTTTCAGTTGTGAAAAAAGTTCAGGTCAAATTCATTCATCTATTTTTTGGTGGATAATTAACACTTTTTGGGAATTAGCCTGATGATCAAATGTGTAGAGAAAAGGTTAATAAAAGGTGTCAAAAAAGCAAAGGAGCTTCAAAGAGTGCAAAGATATAGACAGAAATGCAGCTGGCTGTCATCTGCAAGGTATGAGAGAGCAAGGAATGAGTACAGCAGGATAAAGGAAGAAAAAAGATATTTGACATAAATATTGGAGACAATGCAGGAGGAATCCAAAAAAATTCTGTAAGTTAACGAACAGCTAATCAGGAAAAGGGATTCACAGGGAAGAATTCTGAAGGATAAAGTACAGAACTGAATATCAAGTTCAAAAGTACCCTTACAGTAGAAGACACAACTACCCTGACACTAGTAAAACGACATAAGAAGGGGGTTTTAGAAATAAGTGAAATATCCCGAGATATCAAGAGAATATTTAAGTCTTGACCCATACAAGGCTCATGGCCATTATGAATTTTCACCATATGTGCTGGAGATTCGTGCAAACTCATTAGACAAACCACTTGAAGTACTATTCAAGATGTCATTAGAGACAGGCAATATGCCAAGGGAATGAAGAAGGATGTACGTTATATCTAACTATAAGAAGGGAGACTACGAACAGATGCCAAACTATGGACTGGTCTCACTAATGAGTGTGATGTGCACGGTTCTGGAAAATATAATAAGAAAGCAAGTTGAGGACTTTCTTGAGAGGAAAAATTACATAAATGAGATAGTGCAGTTTTATAGAAATGTGGTCTTGCATAACAAACCTTTCAGAGTTCTATGAAAGGGAGAGCTCAGTTTTAGACTGACAGCACCTGGACTGTCAGAGAGCATCTGATACTATACCACATAAGGCGCTTATCAAAAACAAGGAATACATGACAGGAAAAAGCATACTCCTTTGATGGATAGATCATCACCTCAGTGGGAGGGAACAGAAGTGGCATGTTAGAGGTGGCCCGTGGAGTACTAAAATGTTCAATCCTAGGACCATTACTTTTCTTGATTTATGTAAATTACTTGCCTGAAGAGATGGACCCTTACCTAAATAAACTTGCAGATAATGCAAAGGTCATGAGAGAAATGAAAAATGAGAACTGCATCAATTAACATGGATATATAGACAGACTTCAAAGTTGGTCTGATGCTTGGTTTATGAAATTCAACCTGAGCAATTGTAAATCGATGAGGATGGGACAATGTGAAAGAGGATCTTAATATGATTATTATATAGAAGGTAATAAGCTTCAGGATTCTCCATGCAAAAAGCACTTGTGAGATGACACTGTCCCTAACCCTTCGCTGGAGCCCCACATTAGGAGGGTAATTAAGGAGACAAACTGTCTGCTGGTAAATATGAGAATAGGTTTCAAGTAAGTATATGGATAAGGAAATATTTAGCAAGCTGTTCATATCCTAGCTAAGGCATAACTAGAACAGCTAAAGAAAGTCCAGAGGTGGGGAAAAAAAAAGATGGCTACAGAATTATGGGATAAGGGAGAAAGAATATCTATCAGTATCTCTGATGCCTGTTCTCTTTGGGAACTCCCTTGAGAGGGTGGCCAAGCAAAAGTGTTTCAATACCAAAGGGATTAGTTTGTTGAGTGTGTACCTGGTAAGCTGTATGGAAGAGTGGTGACTGAGGTGGGTAGGGGCATGTACAGAGGATCAGACTGAGGATGAACCATGTGATTTCAGAAGTGATAGAGAATGTGTGGATCAGTGGTTTACTTTGAGGAATGTGAGGTAGAAATACTTAGAGAAACGGAAGGACTTGAATGAGGTATTGATGGATCTGGAGAAAGCATATGATAGGGTTGATATCGATGCTTTATGGGAGGTGTTATCAATATACAGTGTGGGAGGAATGCTATCAGAAGTAGTAAGTAGTTTTTATCAAGAGAGTAAGGCATGTATACGAGTAGTCAGAGAGAAGGGTGAGTGGTCCAAGGTGAAGCAGCAGGGTTACAGACCTTTTCCATTTCCTTGGCAGACTGCCTCTCTCTAATGACATCTTGAAAAGTAAGAATTCATTTATTTGTGCGGTTTGGGGAGAGTTCTACACTCATGGGACCCTGCCTCCTTAACTTTTGTAGAAAGGAATGCAAAGGGTGCAAATGGGGAGGTAATAACAGGTAGTAGTGAAGTGAGAGGGAGATGGCATGAGTGTTTTGAGGGTTTCTTTAAAATGTGTTTGATGATAGAGTGGCAGATATAGGATGTTTTGGTCGAGGTGGTGTGTAAAGCGAGAGAGTCAGGGAGAATGATTTGATAAACAGAGAAGAGGTAGTAAAAGCTCTGAGGAACATGAAAGTCAGCAAGGCAGCGGGTTTGGAGGGTATTGCTGTGGAATTTATTAGAAAAGGGGGTGACAGTGTTGTTGATGGGTTGGTGAGGATATTCAATGTATGTATGACTCATGGTGAAGTGCCTGAGGATTGGCGGAATGTATGAAAAAAATATATAGTGCCATTGTACTAAGGCAAAGGTGATAAAGGTGAGTGTTCAAGTTGCAGAGGTATAAGTTTGTTGAGTACTCCTGGGAAATAATATGGGTCAAGGCATGTACAGAGCACCAGATTGGGGAGGAGCAATGTGGTTTCAGAAGTGGCAGAGGATGTGTGGATCAAGTGTTTGCTCTGAATACTTAGAAAAGCAGATGGATTTGTATGTAGCATTTATGGATCAGGAGAGGGTAGATGGTAGAGTTGATAGAGATGCTTTGTGGAAGGTATTAAGAGTATATGGTGTGGGAGGTAAGTTGCTAGAAGCAGTGAAATTTTTTTAACGAAGATGTAAGGCATGTGTACAAGTAGGAAGAGAGGAAAGTGATTGGTTCCCAGTGAACGTCAGTTTACAGCAGGGGTGTGTGATGTCTCCATAGTTGTTTAATTTGTTCATGAATGGGGTTGTTAGGGAGGTGAATGCAAGAGTTTTGGAGAGAGGGGCAAGTATCAAGTCTGTTGTGGATGAGAGGGCTTGGGAAGCGAATCAGTTGTTGATCGCTGATGATACAGCGCTGGGGGCCAATTTGGGTGAGAAACTGCAGAAGTTGGAGCCTGAGTCTGGTAAAGTGTGTGAAAGAAGAAAGTTGAGATTGAGTGTGAATAAGAGCAAGGTTATTAGGTTCAGTAGGGTTGAAGGACAAGCAAATTGGGAAGTAAATCTGAATGGAGAAACACTGGAGGAAGTTAAAGCTTTAGATATCTTGGAGTGGATTTAGCAGCGGATGGAAGCGGAAGTGAGTCACAGGGTGGAGTTGGGGGAAAAGGTTCTAGGAGCATTAAAGAATGTGTGGAAGGCGAGAACGTTATCTCAGAAAGCAAAAATTGGTATGTTCGAAGGAATAGTGGTTCCATCATTGTTATATGGTTGTGAGGCATGGGTGATAGATAGGGTTGTAAGGAGGAGGATGGATGTGTTGGAAATGAGATGTTTGAGGACAATGTGTGGTGCGAGGTGCTTTGATTGAGTAAGTAATAAAAGGGTAAGAGATGTGCGTGGTAATAAAAAGAATGTGGTTGAGAGAGCAGAGGAGGGTGTATTGAAATGGTTTGGTCACATGGAGAGAATGAGTGAGGAAAGATTGACAAAAAGCATGTGTGTGTCAGATGATTGACAACGAGGATATGTGTGTCAGAGGTGGAGGGAACAAGGAGAAGTGGGAGACCAAATTGGAGGTGGAAGGATGGAGTGAAAAAGATTTTGAGCAATTGGGGCCTGAACATACAGGAAGGTGAAAAGAGTGCAAGGAATAGAGTGAATTGGAATGATGTGGTATATGGGGGTTGACGTGCTGTCAATGGATTGAACCAGGACATGTCTAGGGTAAACCATGGAAAGTTTTGTGGGACTTGGATGTGGAAAGGGAGCTGTGGTTTCGGTGCATTACACATGATAGCTAGAGACTGAGTGTGAACGAATGTGGCCTTTGTTGTTTGTTCCTAGCACTACCTTGTGTGCACGAGGGGGGAGGGGGTGTCATTTCATGTGTGACGGTGTGGCAGCAGGCATGGATGAAGGCAGCATATATGAACATGTACATGTGTAAATATGTATATGTCTGTGTATGTATATGATGAAATGTATAGGTATGTATATGTGCATCAGATTGGGGAAGAGCAGTGTGGTTTCAGAAGTGGTAGAGGATGTGTGGATCAGGTGTTTGCTTTGAAGAATGTATGTGAGAAATACTTAGAAAAGCAAGTGGATTTGTATGTAGCATTTATGGATCTGGAGAAGGCATATGATAGAGTTGATAGAGATGCTCTGTGGAAGGTATTAAGAATATATGGTGTGGGAGGCAAGTTGTTAGAAGCAGTGAAAAGTTTTTATCGAGGATGTAAGGCATGTGTACGTGTAGGAAGAAAGTGATTGGTTCTCAGTGAATGTAGGTTTGCGGCAGGGGTGTGTGATGTCTTCATGGTTGTTTAATTTGTTTATGGATGGGGTTGTTAGGGAGGTGAATGCAAGAGTTTTGGAAAGAGGGGCAAGTATGAAGTCTGTTGGGGATGAGAGAGCTTGGGAAGTGAGTCAGTTGTTGTTCGCTGATGATACAGCACTGGTGGCTGATTCATGTGAGAAACTGCAGAAGCTGGTGACTGAGTTTGGTAAAGTGTGTGAAAGAAGAAAGTTAAGAGTAAATGTGAATAAGAGCAAGGTTATTAGGTACAGTAGGGTTGAGGGTCAAGTCAATTGGGAGGTGAGTTTGAATGGAGAAAAACTGGAGGAAGTGAAGTGTTTTAGATATCTGGGAGTGGATCTGGCAGCGGATGGAACCATGAAGCGGAAGTGGATCATAGGGTGGCGGAGGGGGCGAAAATCCTGGGAGCCTTGAAGAATGTGTGGAAGTCGAGAACATTATCTCGGAAAGCAAAAATGGGTATGTTTGAAGGAATAGTGGTTCCAACAATTCTGTATCGTTGCGAGGCGTGGGCTATGGATAGAGTTGTGCGCAGGAGGATGGATGTGCTGGAAATGAGATGTTTGAGGACAATGTGTGGTGTGAGGTGGTTTGATCGAGTAAGTAACGTAAGGGTAAGAGAGATGTGTGGAAATAAAAAGAGCGTGGTTGAGAGAGCAGAAGAGGGTGTTTTGAAATGGTTTGGGCACATGGAGAGAATGAGTGAGGAAAGATTGACCAATAGGATATATGTGTCGGAGGTGGAGGGAACGAGGAGAAGTGGGAGACCAAATTGGAGGTGGAAAGATGGAGTGAAAAAGATTTTGTGTGATCGGGGCCTGAACATGCAGGAGGGTGAAAGGAGGGCAAGGAATAGAGTGAATTGGAGCGATGTGGTATACCGGGGTTGACGTGCTGTCAGTGGATTGAATCAAGGCATGTGAAGCGTCTGGGGTAAACCATGGAAAGCTGTGTAGGTATGTATATTTGCGTGTGTGGACGTATGTATATACATGTGTATGGGGGTGGGTTGGGCCATTTCTTTTGTCTGTTTCCTTGCGCTACCTCGCAAACGCGGGAGACAGCGACAAAGCAAAAAAAAAAAAAAAAAAAAAATGTATATGTGCGTGTGCGGGCATTTATGTATATACATGTGTATGTAGGTAGGTTGGGCCATTCTTTCATCTGTTTCCTTGAACTACCTCGCTAACGTGGGAGATAGCGTCAAAGTATAATGAATAAATATAAATCAGACAAAAACAGACCAATGAGTCCCTTCGAGGCTATTTGTGATGGAAGAAAATATTTGAAACTCACAGAATGGTGTGGTAAATGTGTATAGGCATACAGATAGGCATTAGAGAAAAACCTGCAAACTATCATTGTGACTATGAGGTGCAAATAATGTTAGGTATGGACTTAAGCAAAATATTTCTCATGTCCATTCTTAAATGTATCTATAGTACTGTTTTCAGCCACTATAACTGATTAATCATTCCATTGGTTACCAAATCTGATGAAGAAAATTACTTCACGCCATTTGAGGTAAAAATGTTTCTCCACGTGTTTGTATTCATGACTACAAGTGAAATCAGATCAATCAAGTTTTAAGTAGCTTGTCTAATCAAGATTATCAAAGCCCTTGACAATTTTGAATATCTTTATCAGCTCTTCTCTTAACCCTCACTTTTCTAAGCTGATGGCTTCAAGTCTTTTTCCAAGTATGATGACAAAACTGAACAGAATATTCAAGATGGGGTTACACCAGTGAATTGCAAGATGCAAGGATGATCTTCATAGACCTAAATCTAAAAGCCATAGCTATGAATCTATGGATCTTATTCAATCTTTTTACTGTTTCTAAGCACCAATTTCTTGGCTTTTGGTCACCAGAGTATGGAGCCCAAGTAATTTTCCTCACTTACCCTCTGCATTCCAACAGAATTTACACTGTAGTTTACCTTACTGTTTTTCTTTCTTTGCACTTAATAATATAAAAATTCATTTGCCACCTATGAGCCCAGTCCATCAATTTGTTTATGTCAGTTTGAAGCTTGACATGTTCAATTTCATTTGTAGATTTATTTCCCTGATTATTACAACCTGTGAATTTTGATGTGTTTAATTTCATCTATAGATTCATTTTCCTGATTTGAACAGTCTGTGAATTTTGATATCTTACAATGCTTCTCATTATCAATATCATTAATATATATGAGAAGGAGAACTGGTTCACAGGCTTATCCCCACAGCATACTACTTCTTAGGCCTAAGAAAGAGAACCGGTACCAACACTGATCCCGAAACATACCATTTCTTATGTTTATAAAAGAGAACCGGTACAAGGACAGATCCCTGTAGTATACAACTTCTTATGCCTAACCAACGTGAAGCATGATCATTAATCTCAACGATTTGTATATAGCCAATCAACTAACTTCCTTATATATTTACTTTGCTTTGTCACTGTCTCCCGTGTTAGCGAGGTAGTGCAAGGAAACAGACAAAAGAATGGCCCAACCCACTCACATACACATGTATATACATAAATGTCCACACACGCAAGTGTATATACCTATAAATCTCAACGTATATATATATATATATATACACTCACAGATAAATACATATACACACATGTACACAATTCATACTTTTTTTTTTTTTTTTATACTTTGTCGCTGTCTCCCGCGTTTGCGAGGTAGCGCAAGGAAACAGACGAAAGAAATGGCCCAACCCCCCCCCCATACACATGTACATACACACGTCCACACACGCAAATATACATACCTACACAGCTTTCCATGGTTTACCCCAGACGCTTCACATGCCTTGATTCAATCCACTGACAGCACGTCAACCCCTGTATACCACATGACTCCAATTCACTCTATTCCTTGCCCTCCTTTCACCCTCCTGCATGTTCAGGCCCCGATCACACAAAATCTTTTTCACTCCATCTTTCCACCTCCAATTTGGTCTCCCTCTTCTCCTCGTTCCCTCCACCTCCGACACATATATCCTCTTGGTCAATCTCTCCTCACTCATTCTCTCCATGTGCCCAAACCATTTCAAAACACCCTCTTCTGCTCTCTCAACCACGCTCTTTTTATTTCCACACATCTCTCTTACCCTTACGTTACTTACTCGATCAAACCACCTCACACCACACATTGTCCTCAAACATCTCATTTCCAGCACATCCATCCTCCTGCGCACATCTCTATCCATAGCCCACGCCTCGCAACCCTACAACATTGTTGGAACCACTATTCCCTCAAACATACCCATTTTTGCTTTCCGAGATAATGTTCTCGACTTCCACACATTTTTCAAGGCTCCCAAAATTTTCGCCCCCTCCCCCACCCTATGATCCACTTCCGCTTCCATGGTTCCATCCGCTGACAGATCCACTCCCAGATATCTAAAACACTTCACTTCCTCCAGTTTTTCTCCATTCAAACTCACCTCCCAATTGACTTGACCCTCAACCCTACTGTACCTAATAACCTTGCTCTTATTCACATTTAATCTTAACTTTCTTCTTTCACACACTTTACCAAACTCAGTCACCAGCTTCTGCAGTTTCTCACATGAATCAGCCACTCTCATTTGCCCTTTTTTTCACCTCTTGCACCTTTCTCTTGACCTCCTGTCTCTTTCTTTTATACTTCTCCCACTCAATTGCATTTTTTCCCTGCAAAAATCGTCCAAATGCCTCTCTCTTCTCTTTCACTAATACTCTTACTTCTTCATCCCACCACTCACTACCCTTTCTAAACAGCCCCCCTCCCACTCTTCTCATGCCACAAGCATCTTTTGCGCAATCCATCACTGATTCCCTAAATACATCCCATTCCTCCCCCACTCCCTTTACTTCCATTGTTCTCACCTTTTTCCATTCTGTACACAGTCTCTCCTGGTACTTCCCCACACAGGTCTCCTTCCCAAGCTCACTCACTCTCACCACCTTCTTCACCCCAACATTCACTCCTCTTTTCTGAAAACCCATACTAATCTTCACCTTAGCCTCCACAAGATAATGATCAGACATCCCTCCAGTTGCACCTCTCAGCACATTAACATCCAAAAGTCTCTCTTTCGCACGCCTGTCAATTAACACGTAATCCAATAACGCTCTCTGGCCATCTCTCCTACTTACATAAGTATACTTATGTATATCTCGCTTTTTAAACCAGGTATTCCCAATCATCAGTCCTTTTTCAGCACATAAATCTACAAGCTCTTCACCATTTCCATTTACAACACTGAACACCCCATGCATACCAATTATTCCCTCAACCGCCACATTACTCACCTTTGCATTCAAATCACCCATCACTATAACCCGGTCTCGTGCATCAAAACCGCTAACACACTCATTTAGCTGCTCCCAAAACACTTGCCTCTCATGATCTTTCTTCTCATGCCCAGGTGCATATGCACCAATAATCACCCACCTCTCTCCATCAACTTTCAATTTTACCCATTTTAATCGAGAATTTACTTTCTTACATTCTATCACATACTCCCACAACTCCTGCTTCGGGAGTATTGCTACTCCTTCCCTTGCTCTTGTCCTCTCACTAACCCCTGACTTCACTCCCCAGACATTTCCAAACCACTCTTCCCCTTTACCCTTGAGCTTCGTTTCACTCAGAGCCAAAACATCCAGGTTCCTTTCCTCAAACATACTACCTATCTCTCCTTTTTTCACATCTTGGTTACATCCACACACATTTAGGCACCCCACTCTGAGCCTTCGAGGAGGATGATCACTCCCCGCGTGACTCCTTCTTCTGTTTCCCATTTTAGAAAGTTAATACAAGGAGGGGAGGATTTCCGGCCCCCCGCTCCCGTCCCCTCTAGTCGCTTTCTACGACACGCGAGGAATACGTGGGAAGTATTCTTTCACCCCTATCCCCAGGGATAATATACATATATACACACACACACACACACACACACACACACACACACACACACATACATATATATACATATGAAAAATGTAAGAAACAATTTAGAAAACAAACTTTTAGCTTGAAATGAATGAAAAAAAATGAATGTCACATAATGGTTCAACCTCTGGCTATGGAAAAGGAAATGTACAATTTATTCACACAAACGTCAATAGCAGTTCTCATCAATTTCACCACTGTATCAATAAGCTTCAATGTCTAAGCTACATTTTTCTCCAACTTCACTATTTTCTTGTCAAAAACACCATGCATGAAAACTATCACTCCATTAACACAACTATAAACATTTACTTCCCCTTTAAAGTTCTGGGGAAGTCTGTCTCGATACACTGCGGCGAGGCGACGCGACGCTGACACAATCACTGTCACAATATCACTTCTGCCTCCTCAAGTCAATCTCTCAGCCACAGTGCAGGCCTTCATCGTCGAAATCGGTCTTCTGGAGGTTACCGTTGTCGATGGGTATATATATATATATATATATATATATATATATATATATATATATATATATATATATATATATACACGTCTCACTGCCTCGGCTTCTTCTCTGGGGAATCCTGAACCGGCGACAACAAACTGTACCGTATCCGAATGAATGACGTCACGTGTGGAGTCTATAATCAGGGGGTAGAGGGACGGGCCACAGACAATTCATACTGTCTGCCTTTATTCATTCCCATCACCACCCCACCACACATGAAATAACAACCCCCTCCTCCCACCATGTGTACGAGGTAGCGCTAGGGCAAGATAACAAAGGCTACATTTGTTCACACTCAGTCTCTAGCTGTCGTGTAATAATGCACCAAAACCACAGCTCCCTTTCCACATCCAGGCCCCACAGAACTTTCCATGGTTTACCCTAGATGCTTCACATGCCCTGGTTCAATCCACTGACAGCACGTCGACCCCGGTAAAACACATCGTTCCAATTCACTCTATTCCTTGCATGCCTTTCACCCTCCTGCATGTTCAGGCCCCGATCACTCAAAATCTTTTTCACTCCATCTTTCCACCTCCAATTTGGTCTCCCACGTCTCCTCGTTCCCTCCATCTCTGACACATATATCCTCTTTGTCAATCTTTCCTCACTCATTCTCTCCATGTGACCAACCATTTCAAAACACCCTCCTCTGCTCTCTCAACCACACTCTTTTTATTACCACACATCTCTCTGACCCTATTATTACTTACTCGATCAAACCACCTCACACCACATATTGTCCTCAAGCATCTCATTTCCAGCACATCCACCCTCCTCTGCACAACTCTATCCATAGCCCATGCCTTGCAACCATATAACATTGTTGGAACCACTGTTCCTTCAAACATACCCATTTTTGCTTTCCGAGATAATGTTCTCGACTTCCACACATTATGCAATGCTCCCAGAATTTTCGCCCCTCCCCAACCCTATGATTCACTTCCACTTCCATGGTTCAATCAGCTGCCAAATCCACTCCCAGATATCTAAAACACTTCACTTCCTCCAGTTTTTCTCCATTCGAACTTACCTCCCAATTGACTTGTCCTTCAACCCTACTGTACCTAATAACCTTGCTCTTATTCACATTTACTCTCAACTTTCTTCTTTCACACACTTAACAATTTCAGTTACGAGCTTCAACAGTTTCTCACATGAATCAGCCACCAGCGCTGTATCATCAGCGAACACCAACTGACTCACTTTCCAAGCTCTCTCATCCACAACAGACTGCATACTTGCCCCTCTTTCCAAAACTCTTGCATTCACCTCCCCAACAACCCCATCCATAAACAAATTAAACAACCATAGAGACATCACACACCCTTGCCGCAAGCCTACATTCACTGAGAACCAATCACTTTACTCTCTTCCTACACATACACATGCCTTACATCCTTGATAAAAACTTCTCACTGCTTCTAACAACTTGCCTCCCACACCATATATTCTTAATACCTTCCACAGAGCATCTTTATCAACTCTATCATATGCCTTCTCCAGATCCATAAATGCTACATACAAATCCATTTGCTTTTCAAAGTATTTCTCACATACATTCTTCAAAGCAAACACCTGATCCACACATCCTCTACCACTTCTGAAACCACACTGCTCTTCCCCAATCTGATGCTCTGTACTTGCCTTCACCCTCTCAATCAAAACCTTATCCTATCCTATCCTCATCAATACCAAGTGACTTAACTTTTGTTAGTAACCTTGCTGCATGTTTTTTTGAAAATTTAGATAGGTGACATCAACTGTCATCATAAAAGTTGATTACATAGTAAGGAGATCAAAAATGTGTGTCACACATGATCAATTTCATTGAAAACCAAGCTGAGAATAATCTATTAAGTGGCAGTCCCCTAAACAGTTCAAGTCTGACCCTTCCTAAAAGCTGGGAGTGTTGTAAAAGTGTCAAAATGGTTTTGTGAGCAACTGTTTAAGATCTACAGGGGTGGCTTATCCTTCATTCAACCAGGATGAAGTCAAAAGACTATCAATTCTCCTGGCATCACCTGTCTCTAACCTTCCCTTTTCTGTATGTCATGTGGTCACTATTCTCTATGTATTCTATAGGTATCATTTTGGCCATTATTCTTGTAAACTGTTTCAATGTGTCCCTAACTCCAAGGTTTGGATCTGTGGCATGTTTTTGGATGCTTGTTCCCACAGCTTCTGCGTGGAGACTAACTACTCGAGGATTGGCTGTTGTGATGATTTTTCCTTTCCTTGAACAGGTAAGCTGTGGAATTCTCTTCCTTTTTTCGTCTTTCCCTCTTCATACAACCTGTCTTCCATTAAGAGTCAAGTATACAAATACTGGCAGAGTCCTGATTAATTTCTACATTTTCTTCTCTTTCACCCAAGATGGCATTGCTTAAGGTATGTCACTCCCCCATGAAAAAGAAAAGTTATAGTGGAGGTCAAATATATGGAAAATTTAGAGACTTATTGACCAACAGATATATGATCAGCTTTCTACCATCTAACTTAATAACTAACAGATATATGATCAGCTTTCTACCATCTAGTGGTAACCTACAGTCATGTGTCTGACTGCTGTGACTAACGATACAGTCTCCCACTTTGAACTACTCATTCTTTTATTCCTTAATTCAACACTAGATATTAGTTCAGTTAGCTTAAAGACATACTTATGTACACTCACACATCTACACAAGTACTCATCCCCTTGTTACTCAAATCACACTTTCATTCAGTATGAACTATATGTATTTCATATATATTCCTTACAAAGTAATAGACTCTTGTCTGCCAACACACACAGCTGTCAGATGCAAGACCATGTATAGGTATTGGTTTTTTTTTTTTTTTTTTTTTGCTTTGTCGCTGTCTCCCGCATTTGCGAGGTAGCGCAAGGAAACAGACGAAAGAAATGGCCCAACCCACCCCCATACACATGTATATACATACGTCCACGCACGCAAATATACATACCTACACAGCTTTCCATGGTTTACCCCAGACGCTTCACATGCCTTGATTCAATCCACTGACAGCACGTCAATCCCGGTATACCACATCGCTCCAATTCACTCTATTCCTTGCCATCCTTTCACCCTCCTGCATGCTCAGGCCCCGATCACACAAAATCTTTTTCACTCCATCTTTCCACCTCCAATTTGGTCTCCCTCTTCTCCTCGTTCCCTCCACCTCCGACACATATATCCTCTTGGTCAATCTTTCCTCACTCATTCTCTCCAGGTGCCCAAACCATTTCAAAACACCCTCTTCTGCTCTCTCAACCACGCTCTTTTTATTTCCACACATCTCTCTTACCCTTACGTTACTTACTCGATCAAACCACCTCACACCACACATTGTCCTCAAACATCTCATTTCCAGCACATCCATCCTCCTGCGCACAACTCTATCCTTAGTCCACGCCTCGCAACCATACAACATTGTTGGAACCACTATTCCTTCAAACATACCCATTTTTGCTTTCTGAGATAATGTTCTTGACTTCCACACATTCTTCAAAGCTCCCAGAATTTTTGCCCCCTCCCCCACCCTATGATCCACTTCCGCTTCCATGGTTCCATCCGCTGCCAGATCCACTCCCAGATATCTAAAACACTTTACTTCCTCCAGTTTTTCTCCTTTCAAACTCACCTCCCAATTGACTTGACCCTCAACCCTACTGTACCTAATAACCTTGCTCTTATTCACATTTACTCTTAACTTTCTTCTTTCACACACTTTACCAAACTCAGTCACCAGCTTCTGCAGTTTCTCACATGAATCAGCCACCAGCGCTGTATCATCAGCGAACAACAACTGACTCACTTCCCAAGCTCTCTCATCCCCAACAGACTTCATACTTGCCCCCCTTTCCAAAACTCTTGCATTCACCTCCCTAACAACCCCATCCATAAACAAATTAAACAGCCATGGAGACATCACACACCCCTGCCGCAAACCTACATTCACTGAGAACCAATCACTTTCCTCTCTTCCTACACGTACACATGCCTTACATCCTCGATAAAAACTTTTCACTGCTTCTAACAACTTGCCTCCCACACCATATATTCTTAATACCTTCCACAGAGCATCTCTATCAACTCTATCATATGCCTTCTCCAGATCCATAAATGCTACATACAAATCCATTTGCTTTTCTAAGTATTTCTCACATACATTCTTCAAAGCAAACACCTGATCCACACATCCTCTACCACTTCTGAAACCACACTGCTCTTCCCCAATCTGATGCTCTGTACATGCCTTCACCCTCTCAATCAATACCCTCCCATATAATTTACCAGGAATACTCAACAAACTTATACCTCTGTAATTTGAGCACTCACTCTTATCCCCTTTGCCTTTGTACAATGGCACTATGCACGCATTCCGCCAATCCTCAGGCACCTCACCATGAGTCATACATACATTAAATAACCTTACCAACCAGTCAACAATACAGTCACCCCCGTTTTTAATAAATTCCACTGCAATACCATCCAAACCTGCTGCCTTGCCGGCTTTCATCTTCCGCAAAGCTTTTACTACCTCTTCTCTGTTTACCAAATCATTTTCCCTAACCCTATCACTTTGCACACCACCTCGACCAAAACACCCTATATCTGCCACTCTATCATCAAACACATTCAACAAACCTTCAAAATACTCACTCCATCTCCTCCTCACATCACCACTACTTGTTATCACCTCCCTATTTGCGCCCTTCACTGAAGTTCCCATTTGCTCCCTTGTCTTACGCACTTTATTTACCTCCTTCCAGAACATCTTTTTATTCTCCCTAAAATTTAATGATACTCTCTCACCCCAACTCTCATTTGCCCTTTTTTTCACCTCTTGCACCTTTCTCTTGACCTCCTGTCTCTTTCTTTTATACATCTCCCACTCAATTGCATTTTTTCCCTGCAAAAATCGTCCAAATGCCTCTCTCTTCTCTTTCACTAATACTCTTACTTCTTCATCCCACCACTCACTACCCTTTCTAATCAACCCACCTCCCACTCTTCTCATGCCACAAGCATCTTTTGCGCAATCCATCACTGATTCCCTAAATACATCCCATTCCTCCCCCACTCCCCTTACTTCCATTGTTCTCACCAGGTGGTAGAGTGTCCCGCAGTGTATCGAGACAGACTTCCCCAGAACTTTTTTAAAGGGGAAGTAAATGTTTATAGTTGTGTTACTGGAGTGATAGTTTTCATACATGGTGCTTTGACAAGAAAATAGTGAAATTGGAAAAAATGTAGCTTAGACATTGAAGCTTATTGATACAGTGGTTAAATTGATGAGAATTACTATTGACGTTTGTGTAAATAAATTATACATTTCCTTTTTCCATAGCCAGAGGTTGAACCATTATGTGACATTCATTTTTTCATTTCATTTCAAGCTAGAAGTTTCAGTTTTCTAAATTATTTCTTACATTTTTCATATGTATATATATGTATGTGTGTGTGTGTGTGTGTATATGTGCGTATGTACGTGTGTGTGTGTGTGTGTATATGTATGGACGATTTTTGCAGGGAAAAAATGCAATTGAGTGGGAGATGTATAAAAGAAAGAGACAGGAGGTCAAGAGAAAGGTGCAAGAGGTGAAAAAAAGGGCAAATGAGAGTTGGGGTGAGAGAGTATCATTAAATTTTAGGGAGAATAAAAAGATGTTCTGGAAGGAGGTAAATAAAGTGCGTAAGACAAGGGAGCAAATGGGAACTTCAGTGAAGGGCGCAAATGGGGAGGTGATAACAAGTAGTGGTGATGTGAGAAGGAGATGGAGTGAGTATTTTGAAGGTTTGTTGAATGTGTTTGATGATAGAGTGGCAGATATAGGGTGTTTTGGTCGAGGTGGTGTGCAAAGTGAGAGGGTTAGGGAAAATGATTTGGTAAACAGAGAAGAGGTAGTGAAAGCTTTGCGGAAGATGAAAGCCGGCAAGGCAGCAGGTTTGGATGGTATTGCAGTGGAATTTATTAAAAAAGGGGGTGACTGTATTGTTGACTGGTTGGTAAGGTTATTTAATGTATGTATGACTCATGGTGAGGTGCCTGAGGATTGGCGGAATGCGTGCATAGTGCCATTGTACAAAGGCAAAGGGGATAAGAGTGAGTGCTCAAATTACAGAGGTATAAGTTTGTTGAGTATTCCTGGTAAATTATATGGGAGGGTATTGATTGAGAGGGTGAAGGCATGTACAGAGCATCAGATTGGGGAAGAGCAGTGTGGTTTCAGAAGTGGTAGAGGATGTGTGGATCAGGTGTTTGCTTTGAAGAATGTATGTGAGAAATACTTAGAAAAGCAAATGGATTTGTATGTAGCATTTATGGATCTGGAGAAGGCATATGATAGAGTTGATAGAGATGCTCTGTGGAAGGTATTAAGAATATATGGTGTGGGAGGCAAGTTGTTAGAAGCAGTGAAAAGTTTTTATCGAGGATGTAAGGCATGTGTACGTGTAGGAAGAGAGGAAAGTGATTGGTTCTCAGTGAATGTAGGTTTGCGGCAGGGGTGTGTGATGTCTCCATGGTTGTTTAATTTGTTTATGGATGGGGTTGTTAGGGAGGTAAATGCAAGAGTTTTGGAAAGAGGGGCAAGTATGAAGTCTGTTGTGGATGAGAGAGCTTGGGAAGTGAGTCAGTTGTTGTTCGCTGATGATACAGCGCTGGTGGCTGATTCATGTGAGAAACTGCAGAAGCTGGTGACTGAGTTTGGAAAAGTGTGTGGAAGAAGAAAGTTAAGAGTAAATGTGAATAAGAGCAAGGTTATTAGGTACAGTAGGGTTGAGGGTCAAGTCAATTGGGAGGTGAGTTTGAATGGAGAAAAATTGGAGGAAGTGAAGTGTTTTAGATATCTGGGAGTGGATCTGGCAGCGGATGGAACCATGGAAGCGGAAGTGGATCATAGGGTGGGGGAGGGGGTGAAAATCCTGGGGGCCTTGAAGAATGTGTGGAAGTCGAGAACATTATCTCGGAAAGCAAAAATGGGTATGTTTGAAGGAATAGTGGTTCCAACAATGTTGTATGGTTGCGAGGCGTGGGCTATGGATAGAGTTGTGCGCAGGAGGATGGATGTGCTGGAAATGAGATGTTTGAGGACAATGTGTGGTGTGAGGGGGTTTGATCGAGTGAGTAACGTAAGGGTAAGAGAGATGTGTGGAAATAAAAAGAGCGTGGTTGAGAGAGCAGAAGAGGGTGTTTTGAAGTGGTTTGGGCACATGGAGAGGATGAGTGAGGAAAGATTGACCAAGAGGATATATGTGTCGGAGGTGGAGGGAACAAGGAGAAGAGGGAGACCAAATTGGAGGTGGAAAGATGGAGTGAAAAAGATTTTGTGTGATCGGGGCCTGAACATGCAGGAGGGTGAAAGGATGGCAAGGAATAGAGTGAATTGGAGCGATGTGGTATACCGGGGTTGACGTGCTGTCAGTGGATTGAAGCAAGGCATGTGAAGCGTCTGGGGTAAACCATGGAAAGCTGTGTAGGTATGTATATTTGCGTGTGTGGACGTATGTATATACATGTGTATGGGGGGGGGGGTTGGGCCATTTCTTTCGTCTGTTTCCTTGCGCTACCTCGCAAACGCGGGAGACAGCGATAAAGTATAATAAATAAAAAAAAATAAATATATATATATATATATATATATATATATATATATATATATATATATATATATATATTCATCCCTGGGGATAGGGGTGAAAGAATACTTCCCACGCATTCCTCGCGTGTCGTAGAAAGCGACTAGAGGGGACGGGAGCAGGGGGCCAGAAATCCTCCCCTCCTTGTATTTTTTTTAACTCTCTAAAATGAGAAACAGAAGAAGGAGTCACGCGGGGAGTGCTCATCCTCCTCGAAGGCTTAGATTGGGGTGTCTAAATGTGTGTGGATGTAACCAAGATGTGAAAAAAGGAGAGATAGGTAGTATGTTTGAGGAAAGGAACCTGGATGTTTTGGCTCTGAGTGAAACGAAGCTCAAGGGTAAAGGGGAAGAGTGGTTTGGGAATGTCTTGGGAGTAAAGTCAGGGGTTAGTGAGAGGACAAGAGCAAGGGAAGGAGTAGCAGTACTCCTGAAACAGGAGTTGTGGGAGTATGTGATAGAATGTAAGAAAGTAAATTCTCAATTAATATGGGTAAAACTGAAAGTTGATGGAGAGAGATGGGTGATTATTGGTGCATATGCACCTGGGCATGAGAAGAAAGATCATGAGAGGCAAGTGTTTTGGGAACAGCTGAATGAGTGTGTTAGTGGTTTTGATGCACGAGACCGGGTTATAGTGATGGGTGATTTGAATGCAAAGGTGAGTAATGTGGCAGTTGAGGGAATAATTGGTATACATGGGGTGTTCAGTGTTGTAAATGGAAATGGTGAAGAGCTTGTAGATTTATGTGCTGAAAAAGGACTGACGATTGGGAATACCTGGTTTAAAAAGCGAGATATACATAAGTATACTTATGTAAGTAGGAGAGATGGCCACAGAGCGTTATTGGATTACGTGTTAATTGACGGGCCTGCGAAAGAGAGACTTTTGGATGTTAATGTGCTGAGAGGTGCAACTGGAGGGATGTCTGATCATTATCTTGTGGAGGCTAAGGTGAAGATTTGTATGGGTTTTCAGAAAAGAAGAGTGAATGTTGGGGTGAAGAGGGTGATGAGAGTAAGTGAGCTTGGGAAGGAGACTTGTGTGAGGAAGTACCGGGAGAGACTGAGTACAGAATAGGTATTAGTGGATATAAAAATACAAGTAATGTTAGTCAAATCTGTCATACAGATTGAATGTTATTGACAAATATCAATTAGTTAGGATTTTCAATGTATGTATGGATTAAGATGAAGAGCCTGAAGACTGTTGAAATGCATGTACAGTGGCAGTGTATAAAGGGAAAAGGGAGAAGGGACTAGGGACTAACACGACTGCTTGAATTACATATTTATCAGTTCCTTAAGTGTACTAGGTAAACTATGTGTATGAGTGGTGACTGGTAGGGTGGTTGAAAGCACATATATCATATTGGAGAGGAGCAATGTAGTTTTATAAGTGGTAGATGATAAGCAGTTCTGGTGTTTGTTCTGAAGAATGTGTAAGAGAAGTACTTAGAGAAATAGAAAAATTTGCATGTGGCATTTATGGATCTTATCACTGAGGTATGGGAGAAAGAATTCCGCCTCCATATTCCTCATGTGTCAAAAATGGAGACCAAATGGGCAGGGGTGCCGACTGAAAACTCTTCCCTTCTTGTATTTAAATTTCAAAAAGCTGGAACAGAATAAGATGTCAAGCAGGGAGTGTTCATCTTGAAGATTCAGGCCACGGTGTTTGAATGTGTTTGGGTGTAAACAAGATGAGAATACCAGAGATCTTTTCTTTTAAACTATTCGCCATTTCCCGCGTTAGCGAGGTAGCGTTAAGAACAGAGGACTGGGCCTTTTTTGGAATATCCTCACCTGGCCCCACTCTGTTCCTTCTTTTGGAAAATTAAAAAAACGAGAGGGGAGGATTTCCAGCCCCCCGCTCCCTCCCCTTTTAGTTGCCTTCTACGACACGCAGGGAATATGTGGGAAGTATTCTTAATCCCTTATCCCCAGGGATACGTGAGAATACCAGAGATATAAGTAGTAAATTCAAGGAAAGGACCTGGATGGCCTCGCTCTACATAAAACAAAGCTTAGGGGTAAGTGGTAGGAAATGGTTTGGAAATGTCTTAAGAGTAAAGTCAGGGTTTTGTAGGAAGGCAAAAGCTAAAGTAGGGTAGCACAACTGCTGAAGAAAGAGTTGTAGGAGTGTGTGAAAGAGTAAAACAAAGTGAGATTCACACTAATGTAGGTAAAACTGAAAGCTGATTGGCGAGATTGGTTGTTATTGGTGCTTTTGCACCTGGTCATGAGAAGAAAGAAGCAAGTGTTTTGGGAACAGTCGAGTGAGTGTGTAAGCACTTTTGATGGAAGAAATTGGTTATGGTGATTACTGATCTAAATGTGAATGTGGTTAATGTGGCAGTTGAGGGTGAAACTTGGGGGCTTGGGTATTCAGTAAAGTGAATGGAAATGGTAAACTGTAAACAACTTGTGTGTTGAGTTACGTGCCGAAAAAGGGCCGGTGATTGGGAATACCCGATTCAAAAAGAGGGACTTACACATGTGTACTTACGTGAAGAGGAAAGATACTCAGTGTGCATTACTAGATTACATACAAATTGATAGGTATGCAAAAAAGAGAGTTGGTGGGATGTACGATCACTACCTTGTGGAGGTAATGGTAGAGAGTTCAAGATGTTTTCAGGAAAGAGAAAGCTGTACTGGTGAGAAGAGTGGTGAAAGAAAACAAGCTTTGAAAAGAGACTTGTGTAAAGAAATACCAAGAGATATTCAGTGTAGAATGGCAAAAGGTAAGACTAAATAAAGTTAGGGAGTGGATGTACAATGGGAGGTATTTAGGGATGCTTTGCTGGCATGTGTGAGTAATGTGTGTGACATGCATTAGGTGGCAGGTGAGCAGGTTAGAATGGGTAACGAGTGGAGGGATGACAAAGTAAAGTTGCTAATGAAAGAGAAATTAAGAGGTATATGAGCAGTACTTAGACAAAAGAAAGGAGTGCAAATGACTGTGAGATGTACAAGAGAGAGTGACAGGAGGTCAAGAGCAAAGTGTAAAGGCTGAAAAAAAGAAGGCGAATGAGA
This sequence comes from Panulirus ornatus, assembly GCF_036320965.1. Taxonomy (NCBI): domain Eukaryota; kingdom Metazoa; phylum Arthropoda; class Malacostraca; order Decapoda; family Palinuridae; genus Panulirus; species Panulirus ornatus. Next base: position 25,884,324 of record NC_092273.1, read on the forward strand.
GTTGAGGTGAGTGAACATCAGCAAACTTCAGGGAGAATATGATGTTCTGGAGGGAGGTTTGGAGTTTGCGAAAAACAAGAGAAAAATGTGGATATCGATGAAGGGGGCAAATAAGGATGCAGTAACAGGTAGTGATAGAGTAAGGAGATACAGTAATATTCTGAAGGATTGATGAATGTGTTTGATAACTGGGTGGCAGATGTAAGGTGACCGACTTAGGGTGGTATGCAAAGCATGAGAGTTGTGGAGAATGGTTTGGTAAAGAAAGGGAAGAGGTGGTAAAAGCCTTGTATAAGATGAAGTATGGGAAGGTGGCTGGATGGTACGGCAGCTGAATTTCTTAAAAGAAAAAAGGGATGACTGTGTTGCTATTTAGTTAGGATTCTTCAAAATATCTCTACTCCTCCCTCCCTACTTTGTAATGTTCATTCCTTGCTTTCCTGTATGCTGGCTGGCTGGCTGTAGTGTAATTCATGTCTTCCTCAATACATCACCCGAGCTTCCTTACTTTATAACATTTCTCATTGAACTAACTCTCTCTCCATTTTGATCCTATCCCTGCATTGGCCACCAGAGGTAACTTTATTTTGACCCTTCATTGTACCATTCACAGAGCCTTCTGTAGGAATGGTCCAATCACTTATTGTAGAGCTCCCTCTCCCACTCAATACTATAATCACAAATAACTGTAAATTTTCTTCCACTTTGGTTCCTGTGCCTATTCTGATCAGCCTCCTACATCCTCCACCATGGCAAGCACTGCATAATCACTTTTCCTAATATAGGCATCATACTTCACATGTTCTCATTCTATGCTGCATTATGTAAAGACAAAGTTAAGTATAGAGGTTGTGTATCATCATACCTAGTTCTTGTATGCTCCATGGCATGATGATGCAAGAAGTATAATTTCAAGGAATTTTTATGTTTGTGACTCAGCTTCTCCATGGGAATTTAAATTCCACTGGTCTATTTCCCTGTAACATAAATCCCTCATTATCAGTACTTTATCATCATCCTGGACCAAATGTCTTGTTGCTCTCTTCCCCACCCTTACTGATCCCTCGTTATTCTCCTTATACCCCTGTTCTGCACTGTTACAGTTCCTTGGAGAACTGTAAACAAAAAGGCATCATCTAGGGATATTTTCTAGTAACTAATGAAATACCCTATCAAGAGGGATAGGGCACCCCTCCTCTACTTTCTCTACATGACCTTGTCACCATATACCCCTCTAGACTCTCTAGATTAGAGTAAATTTGTTTGCGAGTCTTGTCACCACCAGTCCCTGTGTTTGTGTGCACGTGTCTGTGGTAGAGTGGAATTTAAAACTGGGTAGTGAGGATGTTTGTTTAGAGTTTGTCAAGTAATTACAGTGTGCATCAGTTATGACTGGCTCATATTTGTATGGGGAAAGGAAATGTGTCAGCACAGGTTGCTGGAATGTGAAGCAAATGTATATTTTTTTTCTAACCAGGGAGCTAGTGGTTGGTTATGTGATGGTTAGAGCTGGAAGGCCTAGTACTGTTATAAGTAAATAAGTGCTGAGCATACTGAAATGAAACTGTACTGGAAACATTTTTGTGAAATGAGACTGCACTGGAAACATTCTTATTTAGATGTGCAAGTGGTGAACTTCTGCAGTTGCTAGGCAGTCAATGCTTGTTTTAAGAGCCTTGTTTTGTATAGTCTGTAGCTATAACATGATCTAATGATTGTCTTAAAAGCATTGTTTTGTGTAACCTATTGCTCTATTTTGATAGGGTGGATGACCAGGCAGGTGAGACGTAGTTTAAGGTGAGATGCATGTCCAAACCGGAGCTACTCATTGTTCAGAAGGATTTTCATTTGTTTATAGTCCTTCTGTTGAGGTCTGTGGTATGCAGTAAATGTTCGTCGTGTCATATGTGATCCCAGAACGGATGGAATTCTGTTGAATGGAATAATATACTATTGAAGATTATAAGAGACTGCATGTTAGATTCATGTCTGTCCAGAGTAAGGAAGGTCATGTTGAATTTATGAGAGGATGCATTCTGTTTTGAGTGAGTCACTTATGTAATGTCGCATGTTTGTTGTCAGCTGATGATTTTGAGGTTATCTGCAAATGAGAGACCATTCACACTGTGGTCTGCAGGTGATTGGATGTTATCCTCACATCCTAATGATAAGTCTAAGTAATATTTACAATGGTGATGTAGTTAACAATGGACAATAAGTGCAACAACAGCTTTTAATCTCCAGGCATAACTAATGTTAACACAAACAAATGACAAAAGTTACACTTATCTAAGCAAAACCTTCTTAGGCCAGCATAATAGACTGATACATTCAATAGTTATACACTGCATTCTTGTGGATTGTATCAGTGCCTTACCTGAGCTAACTGGAGGCAACACAAGGGCTTCTTCTCTTTAAGTAAGTAGCACAATGTTGGACTCACACCGATGTAAGGTGACACAGGTGGGAATCCTTTGACAATCCTGTGGGAATGCCACCTCATTATTTCTGTCCAACAAACACTCCGTGAGCTAAAGATACATGGATACTGGTTGTGACATTTGCATCACTCTCAATGGTGGTACTACTAGGATTTCCAGTAAAATAAGGGACAGGAATATTACCTCTTCACTCTTTATTAAGTTTCTTTTCCAATCTCTAGTTTTTAAAGCTGTTTTTAAATGTATTTGACCAGGCAGTTTCAAAAGATATTCATGTAACAATGAAAAAAAAAACTCCATTTGTATATCTCATCCATTACCATCACTCAATCAATATGTAAAAGTTCTGTAGACGTCTCAGCACAATGTGCTAAAAAGTTTGGGAATAAGGCCTAAGTGTTAAGCGAGTTCCCACTACTCATGATCAATTGTATTTTATCTAAACTAAAGTACTGATTACCGATTATTATTATGTTTTATCTTACATAAGTCTTTCAGTAAAATCAAAATGGTCCATCTATACTTTTTTACATAATGGTAAAATCATAACATTAGGTGATGGCAGCACTGCCTCCACTTTTGCAAGAAACACCTCCTGCCTCATCTTGGTTAAGTTTCAATGCTGGAAAAGCCACTGTCCATACAATTTCTCTCTACATGATCCAAAGACAGATTATCACATAATTCAGAATGACTTTGTGCCTGATTCTCCAAACCTTGCTAAAGGCCACTCAATTTCCAACCTGTATAACTCAGGAAAATCTACTATCATGAGAGGACGACTAACTGTGGAGAGATGTTATAGTGCACTGCCACCTCAGCCACCAACCAGGCTCAGTGCCTGGCTCTGAGAGAGAAGTGCAATTGATGCTACAATTATGTCCATAGGGGATGTTCAGTTCATGCAAATACATGTCAGGAGTAGTTAAGCATGAGCAGTAAAAGGTTAATGGCAACAACTACACAGCAGGGTAAACTGGTGGTATTATCACCATCACCAGGAACACTAATGGTAGAGCCAGAATCAACATGAACATTTGTGATAGCACCATTATAACTAAGTAAAGCAGTGGTAGGCTAAAACCACCAAGTAAGATAATGGCATTGCCAACACCACTAGGTGAACTCATGTCATTGTTCACACCACAAGGTAAACTAAAGGCATCCCCACCACTGCTAGTTATAACTTTCTTTCTCTCAGTCATCAATTAGTAACTTATAAGTCAAACATACCCAATGAAAACAACATGGCACTTTGCCGTGTGGTGAACTTATCATTAAAAAGATCTAATGATCCGACAATATAAAAAGGTGAATAAGACCAATGCATCCCTCTGCTGTGTTGTGAGCTCACCACTAAAAAGTGTAGGCAACTGCTTTATACTCACGCGATCATCTCGGAAGGTGATCTCCAAGGGACATCATCAACCTCGTCATCACTCTCCCCCGATGCCTCCTCACTGCCTCGCTCTTGCCCTGAGATGTTTAGGCTGGACCCTGTGAACATGTCTGGTACTGGCAGGATGGAGGGACGTCTGGTCTCTGTAAACCAAGTTGTATCATCCAAGCTGAAGGACACTTGAAGAATCATAAGATTTCAAGATTAATATGCAAAATAATGGAGCAAGATATTTAGTCATGTCCTAGAATAGAGATTTAAAGATTTCAGTAAAGAAAATATGAATCCAATCCTAGATGTGGTATTCTGTTTGCTAATAAAGAAATTTTTGATACAGATGGAAGCACATTCTCCTGATATGTGTCTGGTTTTACCTTTTTGGATGCGTGTGAGCTTTACTTCCAAAGTGACAACCCACCTCTCATTCTACCATTTCTGTCATACAGGCATTTGAATTTTCCAATGTTAATTGCATGTAATCTCTCTTCAATTAGCTAGTTTCTAATGGCCACGACTTTTGATAAAGAAATGTTCTCTCACATCCCTCTATACACTGTTGCCTAACATCCACATATATCCTGAATTGTATGGTTACAATTATTTTTGTGATTACTTGTCCAAGTACAAAGAAGAAGATCAACACTCTTGAGGAACCATTCATTTACCCTTAAAAAGCAGAGTCTGGAAATTTAGGGGGTTTATCAAAGAATTCAAGTAAACATTTTAGTAATCTATTAACAGGCAATATCAATAAAAATCAAGAAAAAGAGGAAAATCTGGTAATCTATCTATTTCTGTTTCTATATATCTATTTATCATACTTTGTCGCTGTCTGCCGTGTTAGCAAGGTAGTGCAAGGAAACAGGCGAAAGAATGGCACAACCAACCCACATACACATGTATATACATACACGTCTGCAACACACATATACATACCTACACATCTCAACGTATACATACATATACACACTCAGACATATACATATATACACATGTACATAATTCATACTGTCTGCACTCATTTGTTCCCATCGCCATCCCGCCACACATGAAGTGACAGCCCCCTCCCCCCACATGTGCGCGAGGTAGCGCTAGGAAAAGACAACAAAGGCCACATTCGTTCACACTCAGTCTCTAGCTGTCATGTATAATGCACCGAATCCACAGCTCCCTTTTCACACCCAGGCCCCACAAAACTTTCCATGGTTTACCCCAGACGCTTCACATGCCCTGGTTCAATCCATTGACAGCACGTCGACCCCGGTATACCACATTGTTCCAATTCACTCTTCTTCTTGCACGCCTTTCACCCTCCTGCATGTTCAGGCCCTGATCACTCAAAATCTATTTCACTCCATCCTTCCACCTCCAATTTGGTCTCCCACTTCTCTTCGTTCCCTCCACCTCTGACACATATATCCTCTTTGTCAATCTTTCCTCACTCATTCTCTCCATGTGACCAAACCATTTCAATACACCCTCTTATGCTCTCTCAACCACACTCTTTTTATTACCACACATCTCTCTTACTCTTTCATTACTTACTCGATCACACCACATATTGTCCTCAAACATCTCATTTCCAACATATCCAACCTCCTCCGCACAACCCTATCTATAGCTCACACCTCGCAACCATATATCATTGTTGGAACCAATATTCCTTCAAGCATACCCATTTTTGCTTTCTGAGATAGTTTTCTCACCTTCCACACATTCTTCAACACTCCCAGAACCTTTGCCCCCTACCCTACCCTGTGACTCACTTCCACTTTCATGGCTTCATCCACTGCCAAATCCACTCCCAGATATCTAAAACACTTCACTTCCTCCAGTTTTTCTCCATTCAAATTAACCTCCCAATTGACTTGTCCCTCAACCCTACTGTACCTAATAGCCTTGCTCTTATTCACATTTACTCTCAGCTTTCTTTTCACACACTTTACCAAACTCGATCATCAGCTTCTGTAGTTTCTCACCCGAATCAGCCACCAGTGCTGTATCATCAGCGAACAACATCTGACTCACTTCCCAAGCCCACTCATCCGCAACAGGCTGCATATTTGCCCCTCTCTCCAAGACTCTTGCATTCACTTCCCTAACAACCTCATCCATAAACAAATGAAAAAACCACGGAGTCATCACGCACCCCTGCCACAAGCCAACATTCACTGGGAACCAATCAGTTTCCTCTCTTCCTACTCGTACATATGCTTTACATTATCGATAAAAAGTTTTCACTGCTTCTAGCAACTTGCCTCTTACACCATATACTCTTCTTCTCCAGATTCATAAATGCTACATACAAATCCATTTGTTTTTTTATGTGTTTCTCAAATACATTCTTCAAAGGAAACACCTGATACATACATCATCTTCCACTTCTGAAACCACACTGCTCATCCCCAATCTGATGCTCTGTACATGCCTTTACCCTCTCAATCAATATCCTTCCATATGATTTCCCAGGAATACTTAACAAACCTATACTTCTGTAATTTGAACACTCACCTTTATCCCCTTTGCCTTTGTACAATGGCACTAAGCATGCATTCCACCAATCCTCAGGTACTCCACCATGAGCCATACATATATCCGCTGCCTTGCCGGCTCTCATCTTCCGCAAAGCTTTCACTACCTCTTCTCTGTTTACCAAATCATTCTCCCTAACCCTCTCACTTCGCACACCACCTCGACCAAAGCATCCTATATCTACCACGCTATCATCTAACACAATCAAGAAACCTACAAAATACTCACTCCATCTCCTCACATCACCATTACTTGTTATTACCTCCCCATTAGCCCCCTTCACCGATGTTCCCATCTGTTCTCTTGTCTTACGCACTTTATTTACCTCCTTCCAAAACATCTTTTTATTCTCCCCACAATTTAATGATACCCTCTCGCCCCAACTCTCACTTATCCTCTTTTCACCTTTTGCACCTTTCTCTTGACCTCCTGCCTCTTTCTTTTATATATCTCCCAGTCATTTGCACTATTTCCCTGCAAAAATCATCCAAATGCCTCTCTCTTCTCTTTCACTAATAATCTTACTTCTTCATCCCACCACTCACTATCCTTTCTAATCTACCCACCTCCCACACTTCTCATGCCACAAGCATCTTTTGCACAAGCCATCACTGCTTCCCTAAATACATCCCATTCCTTCCCCACTCCCCTTACATCCTTTGCTCTCACCTCTTTCCATTCTGCACTCAGTCTCTCCTGGTACTTCCTCACACTACTTACTCACGCAAGTCTTCTTCCCAAGCTCACTTACTCTCACCATTCTCTTCACCCCAACATTCTCTCTTCTTTTCTGAAAACCTCTACGTATCTTCACCTTCGCCTCCACAAGATAATGATCAGACATCCCTCTGGTTGCACCTCTCAGCACATTAACATCCAAAAGTCTCTCATTCACACACCTATCAATTAACATGTAATCCAATAATGCTCTCTGGCCATCTCTCCTACTTACATAAGTATACTTATGTATATATCTCTTTCTAAAGCAGGTATTCCCAATCACCAGTCCTTTTTCAGCACACAAATCTACAAGCTCTTCACCCTTTCCATTTACAACACTGAAAACCCCATGTACACCAATTATTTCCTCAACTGCCACATTCTGCACCTTTGCATTCAAATCGCACATCACTATAACCCGATCTTGTGCATTAAAACTGCTAACACACTCACTCAGCTGCTCCCAAAACACTTGCCTCTCATGATCTTTCTTCTCATGCCCAGGTGCATAGGCACCAATAATCACCCATTTCTCTCCATCCACTTTCAGTTTTACCCATATCAATTTAGAGTTTACTTTCTTACACTCTATCATATACTCCCACAACTTTTTAAGGATAAGTGCTACTCCTTCCTTTGCTCTTGTCCTCTCACCAACCCTTGACTTTACTCCCAAAACATTCCCAAACCACTTTTCCCCTATACCCTTGAGCTTCGTTTCACTCAAAGCCAAAACATTCAGGTTCCTTTCCTCAAACATACTACCTATCTCTCCTTTTTTCCCATCTTGACTACATCCACACACATTTAGACACCCCAATCTGAGCCTTCGAAAAGGATGTGCACTTCTCACATGACTCCTTCTGTTTCCCCTTTTAGACAGTTAAAATACAGGGAGGGGAGGGTTTCTAGCCCCCTGCTCTCATCCCCTTTAGTCACCTTCTATGACAGGAATATAAATTTGGCTCACCAAACCAGCTCAGCTTATTTTACATTTGTAGACATTTGCTGACTCAATTTTTCATCTCTTCTCAACCATCACCACTGGACAATTGACACACAAACATTCCCTCAGAGATAACAGTTCAACATATGTTGAATCATTCTAGCAATAATTAGTGCCCACAGACTGTCACTAATTAGCCACTAATTGATATAGGGCATACACCAAGCTGTGCATACCTTCCACCTTCTTATCATAAGGGTAAGTGATACAATACAATTCTTTCCTGATGCTGATATTAGTTGCTTGTGATATAAGGCTTCTCTACACATATGTAAATTGCACCTTTCAATTTCAATGATGGTACAAAAAGGCAATCCACACAAAGTATCATTAAGGTCCACACAGGGTAAGACATTACAATATGAATAACTAAAACTCAAGGATTTTTTCCTGGAACCACTTACAAATGCTTGTGACATAAGGCATCCCTATATACTGATAAAATGCAGCTTTAAATCTAAATGATGATGGGAGAAGGCAACCCATAAAAGTACAGTTAGGATCCCACACAGGGTAAGATGCTGCTATATAGGTTACTAATCCTCAAGGATTTTTTCCTGGCACTACTTACATCCTATTTGAAAGCACTTTTAAGTTTATGTGAAAGCAGGGAAAGGCAATTCATAATAAAAGTACAGCTAAGGGCTCCATATCATAAAGCATACTAGTATTGTTAGGGTCCTTTAAGGGTCAAACTCTTTGTATCAAATAGTACTCCAAACTTATTTTTACTGTTTGTATTTACAAGTTCCTCTCTTATCATGTCTCAGGTATCTACAGCTCTTACTATAAAAGTATTTGTTCACATCTTTTGTAATCTACATTTTTATTTGTTTTCTGTTATACCCTCAAGTCATCCAGGCATTTTCAATTTCAAAATGTAAATTGCTATTCATTTCCCTTTTCAAAACTTTGTGGTTATAAAGTCTCCCCTTTTCCTCTTTTCTTTTGCTGTGGGTAATAACATGTCTGCAAGCCCTTCCACAAAGCTCACCTTAATTCTGGTATAAACTTTGTAACCCACCTGCTGACTTTCTCCACTAGCTCCATGTGTTCCCTAATAAGCGATGCCAGACTGGTGCTGAATACTCTAATCTGGGGCCAATGTATGCTTTAAATACATTTTTCTGAACATCTTGTCTACAAATTTGAAGGAAATTTTGATTGACTCATACTTCTTGATGTCCTTAGGATAGGCTTGGTATTTCCATTCCTAATTCTTTTACTTTTGATCAAGTTGAATTTCATCAACAAAGTATTTGACAACAGCTTAAGTATGTCTATGTCTCTTTGCAAGTTCTTACAACTCATGAAAACTCAATCTGCAAGTAAAGGTATAATTCCAGTCCTTCTGGTGAATCATTAACACAAACCAGGAACAGTGATGGCCTTAGGAATGATTAGTTACTCAGATCTAGTTTCAATAACCACCCTTGATATGCAGCCTTTACTCACTTCCACTGGATAGTTTTCAATCCACGAAAGAGTTATCTTCTTATGGCAGCCTGTTACTCAAACTTCCTGATTACCCTCTCATGGTGGATACTGTCACGTTTTCTGGCAATCTATGAACATGCAGCAAAAAAACTTAACTTTTTGCAAATCATATACAAATTAAGATAAGTAATGGTTCCAGAGCAGAGCACTGTTGCACTCTAGTGGTGACCTTAACCTGTTTTGAGTAGGCAACACTGGCATACTTCCAGTGTTCTTGTCATAACACTATCAGGTATGAATGCTTTTTTATGGACCAACTGGGATTTGTTTACAAAACTGGGGAGTATAACCAACCACTGTATCTACCAGAAGTTATCCCAAGAGTAAAGCAATTATTTATGGACTACTAAATGTTTAATTAGAATTACCTTGACCAACATGCTACATTAGATATTACACAAAGTGGCAACGAGCATAAAACTGCATGAAATTAGTGTGGACAACCTATGGAAATTAATAAAAATTGGAAAAAAGTTTGTCTGAAGATCACCGGTCGCCATTGTGGAGTGATTTCTACAGCTGGTTTACTGCGAATAGTAACAATGTCTCTAATTGGTCACATAAGTGAATTTGATCCAGACATTGAATCGTGGACTGAAGACAAGGAGTGTCTCCAACATTATTTCTTGAAGAATGATATAAACGATGGAGTCATGAAGAAAAATGTGTAGATAGCAATGGTAGGACCTAAGACACAAGAAACTGAGGAACTTGTGCTAGCCTAAACATCCTGGCGAACTGACTTTTGAAGAAATCTGTGAAGTATTACCTAAACATGACAATCTAAAGCTGTCAGACAGGGTAACAAGGTTAAAATTTTATAAAAGAAATGGGTGACCAGGAGAGAGTGTTACTCAGTATATAACTGCCTTTGAAGAACTAACAGAGCACTACAATTTCATCTCTTTGATGACAAACCAGCAAGATCAAATAATGCATGACCAGTTGATTGTAGGTAACAATGATGAACAGATTCATGCAAAACTACTGGCATTGGAAACTGAGATTGGCAAGATTCTGTTGTGCAAGAGAATTGATGAAGTACACAAGACTTCCCGTAGGTTAGGTGAAATGTGCTTCTAATTTTACGAAGCAAATCACGTCTGCTGAAGACATGGAGCTGCCAGTGGCTGATATGGTGAATTATGGTCAAATAAATAATTCACCATATCAGCCACTGGCAGCTCCATGTCTACCGAAATGTCTTCCAAGGGCCCGTATGTTTTAGCACTATGCAGGAGTGCGCTGCCAATACTCGGTACCTCATGAATTTCACCATCTTCATCCTCATCACTGCCAGCAGTAAAACCAGAAAAGCCGGCTGACTGTATTGAGAGAGGACTTGCTACCACACGTTCGTGGCGATGTGAAGCGTTGGTGCTGGTGGTGGCATCACCTTGGCTCCCCTCACCCCCTGATGGGGCGGCATCAGCATCTAACATGCCTTGCTGCCCGTCATAGGCAAACTTATCCTTGTCCTTCTTCAATTTATTGATTTCATCCCGGAGCTCAGCAATAGCCTCAAACATCATTGCCCAGGGAGGGGAGTTAGTATCATCCCGTGAGGTACAGGGTGAGGGAGGAGGCGGCACCTGCTGCCCTCGTTGCCCCAAAGGCTGGCATTCCTGTCCCCGATCATCCCTCATGGCAGAGTTACTGCTGCGTTTTGAGCTCTCTCGGTGTGAAAAATAGCTTCTGTGCTTAGTTCTTTTACAAGAACTACTTGAACCTCCTCCGGAAGAGGATCTGTCTTTGGTGCCAGAAGCATGTCTCCCCGACAGGGAGCCTTTGTCAACAGAAGCCTAGATTACCGAAGCAACTGGCGGCGCGGGGTGACGTGGTGTATCTCATGGGAAAGCGTACTTCAGCAGAAAAGTGATTTGCTTTAAGTAAAATCTACAATTTGGCAGTGGCAACAGAGACAACACACAAGGAAGAGTCAGACATCAAACAGCCATCATCCCAGCATGCAGTGACACATGGCCCACCCTACTGGAGAGGTGGTGAAGTTCATCATCTAAATAACCATTGGGCCATTGACGAAAGGTGCTGCGAATGCTAAAGAGCAAGCCATTTCTCCTGTAAATGTTAGCAGTCATAGCAACATGATTGAACCAACAGATGAGTGGATGTATGGGCATTCCAAATTAGCAGTTTTGAGCCTTCTCCAAACAACACAACCGAAAGAGTGCCTTCACCAAGAGGAAGGAGAACAGCACTAAGAGAGGGAGGAGGACTTCCAACAGGAAGAAGAGGACTACCACGGAGAAGAGGACCACCAAGAGGAGGCAAAATGCAACAAGTGGAAAATTTAGAAAACCAAGGAGAAAGACTAGAAAATGATAATGGTATTGAGGAAGGTAAAGAGGACTATTTTGAATTCAATTCAGGATTATATTAAAGTAGTGGAAACAAGAGTTAGGTACAGCTGGGAAGTCTTCAACCATTTAATAGTACAATGAATATTCAGGGGCTTGAGGAAGAATCGGAGAAACACAATGGAGCAAACTTTACCATAATTAATGAACGTGTTCATGAGAGTCGTGACAAGGCACCCAGATTACAAGAGAAAGTAAAGAAAGATGATGGAGAAAGATTGAGAGTCAAAGGAATTATGGAAGCTCATGTCACATAAAATGGTCTAGTATATAAATTGCGGTCAATAGTAGAAGAAGGTGATGGACAAAATTTGTTAGGTACAAACTAGTTACAAACACTCCAGATTGAGTGGAAGAATTCAGTGTTTAATATACAGGAACAGTTGGATAATAAGGAAAAGTTTGTAAAGGATCTAAAAATGAGGTATACTCTGAGTATCTGAGGATGGTTTGGGCATTTACAGATGCTATTGTAAAGACAAGATTTTTGAAAGCTCACCGACAGCCTTAGAGGCCATACGCACTGAATTGGACAGGCTAGTGCCAAACAGAACACTCACATCAGTGGAAAGTTCAGAATGGGCTACTCTGAAAGTGGTTATATCAAACCCATCTTCACAAGTACAAATGTGTGGAGACTTTAAAGAGATGGTAAATCCAATGGCTGAGAAGAACACTTCTCCAGTTCCAAAATTACATCGACTTGTTGGTCAATTTGGTACAAGGTAAGTCATTCTCTAAATTGTACTTAAGTAGTGATTATCAAAGATGTTACTGGATGAAGGATCAAGGAAGCATTGTGCAATAAATACACTAAGAGGTTTGCTCAGGTACAACATATTATCTTATGAGATCAAGAGTGCCCTGGGATTTTTCAAAGAGAAATGTACAACTTACTGTGAGGTACTCCACATACTGTTTTATATCTAGATGATAATTTCATCACTGGATGTACTGAAGCAGAACACAGAGCAAACTTGACTAAGGTGGTAGATAGATTAAATGAAAAAGGTTTGAAACTGCATTTTGACAAATGCAGGTTTCTGCAAAATATTTTGAGTTATTTGGGACACAAAATTGATGCTCAGGTTGTCATAACTTTGTAGGGAATAAACGCTGTACTTAATGGCCCAACTGAGTTCTGTTTACAAAGGTTAGAGGATAACCAACCACTGTAACTACTAGAAGTACCCAGAATAAAGCAATTACTTATGGATTAATAAGCACTTAATTGGAAATACCTTAACCATTATTCTTTTTTCCATACATATTTGCCATTTCCCGCATTAGCGAGGTAGCATTAAAAACAGGACTGAGTCTTAGGCGAAATATCCTTACTTGGCCCCCTTCTCTGTTTCTTCTTTTGGAAAATTAAAAACGAGAGGGGAGGATTTCCAGCCCCCAGCTCCCTCCCCTTTTAGTCGCTTTCTGCGACAAGCAAGGAGTACGTGGGATGTATTCTTTCTCCCCTATCCCAATATACCATGCTAAATACTACATAAAGTGGCGATGAAGATAAAACCACATGAAATTAACATGGAGAACCTATGGAAGTTACTGAAAAAAGGAATGAAGTATGTCCACAAAGATCACTGGTCGGCACTGTGAAGTGATGTCTAAAGCTGGTTTACTGCAAACGGTAACAATGTCTTTAATTTGTCACATAAGTGAATTTGATCAAGCAACTGAATCTTGGACAGAGAAAAGGAGTGTCTTTAACATTATTTCTTGGCAAATGATATAAATGATGCAGACAGGAACAAAAATGCGTTGATAGCAATGGTAGGACCGAAGACATACATGTCACTGAGAAATTTGTGCTAGCCTAAACATCCTGGATATTTGACTTTTGAAGAACTCTATGAACATACGAGGGTGTGCCCTAACATGCCGGTAAAGAACTTCTTTTTTTCTTACTTGATCACCATTTCTCCAAGTATTCTGTTAACATCTTTTCTGGATATCTCAAAGATTTCCATAACACCCTCCCCTTTCCATCTCACTGCTGATGAGGTAAAGTTCATTTGACTGTAAAAATACTTTTGAACTTGTTATTAAGCTCCCTGCACTTACATAATCATCTACAATTTTCTCCCTGTGAATCCTTAGCTCCTTGACTAACAATCGATTCTTGATGAATTTTTAGAAAAGTTTTGGCTTTTGAGCTGCCTTGTCCACAGTTTTGGATTTTGAATTGCCTTAACAAATTATTTTTCAAAGTTTTTTGTTCCTCTTTTCTTAACCTGCTATAATTGTTCTGAGCAATCTTATCCCTTGCAAATGCTGGCTGGCTAGAGTGCTATCTATACCTATAACTTCAACACTGCACATCTTGAATATTTTTTGCTTTCTGACATCTTTTACTAATCCATTTCTTCATTTCTAAATATTCCCTCTGTATTAAAAGGGTTGAGGTGCCCATGTCTCACTCCTTCATTGTACATTTCAAAGAACTTTTCACCACAAAGCCCTGGTATCTGGCTACTGAATTCCATTTCCTAATCTACTTTATCATAGACATTATTGAGGTTCATGTAGTTTCTACATTTATATCTCTTTATTTTCTGTTTCACCTCTGCTCTCTTAATGTCCTCTTTTACCACATATTCAAATCCAAGCATTATATGATTGCTTCTTCCAACTGGTGTAGTATATATCATACTCTCAATATCCAAATTAGTATGAGTGAAGATAAGGTCAAGTGATGACTGTGTATCAATCTCTCATCCTAGTCTACTCTGTGACATGTAGATAATGTTTCTATATACACTAAAACCTTGTGTCTCTACGACTTCCTATGGCCATGAAAATCTAAATTCCCAAAGTCTATCTCTTTATAACTAAAATCTCCCATCATAAGTACTTCAGCATTCCTTAAAGGTGGTTTTCACTGCTTCATGTACCATCCTTGTTGTTCCTTCATTGTTTTCATTGCATGTATGTGATTTTGTCCTTTCTTCTATCTGAAAGGCTACTGGTTATGTTACTACAATTCCTTGACCAATATTATCAATAGATTTTGTATGAGTTTTATTTCTTTCCCCTGCACAGTCTCTAGTACATCTTGAAAAGATACTTCAGACCTCATCTGCTTTTTAATGACTTCATCTCCTTTCCACTGATCTTTATCTCCTGAATCTCCTCCACTAGTGTGCATTTCTGTTCCTCTAGTCTTATGACTCACTTCTTGATCATTGAAATAATTCCTCAGCTTTCTTGACTCTTGTTCAAGTTGTGTTATCCTATGATCCAGCTCCTTCACAAGTTTCCATAACATCCTGAAACATTTGCTCTCTTGAGTTTTTATTTCAAGTCTCTTTCACTTTCATGTGTAGTCTTCTCTTTGCAGATCTGGTTTTGACCGATCAGTTGGCACATCCTTGTGACTAAGTCCATAGTAAACATTTCTAGTTCAGGAAGCACTTGGGGTCTTAAATCACCTCCCGAAGTAAAACTTGTAACAGTAACCTTAGCTACCCTGAGGAGAATTTGTATCTTCAACTGACAAAGTGTCACTTTTTGGTTACATTAAACCTATCTATGTCTCGCGCCAGGAACTTTGGAAACTCTCTCACAGGGTTGGCTAAGGCAAAAGAGTCTGAACAGGGTACTGGCAGAGGGCAACTCTAACAGTGTTTTAAGGGGCTCCTACCAAATGTTCCTACCAACTGATTCTACCTATTGTGTCCTCCTAACTACCTAATGTTCCTGCCTAATGTTTCAGTGTTTCATTAAAAAGAACACTTTTACTCCCCTTTAGCAAGCCACACATTCATAAACTTACTGTACTTGTTCACTTCATAGTGTTAAGCACAAATAAGAGAAAGAAAGATATTTAGTAAATCAAGTTGGCAACACTCTTTCATTTGCTATGAACCTGGGAAGCATCCGCTCCCAAACAATATCTCTCACTCAAACTGAATATCTAATGCATACACCCCTCAGGGGCCTCTCTCTTTCTCTTTTTTATTTCTATCTTTTTAGTGTGTGTGCCACTATTTCATTGACTGAAATATTTTGAAAGGAGCTTAACTTTAATAAGAATGCAAAGGTGAGTGCATTTAGATTACATTTCAGGTGTTCTTACATATAGTAAAATATCAAAAATATCTTTATGAAGGAAATGATATGGAATAACAAGATTAGATCCACTACCAACAAAAGAATAGAGAGCTCCTGACCAGGTCAGAAAAACTGATCCAATTACGTAACCAAATTTTGGCTGTTGCAGGTATGTGACACAAATAATATTCAGAGCAGTACTACAGCAAGAATCTAAGTCAGGGATGAATGCAATTAAAAAACAAAGAAGTTAGGCAATTTAAGAGAGAAAATACAAAGCAGGTATAAGTGTAAAACACTAAATAAGAGATAGTTCTGAAATCAGATACTACAGACAGGAAAGTCTAAGACTAGTGATAATGAATAATGCATGATCAATAATGTGGTGGACGCACCTGGACGCTTTTCAGAGACACTGATGAGGGTGTCTGAGCGTGGGACATCAAGGAAATTTCCCCCGCTGAGGGATGGACTATTGGACTTCGTGGTATCTTCTCGTTCCAACTTGTGTCTGGGATGGCCCTTCCGCAGGTCCACTGAGGCTAGAGAGGCAACAGTAGCTCAGGACCACGCACCACAACCATTATACCTACAACACTTTGTGACATTACATGAGACGAAGCTTTAAGGGCCAACCAACGGAAACTAAACTGACTGGAAAAGTTATTCGCAGTAGCTGTTGGCAACAAATATAATAAGCAATAGAGCATTCAATGCTGCGATGGAAAGCATTAGGGAAAAGATAAGACAAAGCTTTCATTCTAATTACTGTACGATTCTAAAGAAGAGCCAGAGATTTTCACAAAATTCTTTACATAGGTTTAAGGCAGCAGGATGAGGTGGACATTAAGGAAGCTGGTGGTAACACGAACTTTTATTTTATCACAACCTCTCTCACTTCACACACTTAGCAACTTGTTTCCACTACCATGTCCGACCATTCTTTGGAAAATTCCACAACCTTATTTCCACATTTCTATTCATATATGAGGCAAAATTCTTCAGTACCTTACACTTACACTGAGTAGTCTCTGTTGACTGGAACAGCTAAATCATCTACTTTAACCATTCAAATATCAGCAGTCATATTTACATCACTGCAATCCTTACGGCCTCTTAAATTTAAGGATAATCAGAGTTTGTAACTTCCAAATGGAGGCACCACAAATACTGACATAAGACAGAAAATTGTGGGTGCTTAATCTTGTCGAAAACCAATCTTACCACCAACAGTGACCTTCTTTTAATTCTATCTGCATTAAAATATCGGAATTGCTCCTACTCATCAACATCTAAACTTACATTAATCCTGTGGTGGTGCATCCTATTTCACTAGCTACATAACTCCTCGCGATCCCATGTTACACCAGCATAAGAGCCCAATTGGTATGTCATAATCCTCCAAGTTGCTCCATGAAAGATTCATCCTTGATACATGAAGGCAACTAAAAGGGGAGGGAGCCGGGTACTGGAAATCCTCCCCTCCAGTTTTTACTTTTCCAAAAGGAGAAACAGAGAAAGAGACCATGCGAAGATTTTCCCTCTTAGGTTCAGTCCTCCATTCTCAATGCTACCTCACTAACAAGGGAAATGGCAAATATGTATATATTATCTATTTCATCTTATTATACCCTGTTGCTGTCTCCCACATCAGCAAGGTAGCACAAGGAAACAGACAAAAGAATAGCACAACTCACCCACATATACATGTATATACATGTATATGTATATGGGTAAAACTGAAAGTTGATGGAGAGAGATGGGTGATTATTGGTGCATATGCACCTAGGCATGAGAAGAAAGATCATGAGAGGCAAGTGTTTTGGGAGCAGCTGAATGAGTGTGTTAGTGGTTTTGATGCACGCGACCGGGTTATAGCGATGGGTGATTTGAATGCAAAGGTGAGTAATGTGGCAGTTGAGGGAATAATTGGTATACATGGGGTGTTCAGTGTTGTAAATGGAAATGGTGAAGAGCTTGTAGATTTATGTGCTGAAAAAGGACTGGTGATTGGGAATACCTGGTTTAAAAAGAGAGATATACATAAGTATACGTATGTACGTAGGAGAGATGGCCAGAGAGCGTTATTGGATTACATGCTGAAAGGCGCGTGAAAGAGAGACTTTTGGATGTAAATGTGCTGAGAGGTGCAACTGGAGAGATGTCTGATCATTATCTTGTGGAGGCTGAGGTGAAGATTTGTATGGGTTTTCAGAAAAGAAGAGTGAATGTTGGGGTGAAGAGGGTGGTGAGAGTAAGTGAGCTTGGGAAGGAGACTTGTGTGAGGAAGTACCAGGAGAGACTGAGTACAGAATGGAAAAAGGTGAGAACAATGGAAGTAAGGGGAGTGGGGGAGGAATGGGATGTATTTAGGGAATCAGTGATGGATTGCGCAAAAGATGCTTGTGGCATGAGAAGCGTGGGAGGTGGGTTGATTAGAAAGGGTAGTGAGTGGTGGATTGAAGAAGTAAGATTATTAGTGAAACAGAAGAGAGAGGCATTTGGACAATTTTTGCAGGGAAAAAATGCAATTGAGTGGAAGATGTATAAAAGAAAGAGACAGGAGGTCAAGAGAAAAGTGCAAGAGGTGAAAAAGAGGGCAAATGAGAGTTGGGGTGAGAGAGTATCATTAAATTTTAGGGAGAATAAAAAGATGTTCTGGAAAGAGGTAAATAAAGTGCATAAGACAAGGGAGCAAATGGGAACTTCAGTGAAGGGCGCTAATGGGGAGGTGATAACAAGTAGTGGTGATGTGATAAGGAGATGGAGTGAGTATTTTGAAGGTTTGTTGAATGTGTTTGATGACAGAGTGGCAGATATAGGGTGTCTTGGTCGAGGTGGTGTGCAAAGTGAGAGGGTTGGGGAAAATGATTTGGTAAACAGAGAAGAGGTAGTAAAAGCTTTGCAGAAGATGAAAGCCGGCAAGGCAGCAGGTTTGGATGGTATTGCAGTGGAATTTATTAAAAAAGGGGGTGACTGTATTGTTGACTGGTTGGTAAGGTTATTTAATGTATGTATGACTCATGGTGAGGTGCCTGAGGATTGGCGGAATGCGTGCATAGTGCCATTGTACAAAGACAAAGGGGATAAGAGTGAGTGCTCAAATTACAGAGGTATAAGTTTGTTGAGTATTCCTGGTAAATTATATGGGAGGGTATTGATTGAGAGGGTGAAGGCATGTACAGAGCATCAGATTGGGGAAGAGCAGTGTGGTTTCAGAAGTGGTAGAGGATGTGTGGATCAGGTGTTTGCTTTGAAGAATGTATGTGAGAAATACTTAGAAAAGCAAATGGATTTGTATGTAGCATTTATGGATCTGGAGAAGGCATATGATAGAGTTGATAGAGATGCTCTGTGGAAAGTATTAAGAATATATGGTGTGGGTGGCAAGTTGTTAGATGCAGTGAAAAGTTTTTATCGAGGATGTAAGGCATGTGTACGTGTAGGAAGAGAGGAAAGTGATTGGTTCTCAGTGAATGTAGGTTTGCGGCAGGGGTGTGTGATGTCTCCATGGTTGTTTAATTTGTTTATGGATGGGGTTGTTAGGGAGGTGAATGCAAGAGTTTTGGAAAGAGGGGCAAAAATGAAGTCTGTTGTGGATGAGAGAGCTTGGGAAGTGAGTCAGTTGTTGTTTGCTGATGATACAGCGCTGGTGGCTGATTCATGTGAGAAACTGCAGAAGCTGGTGACTGAGTTAAAGTGTGTGAAAGAAGAAAGTTAAGAGTAAATGTGAATAAGAGCAAGGTTATTAGGTACAGTAGGGTTGAGGGTCAAGTCAATTGGGAGGTAAGTTTGAAGGGAGAAAAACTGGAGAAAGTAAAGTGTTTTAGATATCTGGGAGTGGATCTGGCAGTGGATGGAACCATGGAAGCGGAAGTGAATCATAGGGTGGGGGAGGGGGCGAAAATCCTGGGAGCCTTGAAGAATGTGTGGAAGTCCAGAACATTATCTCGGAAAGCAAAAATGGGTATGTTTGAAGGAATAGTGGTTCCAACAATGTTGTATGGTTGCGAGGCGTGGGCTATGGATAGAGTGGTGCACAGGAGGGTGGATGTGCTGGAAATGAGATGTTTGAGGACAATGTGTGGTGTGAGGTGGTTTGATCGAGTAAGTAATGTAAGGGTAAGAGAGATGTGTGGAAATAAAAAGAGCATGGTTGAGAGAGCAGATGAGGGTGTTTTGAAATGGTTTGGGCACATGGAGAGAATGAGTGAGAAAAGATTGACCAAGAGGATATATGTGTCGGAGGTGGAGGGAACGAGGAGAAGTGGGAGACCAAATTGGAGGTGGAAAGATGGAGTGAAAAAGATTTTGAGTGATCGGGGCCTGAACATGCAGGAGGGTGAAAGGCGGGCAAGGAATAGAGTGAATTGGATCGATGTGGTATACTGGGATTGACGTGCTGTCAGTGGATTGAATCATGGCATGTGAAGCGTCTGAGGTAAACCATGGAAGCTGTGTGGGGCGTGGATGTGGAAAGGGAGCTGTGGTTTCGGTGCTTTATACATGACAGCTAGAGACTGAGTGTGAACGAATGAGGCCTTTGTTGTCTTTTCCTAGCGCTACCCCGCACACATGAGGGGGGAGGGGGATGGTATTCCATGCGTGGCGAGGTGGCGATGGGAATGAATAAAGGCAGACAGTGTGAATTGTGTGCATGTGTATATATGTATGTGTCTGTGTATATATATATATGTACATTGAGATGTATAGGTATGTATATTTGCGTGTGTGGATGTGTGTGTATATACATGTGTATGGGGGTGGTTTGGGCCATTTCTTTTGTCTGTTTCCTTGCGCTACCTCGCAAACGTGGGAGACAGCGACAAAGCAAAATAAACAAAAAAATACATACATGCCCACACAATTCACTGGGAACTAATCACTTACCTCTCTTCCTACATGTACACATGCCTTACATCCTCGATAAAACTTTCCACTGCTTTTAGCAACTTGCCTCCTACACCATATACTCTTCATACCTTCCACAGAGCATCTCTATCAACTCTATCATATGCCTTCTCCAGATCTATAAATGCTACATACAAATCCATTTGCTTATCTAAGTATTTCTCACATACATTCTTCAAAGCAAATACTTGATCCACACATCCTCTACCACTTCTGAAACTACACTGCTCTTCCCCAATCTAATGCTCTGTACATGCCTTCACCCTCTCAATTAATACCCTTCCATATAATATCCCAGGAATACTCAACAAACTTAGACCTTTGTAATCTGAAAACTCACCTTTATCCCCTTTACCTTTGTACAATGGCACTATGTGCGTATTCCGCCAATCATCAGGTACTTCATGCGCATACATACATTGAATATCCTTACCAACCAGTCAACAACACAGTCACCCCCTTTTTTAATAAATTCCACTGCAATACCATCCAAACCCGCTGTCTTGCCGGCTTTCATCTTCTGCAAAGCTTTCACTACCTCTTCTCTGTTTACCAAACATTCTCCCTGACCCTCTCACTTCGCACACCACCAAAAATTGGAGGAAGTGAAGTGCTTTAGATATCTGGGAGTGGACTTAGTAGCAAATGGAACAATGGAAGTGAGTCATAGGGTGTCTATATTCCTCTCCATCACTTTTCATGCTCTGCATCTGTTGATCTAACAAAATTGCTCCCGAGTGTTTGTGTCTTTTTCTCTAAATGTACATCAGTCAATATTCTGCAATTCCAAGGCCTTTTTATTCAGTTGATTCTGTTTGTGCTTTTGTCCATTCCTCTATTTTTTTTCATTATACTTTGTTGCTGTCTCCCGCTTTCGCACAAGGAAACAGACGAAAGAATGGCCCAACCCACCCACATACACATGTATACACATACATGTCGACATACGCACATATACATACCTATACACGTCAACGTATACATATATATATACACACACTGACATATACATATATACACATGTACATAATTCATACTGTCTGCTCTTATTCATTCCCGTCCCCACCCCGCCACACACGAAATGACAGCCCCCTTCCCCTGCATGTGCGCGAGGTAGTGCTAGGAAAAGACAACAAAGGCCACATTCGTTCACACTCAGTCTCTAGCTGTCATGTATAAAGCACCGAAACCACAGCCCCTTTCCACATCCAGGCCCCACAAAACTTTCCATGGTTTGCCCCAGACGCTTCACATGCCCTGGTTCAATCCACTGAAAGCACATCGACCCCAGTATACCACATCGTTCCAATTCACTCTATTCCTTGCACACCTTTCACCCTCCTGCATGTTCAGGCCCAGATCATTCAAAATCTTTTTCACTCCTTCTTTCCACCTCCAATTTGGTCTACCACTTCTCGTTCCCTCCAACTGTAACATATATCCTTTTTGTTAATCTTTCCTCACTCATTCTCTCCATGTGAGCAAACCATTTCAAAACACCCTCTTCTGCTCTCTCAACCACACTCTTTATTACCACACATCTCTCTTACCCTTTCATTACTTACTCGATCAAACCACCTCACACCACATATTGTCCTCAAACATCTCATTTCCAACACATCCACCCTTCTCTGCACAACTCTATCTATAGCCCACGCTTTGCAACCATATAACATTGTTGGAATCACTATTCCTTCAAACAGACCCATTTTTGGTTTCCAAGATAATGTTCTTGACTTCCACACATTTTTCTACACTCCCAGAACTTTCACCCCCTCCCCCACCCTATGATTCACTTCTGCTTCCATGGTTCCATCTGCTGCCAAATCCACTCCCAGATATCTAAAACACTTCACTTCCTCCAGTTTTTCTCCATTCAAACTTACCTCCCAAATGACTTGTCCCTCAACCCTACTGTACCTAATAACCTTGCTCTTATTCACATTTACTCTCAGCTTTCTTCTTTCACACACTTTACCAAACTCAGTCACCAGCTTCTGCAGTTTCTCACTCAAATCGGCCACCAGCACTGTATCATCAGCGAATGACAACCGACTCACTTCCCAAGCTCTCTCATCCACAACAGACTGCATACTTGCCCCTCTTTCCAAAACTCTGGCATTCACCTCCCTAACAACCCCATCCATAAACAAATATTTAACCATGGAGACATCACACACCCCTGCCACAAACCAACCTTCACTAAGAACCAATCACTTTCCTCTCTTCCTACTTGTACACATGCCTTACATCTTCGATAAAAACTTTTCACTGCTTCTAACAACTTGCCTCCCACACCATATATTCTTAATACCTTCCACAGAGCATCTCTATTAACTCTATCTATGCCTTCTCCAGATCCATAAATGCTACATACAAATCCATTTGCTTTTCTAAGTATTTCTCACATACATTCTTCAAAGCAAACACCTGATCCACACATCCTCTACCACTTCTGAAACCACACTGCTAATAATGTTCCAGCAAATCCCTGCCCAATAATGTCATCAACTGGTTCTGTATGTGTTTTAGTCCTTACCTCTGACTGAACAGGCCCTAGTACTTCCAGAAAAGACCCCTTAGACCTTATTTGCTTTTTAATGGCTTCACCCTCTTTCCTCTAGTTTTGCAGCTCCTACAATACACTGTATTTCTGTTCATACAAAAAACAACATTTCTCAGATTTCTTAATCACTGTAGTTCCTTTATTTCTTAATTCCTCTTTAATATCATGGTTCCCTTCATGATCCGCGAAATGCTCAGTTTTAATAACTATCGCTCCAGTTGTGTTCCTCTCTGGTTTGCTCCTCCACAAATTCCCTTAACATCCCTAATTACTTGCTCTGGTGTTTTCATTACAAGTCTCCTCTTATCTTCGTAAATTCCTGTAATTGGGTTCATACCAGCCTTTCCTAGATCAGGCAGTAAAAGAGATCTCAAATTACCCAAAGAAAAACACCAGTAACAGTAATAAAGCTTAATACAGCACACTAACTTAGAAGTATGCAGAGAATTTAGATCTCTGGCTGACAATTTATTGTTATCTTGCAGGGTGAATTTAAAATTTTCCTTCCCTTTAGCAAGTTAAAACTGACCTTTTATAAAGTAATTTATTACACTTGTTCACTTCACAATGAAATCCTCTCACTCTCTTATAAACTGTATATCCTAAAAGAGATGAAATAAGATAATTTAAAGGTATTAATTCACTGAAGCTGGCAACGCTCCTCCATTCCATTTTGGACCAGGGAAGCTTCCACTCCCAAACAATGTTGAAACTCATGAAATTTGGCACACTCAAGCTGAATAATATCCAATGCATACACTTCTTAATGTGGGGCATCTTCATGCTCTACTTCCTTCTTACTTTTTGTTTTATGCTGGAGGCTCCACATACGGATAAAAGTCCACATCACGACCAGGCCTTAATTTGGAATATAAAAATGTGCTATCGTTTTATAGTTTTTGACAATTTTGGAGCCTCACTGCCTCTGGAAACATTGCACCAATGACCTGTCAAGGGTGAGGCTCAAAAGACTAAGAAGCAGAACTGGAGTCTACCAGTATACCAAGGATTAAAAGAGATAAGCAACTGAGCGCAATGGGACTGAATGTGAATGGGATGACTGGTTAGAGTAAAAGGAGGGAGCTTGTAAAGAAGTTTAAAAGTTTTGGCATGGATGTGCTAGGGATTAGGGAAACCTATATCCCTGGGGTGGGTCTGTGAAGTGAAAATGGAAATGATGAATGCAAGTTATGGGAGGGCATGGAAGGAGGTGTGGTATGGAAAGGAATGAGTAAAAATTATTGGGAAGAGAAGGATATGGAATTCTGCTATCACCAAGAGTTTGGGATGGTGTTACAGAGCATGGATGGAATGGGTCAAGAATAGTTTGGGTGAAAGGAAAGACTGAGATTGTGAAGTGTGCATTGGTATGTGTATATGTGCCTGTGAATATGAAGACTGTACGAGGTAAGGATGAAATGAAGCTTTTCTGTAAAAATTTGAATGACTTTAGAAATGGTTTTGAGAGAAAAATGTGGTTGTATTGAGTGATATGAATGTAAAAGTGGGATTAGATGAAATTGGTGAGATAGTTAGTAAATGGGGAATGTATGGAGTAAATGAGTTATCTTGTGGGTATTCGTGCTAAAAGGGGTTTATTCTTTGCAAACACCTTTTTTTCAGCACAAGATGATCCACAGATATACATAAGGAATGATGAAAGAGAAATACAAAAGCCTTTAACTGACTAAGTGGCAGTGAATGAAAGATTAAGAAAGGCAGTGCTAGATGCTTGAGGCATGAGAGGATTCTTTGGAGACTGGCCATTTCAGTCCTTGTGGGGATGAGGATCAGGAAGAAGTGGAGGTATGGTGCAAGGAAAAATGCAGAGGTAATAGTGTTGGCAAGTGAAAACATGAATCAGAAAAAATGCAGGGAGGAGTATGAAAGGAAGGTAACTTAAAGCTTAGATGGAAATGCAGTGAAATAGGGATGCAATCATGTATGAATGAGGTGTTCATAAAGGTTAGAGAAATACTACTAAAGGTTGTAGAATTAGTAGTTGGATATAAGGTTGTGAGACATAGGAATAAAAAGGGCAATATATGGTGGACAGAGGACATCAGAAATGCTGTGGAAGAGAAGAAAAAGCCATGTGGTAGATTGCTCAATAGGAATGTACTGGAGGAAGTTCAGCAAAGGAAGGAAAAATACAAAATATGTGAGTGGAATGTTAAGCTGATAGAAGAAAGCAAAGAAATAGTAGATGAAGATGTTTGGAGGAAAGTAGAGTGAAAAGTTTTGGGATAATAAGAAACTATACTGGAAGGAGGTGAAAAAGCAAAGAAGTGGATGTAAGAGTGGAATGTTAATGTGATAAGTAAAAAGGGTAGTTGCTGAATCAAAAGGAAGAAGTGAAAGGAAGATGGAAAGAGTATTTTGAAGAACTGATGAATGTGGGAGAAGGGGAGGCAGTAGTTGTTGCATGCATGGTTATGGAGGATGGAAGGAGCAGGATGTAAGTGCAAGAGCCTAGAGCAAAGCGGGAGGTAAGAATGGCAATAATGAAGCTGAAAGTAGAAAAGCTACATGAAGTGGATGGGATTATAACTGAAATGCTGAAGTATGGACAAGAAAGTGTGATAGAGTGGTTGCATCTTATATGTACTTAGATATGGAAACAAAAGGTTGTCTCTGAGGATTGGGTGAAAGCTATCAATGTTCCTATATTCAAAGGAAAAGTTGCTAAGGATGTATGTAGCAATTATAGGGGAATAAGTCTGTTTAGTATACCAGAAAAAGTGTATTCAAGAATATCAATTAACAGAGTGATGAAAGTGATTGAATGCAGAATAAGTGAAGGGCAAGGAGGTTTTAGGAAAGGTATGGGTTGCGTGGATCAAATTTTTGTAGTAAAGATGACCACAGAAAAGTATTCAGTGAAAGGTAAGAACAATGTTTTATGTAACTTTTATTGATCTGGAGAAACCATATGACAGAGTCAAGTGGAATGTTTTATGGGATGTGTGAAGGATATATGGTATAGGGGGACAACAGATGGGTGGTGTGAAAGCCTTCTATAGAGGAGCAACTGCGAGTGTAAGAGTGGATGGAGAGTCGAGCAAAAGTTTTGGGATACATGTAGGTGTAAAGCAGGGCTGTGTGGTCTGTGGTTTTTTAATAAGTATATGGATGAAGTGATAAGAAATGAAAGCAAAATTAGGGAAAAGGGGTGCAGAGATGGTGTGGTGGCGAGATATGGTGACTAGTGGCAAGCCCGTCTGCAGAATGACTCCACCATGGACTGGAAGAAGGGATTGTCTTGAAGGAAGAGGACACAAATGCTTTTATTCCTGCAATAATAACCCCTGCTATACTTCTGGCAGATGGATGCATCACCACATAAAAGATAGTAATTTTACCAAAGAAAATCAGAAAAGGATTTTCCTAAATCAATCCAGTCAGCTTTGTTGAAGTGTCAATATTTACATTTAGTAGGGGCTGTGCAAGAGGGGGACTTGCTATGAAAATAGATGCATTTGTTATCAGAGTACGGTCTGATGACCCATGAAGGGTCAAGATTATGTAGTTACATGATTTGAGGTGAAAAACAGATCCAGAATATTAAGTGATGAGTCAACACAATCTGAAATATGGGTAGTATGGAAAATAGTTTGCTCTAGGTCATTGAGAATGGAGACCATGAAAGCTTCAGGCCCTCTCCATCCATATGGGAAGAATGCAAGGTTGAATTCTCCTAAGTGTGTAATTTGTCTTGTGGGCAGGAGGATGCCACAGTCTTATGGCAGAAGTTTTGATAGTTGAAGGAAAATATAAAAATGTGTAGAATTACGAAAGCAGTAAGCAAAATAAAGGAAAAGTGTGGTTGTTGAGAGATGAATCTTGAGCAAGTACACATCAATGTTTGGGGGACTTAAGGTCCTCGAGGCAAGCAACAGGTGTGTAGATGTTGGAATAAGCGCACACATCGCCTTTGAATCAGAATCGTGAGTGACGATTATAGTAGGATATGAAATGGGGCTGGTAAGAATATCACTGGACAATTACAATATTACAATATTCGTTATTGGATTACGTGTTAATTGACAGGCGTGCGAAAGAGAGACTTTTGGATGTTAATGTGCTGAGAGGTGCAACTGGAGGGATGTCTGATCATTATCTTGTGGAGGCTAAGGTGAAGATTAGTATGGGTTTTCAGAAAAGAGGAGTGAATGTTGGGGTGAAGAAGGTGGTGAGAGTAAGTGAGCTTGGGAAGGAGACCTGTGTGGGGAAGTACCAGGAGAGACTGTGTACAGAATGGAAAAAGGTGAGAACAATGGAAGTAAGGGGAGTCGGGGAGGAATGGGATGTATTTAGGGAATCAGTGATGGATTGCGCAAAAGATGCTTGTGGCATGAGAAGAGTGGGAGGTGGGCTGTTTAGAAAGGGTAGTGAGTGGTGGGATGAAGAAGTAAGAGTATTAGTGAAAGAGAAGAGAGAGGCATTTGGACGATTTTTGCAGGGAAAAAATGCAATTGAGTGGGAGAAGTATAAAAGAAAGAGACAGGAGGTCAAGAGAAAGGTGCAAGAGGTGAAAAAAAGGGCAAATGAGAGTTGGGGTGAGAGACTATCAGTAAATTTTAGGGAGAATAAAAAGATGTTCTGGAAGGAGGTAAATAGGGTGCGTAAGACAAGGGAGCAAATGGGAACTTCAGTGAAGGGCGTAAATGGGGAGGTGATAACAAGTAGCGGTGATGTGAGAAGGAGATGGAATGAGTATTTTGAAGGTTTGTTGAATGTGTCTGATGACAGAGTGGCAGATATAGGGTGTTTTGGTCGAGGTGGTGTGCAAAGTGAGAGGGTTAGGGAAAATGATTTGGTAAACAGAGAAGAGGTAGTAAAAGCTTTGCGGAAGATGAAAGCCGGCAAGGCAGCAGGTTTGGATGGTATTGCAGTGGAATTTATTAAGAAAGGGGGTGACTGTATTGTTGACTGGTTGGTAAGGTTATTTAATGTATGTATGACTCATGGTGAGGTGCCTGAGGATTGGCGGAATGCGTGCATAGTGCCATTGTACAAAGGCAAAGGGGATAAGAGTGAGTGCTCAAATTACAGAGGTATAAGTTTGTTGAGTATTCCTGGTAAATTATATGGGAGGGTATTGATTGAGAGGGTGAAGGCATGTACAGAGCATCAGATTGGGGAAGAGCAGTGCGGTTTCAGAAGTGGTAGAGGATGTGTGGATCAGGTGTTTGCTTTGAAGAATGTATGTGAGAAATACTTAGAAAAGCAAATGGATTTGTATGTAGCATTTATGGATCTGGAGAAGGCATATGATAGAGTTGATAGAGATGCTCTGTGGAAGGTATTAAGAATATATGGTGTGGGAGGCAAGTTGTTAGAAGCAGTGAAAAGTTTTTATCGAGGATGTAAGGCATGTGTACGTGTAGGAAGAGAGGAAAGTGATTGGTTCTCAGTGAATGTAGGTTTGCGGCAGGGGTGTGTGATGTCTCCATGGTTGTTTAATTTGTTTATGGATGGGGTTGTAAAGGAGGTAAATGCAAGAGTCCTGGAAAGAGGGGCAAGTATGAAGTCTGTTGGGGATGAGAGAGCTTGGGAAGTGAGTCAATTGTTGTTCGCTGATGATACAGCGCTGGTGGCTGATTCATGTGAGAAACTGCAGAAGCTGGTGACTGAGTTTGGTAAAGTGTGTGGAAGAAGAAAGTTGAGAGTAAATGTGAATAAGAGCAAGGTTATTAGGTACAGTAGGGGTGAGGGTCAAGTCAATTGGGAGGTGAGTTTGAATGGAGAAAAACTGGAGGAAGTGAAGTGTTTTAGATATCTGGGAGTGGATCTGTCAGCGGATGGAACCATGGAAGCGGAAGTGGATCATAGGGTGGGGGAGGGGGCGAAAATTTTGGGAGCCTTGAAAAATGTGTGGAAGTCGAGAACATTATCTCGGAAAGCAAAAATGGGTATGTTTGAGGGAATAGTGGTTCCAACAATGCTGTATGGTTGCGAGGCGTGGGCTATGGATAGAGATGTGCGCAGGAGGATGGATGTGCTGGAAATGAGATGTTTGAGGACAATGTGTGGTGTGAGGTGGTTTGATCGAGTAAGTAACGTAAGGGTAAGAGAGATGTGTGGAAATAAAAAGAGCGTGGTCGAGAGAGCAGAAGAGGGTGTTTTGAAATGGTTTGGGCACATGGAGAGAATGAGTGAGGAGAGATTGACCAAGAGGATATATGTGTCGGAGGTGGAGGGAACGAGGAGAAGAGGGAGACCAAATTGGAGGTGGAAAGATGGAGTGAAAAAGATTTTGTGTGATCGGGGCCTGAACATGCAGGAGGGTGAAAGGAGGGCAAGAAATAGAGTGAATTGGAGTCATGTGGTATACAGGGGTTGACGTGCTGTCAGTGGATTGAAGCAAGGCATGTGAAGCGTCTGGGGTAAACCATGGAAAGCTGTGTAGGTATGTATATTTGCGTGTCTGGACGTGTGTATGTACATGTGTATGGGGGGGGGGGTTGGGCCATTTCTTTCGTCTGTTTCCTTGCGCTACCTCGCAAACGCGGGAGACAGCGACAAAGTATAAAAAAAAAAAAAAAAAAAATTACAATATTAGGAAACGAACTAGAAAGATGGCATTCAATAGAAAAGAGGTTACTAAAGTGACCATGAATGTTGATATAGTGAATATAAAAAGGGTAGGTATATCATTGTGGGAAAGGTTGTGGAAGGACTGGTACTCCTAATGTCTGAGGCTTCCCTCTCATTGAAAGTAACGTGAGGTGGAAACCAGGAAATTCTTGGCACCCTATGATGCTGGAGACTAGGGGGCCATAGGTTTGTTGGATTCTGTCATAATTATATCTAAAACAATTGTGCAGGCAGGAGATGGAAAGGAAACTTATGTGAAGAAAACAGGTGAGATTTGAGTAGGTGTATGGTGCTTGTAAGATGGCAGGACTAGCCCAGTAGTCCCTTTTCAATGAGACAGAAAGTAAGACCAATAATTCTTACATGGAGAGTGTAAGACAGTTCCAGGAACTACTGAAACACTCAGCTGCTGTTAACAGCCTACTACCTAAATGGATTGCTCCAAGGGTAAGGGATGGGATATTCCTTGAGGCATATGAAGTATTGGGAGGGGGCCAATACACTACCAACTGAGCCCTCCCACTTGTAGGCAACAGTTACAAAAGAAAGTGTAGTCATAAGATGATACCTTTAATTTTAGGGGGTCATTTGAGGGGTCATTACTCAACTACCTGAGCCCTTCCACTCACTGGCAGTGGAGTGGAGGTTGTTAGGTATTGGAAGATGTATGTGCTATGTAAGAAGGGTCGTCAAGCCATAAAAATTGACAAAAGTCTCATAAGAGAATAAATGCCAACTAGACTGGTTACGCTATGAAAATTATTTATGTATTTATTATACTATGTCGCTGTCTCTCGCGTTAGCAAGGTAGCACAAAGAAAACAAACGAAAGAATTGCCCAACCCACCCACATACACATGTACATACATACATGTCCACACACGCACATACACATACCTAAACATTTTAATGTATACATACATATACATACACAGACATATACATATATACACATGAACATAATTCATACTTGCTGCCTTTATTAATTCCCGTCGCCACCCTGCCACAAATGAAATGACAACTCCCTCCCCCTGTATGTGCGTGAGGTAGCACTAGGAAAAGACAACAAAGGCCATATTCGATCACACTCAGTCTCTAGCTGTCATGTATAATGCACCAAAACCACAGTTCCCTTTCCACATCCAGGCCTCACACAACTTTCCACAGTTTACCCCAGACACTTCACATGCCCTGGTTTTCAATCCATTGACAGCACGTCGATCCCAGTGTACCATATCGTTCCAATTCACTCTATTCCTTGCACGCCTTTCACCCTCCTGCGTGTTCAGGCCCTCATCGCTCAAAATCTTTTTCACTCCATTCTTCCAACTCCAATTTGGTCTCCCACTTCTCCTCATTCCCTCCACCTCTGACACATATATCCTCTTTGTCAATCTTTCCTCACTCATTCTCTCCATGTAACCAAACCATTTCAATACACCCTTTTCTTCTCTCTCAAGCTTTTTATTACCACACATCTCTCTTACCCTTTCATTACTTAATCGAACCACTTCACACCAAATACTGTCCTCAAACAACTCATTTCTAACACCTCCACCCTCCTCCGCACAATATAGCCCACGCCTCGCAACTATACAGCATTGTTGGAACCACTATTCCTTCAAACATACCCATTTTTGCTTTCCACACACTTTTCAATGCTCCAAGAACTTTCACCCCCTCCCATACCCCGTGACTCACTTCTGCTTCCATGGTTCCATCCACTGCCAAAACCACACCCAGATACCTAAAACACTTCACTTCCTCCAGTCTTTCTCCATTCAAACTTACCTTCCAGTTGACTTGTCCCTTAACCCTACTGTACCTAATGACCTTACTCTTATTCACATTTACTCTCAGCTTTCTTCTTTCACACACTTTACCAAACTCAGTCACCAGCTTCTGCAGTTTCTCACCCAAATCAGCCACCAGCTCTGTATCATCAGCGAACAAATGACTCACTTCCCAAGCCCTCTAGAACACAACAGACTGCATACTTGCCCCTCTTTCCAAAACTCTTGCATTCACCTCCCTAACAACCCCATCTATAAACAAATTAAACAACCACGGAGACATCATGCACCCCTGCCACAAACCGACATTCACTGAGAACCAATCACTTTCCTCTCTTCCTACTCATATTATGCTTTACATTATCGCTAAAAACTTATCACTGCTTCTAGCAACTTGCCTCCCACACCATATACTCTTAATTCTTTCCAGAGAGCATCTTTGTCAACTCTATCACATGCCTTCTCCAGATCCATAAATGCTACATACGAATCCATTTGTTTTTCTAAGTATTTTTCACATATATTCTTCAAAGCAAACACCTGATCCACACATATTCTACCAATTCTGAAGCCACACTGCTCTTTCCCAATCTGATGCTTTGTACATGGCTTCACACTCTCAATTAATACCCTCCCATATAATTTCCCAGGAATACTCAACAAACTTATACCTCAGTAATTTGAACACTTGCCTTTATCCCATTTGCCTTTGTACAGTGGCACTATGCATGCATTCCACCCATTCTCAGGTACTTCACCATGAGCCATATATACAATGAATATCCTCCCCAACCAATCAACAACACACTCACCCCCTTTTTTGATAAATTCCACTGCAAATACCATCCAAGCCTTGTTGGCTTTCATCTTCCACAAAGCTCTCACTACCTCCTCTGTTTACCAAATCATTCTCCCTGACCCTCTCACTTCACACGCCACCTTGACCAAAACACCCTATATCTGTCACTATATCGATAATCTGACACATTCAACAAACCTTCAAAATACTCACTCCATCTCCTTCTCACATCACCACTACTTGTTATCACCTCCCACTTGCCCCCTTCACCAATGTTCCCATTTGTTCTCTTGTCTTATGTACTTTATTTACCTCCTTCCAAAACATCCTTTTATTCTCCCTAAAATCTAATGATACTCTCTCACCCCAACTCTCATTTGCCCTCTTATTCACCTCTTGCACCTTTCTCTTGACCTCCTGCCTCATTCTTTTATGCATCTCCCACTCATTTGCACTATTTCCCTACAAAACTCATCCAAATGCCTCTCTCTTCTCTTTCACTAATAATCTTGCTTCCTCATCCCACCACTCACTACCCTTTCTAATCTGCCCATCTCCCATGCTTCTCATGCCACAAGCATCTTTTGCGCAAGCCATCACTGCTTCCCTAAATACATCCCAATCCTCACCCACTTCCCTCACATCCTATGCTCTCACCTTTTTCCAATCTGCACTCAGTCTTTCATGGTACTTCCTCACACAAGTCTCCTTTCCAAGCTCACTTACTCTCACCACTCTTTTCACCCCAACATTCTCTCTTCTTTTCTGAAAACCTCTACAAATCTTCACCCTTGCCTCCACAAGATAATGATCAGACATCCCCCCAGTTGCATCTCTCACCACATTAACATCCAGAAGTCTCTCTTTCATGTGCCTATCAATTAACACAATCTACTAAGGCTCTCTCACCATCTCTCCTACTTACATTTATCTCTCTTTTTAAACCAGGTATTCCTAATCACCAGTCCTTTTTCAGCATACAAATCTACAAGCTCTTCACCATTTCCATTTACTACACTGAACACCCCATGTACACCAATTATTTCCTCAACTCCCATATTACTCACCTTTGCATTCAAACTGCCCATCACTATAACCTGGTCTCGTGCATCAAAACTGCTAACACACTCACTCAGCTGCTCCCCAAACACTTGTCTCTCATGATCTTTCTTCTCATGCCCAGGTGCATAGGCACCAATAATCACTCATCTCTCTCCATCCACTTTCAGTTTTACCCATATCATTCTAGAGTTTACTTTCTTACTACTCATTCACATACTCCTAAAACTCCTGTTTCAGGAACAGTGCTACTCCTTTCCATCTCTTGTCCTCTCAACAACCCCTGGTATTACTCTCAAAACATTCCTAAACCACTCTTCCCCTTTACCCTTGAGCTTCGTTTCACTCAGAGCCAAAACATCCAGGTACCTTTCCTCAAACATACTACCCTATCTCTCCTTTTTTCTCATCTTGATTACATCCACACACATTTAGACACCCCAATCTGAGCCTTCGAGAAGGATGAACACTCCCAGCATGACTCCTTCTTCTGTTCCCCTTTTAGAAAGTTAAAATTATTACGGTCCTATATTTGCTTGACAGCATTCTGTTCATGTGCCCTGATAGTTCACTTGTGACTTGACAGGTTGGGGAATGAAGAAATCACTATTTGGAAGGCCCATCTCACAAGCATCTCTATGCAAAGTGTTTTAGTTATATAGTTCTATTTGCTTAGATAAAATACCAGATTCAAAACATTTCTTCATTCCTTGGCTATGGTAGTTGTATCACTTTTGATTTTGCCAAGAGGGAAGAGTACTTACAAGTAATAAATCAACATCTACCTGTAAACACCTGAATCCTGTATGACTGGAATTTAAATGATCTAAGTAAGAAAAACAAAAAGCAATTTAATATTAATACTGAACATACCGTAAAAAGGAATCAATTTCAAGCACTACTAGGAGCTTTTTACATAAGATGAGGGTTTTGAAGATTGAAAAACCTTTTCTCTCCAAGGTGGTGTCCATGATCAATCAAGACATTTCTTGAGGAATATCGAGGTCTGGCTCATATCAACTCCCATATTAATGACAAAAGTTTTCTTCACTCACCCTTCCTGAATCAATTCATGAATTGCTAGGGATAATTTTTCAAATGGTTTGGACACACTTCAGCCAAACAGCACCTGTTGCCAGGTTGGTGTCATTTCACTTCCATATTTGCTAGACCATACCCTCACTTAATCCACAAGTCCAGGTGACAACCTACAATTGCCACAGAAAGGTTCCAAGAAAAGGTTTTCCGGAAAAAAAGGAGGAAAAGGCTGGGCAGGAAAATAAGAGGAAAAAATGCTTTCAATCTCTAAACTGGACATTTCTCTCCTCTGTGGTCTATTACCAGTAATCTAGAGCATACCAACATTGAGGAAGGCTTGAAAAAACTTTTCAAATGACTTTGGGAGCAAAACTATAAGATATGTTCATAGATGCCTTGAAAGAATACTGGAATCTGACTTAGAAGAGTGATCCCTAGAGGCAACCAGGATAGCCAACACATCTAAACTAATTTACTGACAAAATAAAGAAAAGTACCAAGAGCCCCTTTTCTTGATTTTCTCTGATGAAAATTATCTAAGGAAGGCCTAAGTAGTGAAAACGTTCTTCACATCATGTGTTCAAGTGAGAGAACCAAGATAATCCAGTAAGACAAGTTGCTTGATCCATGATGAGCTGAGATATTTCTCAACTAAAGGCTTAACAGTTATTCAGGAAGCACTAATTGACTCCCTCTGTAATTACTACAGAAATTACAGGCATTTTCCAAGATGTCTAAAAAGAGTTTTGACCAAGCATAAGACAAGATGCTCTCAATCATACTGGTCAAGAGTAGTTCAAAGATTAACAAATGAGAACCTAACAATTCCTTTTATGGTTCGAAAGAAGTTACAGGATAAGAAAATTTTTGTGCCTGGAAATAGTGTGAAATTCATTGACTCTCCATTTACCAACTTTACTTCCAGAGGCAAAAGCTATGAGAAAAAGGGTTTAATAAAGAAAAAAGAGAAGCTACATTGCCAGAAAGACAGTTTATGACTTTGGAAGGTTTCCACTTAGGCTGAATGGGGGAAAAATCTGCCAAATTAGTATCAAAGCCCAAGAAAAAGGGACTCTTGAAGGGCACCCTCAAGATGTAATAGTGCTACTTGCCATGTACTTTCATATAACTAGCATGAGAAAAACAAAATCTGCCCATAACTGCAGTTTCTCACCTGAATCAGCCACCAGTGCTGTATCATCAGAAAACAACTGACTCGCTTTCCAAGCCCTCTCATATGACCACAACAGACTGCATATTTACCCGTCTCTCCAAAACTCTTGCATTCACCTCCCTAACCACCCCATCCATAAACAAATTAAACAACCATGGAGACATCACGCACCCCTGCCACAAACTGACATTCACTGGGAACCAATCACTTTCCTCTTTCCCTACTAGTAAACAAGCCTTGCATCCTTGGTAATAACTTTTCACTGCTTCTAGCAACTTACCTCCCACACCTGGGAGAAAGAATGCATCCCACATATTCCCTGCATGTCATAAAAGGCAAGTAAAAGGGGAGGGAGTGGGGGGCTGGAAATCCTCCCCTCCAGTTTTTACTTTTCCAAAAAAAGGCCCAGAGAAGGGGGCCAAGTGAGCATTTTCCCTCTGTGGCTCAGTCCTCTGTTCTTAACACTGCCTCACTAACATGGGAAATGGTGAATATGTATACAAAAAAAATATACATATATCAGCCCTGGGGATAGGGAAGAAAGAACACCTCCCATGTATTCCTTGTGTTGTAGAAGGCATCTAAGATGGGAGAGAGCAGGTGGCTGGAAATCCTCCCCTCCAGAGAAAGGGCACACGCTTCCAGCATCTAAATTATGGAGAAACATATAATAGGAGAAATGCAATGGCTGTGGTGGAAAAAAGGTCTGCTGGAGGTGCTAATCCTAAAGAAGGAATCCACTTGAAAGCCTCTTACCCATTTCACATCTATCACTAACAAAGGAACAGGGTCTTATGAGTAGCCAGATGCAGAAGCTTTTTGGTTATATCTTAAAGAAAATGAGACTGCAAGATCCTTTGTTAGACATTGGACAGCCATCATAATGCCTATCAGAAACAAGAATCAGCATTCATGTCAGAACATCTGGAAGAAGAATCATGGGACAAGCATCTCCTTAACCCATTCACTATATACATGTCAAATATGGGAAAAGTATCTCTTTAATCCATTCACTATATACATGTCAAATATGGGACAAGTATCTCCTTAATCCATTCACTATATACATGTCAAATATGGTTTTTTTTTTTTTATACTTTGTCGCTGTCTCCCGCGTTTGCGAGGTAGCGCAAGGAAACAGACGACAGAAATGGCCCAACCCCCCCCCCCCCCCCCCCACACACACACACACACACACACATGCATATACATACGTCCACACACGCAAATATACATACTTACACAGCTTTCCATGGTTTACCCCAGACGCTTCACATGCCTTGATTCAATCCACTGACAGCACGTCAACCCCGGTACACCACATCGCTCCAATTCACTCTATTCCTTGCCCTCCTTTCACCCTCCTGCATGTTCAGGCCCCGATCACACAAAATATTTTTCACTCCATCTTTCCACCTCCAATTTGGTCTCCCTCTTCTCCTCGTTCCCTCCACCTCCGACACATATATCCTCTTGGTCAATCTTTCCTCACTCATTCTCTCCATGTGCCCAAACCACTTCAAAACACCCTCTTCTGCTCTCTCAACCACGCTCTTTTTATTTCCACACATCTCTCTTACCCTTACGTTACTCACTCGATCAAACCACCTCACACAACACATTGTCCTCAAACATCTCATTTCCAGCACATCCATCCTCCTGCGCACAACTCTATCCATAGCCCACGCCTCGCAACCATACAACATTGTTGGAACCACTATTCCTTCAAACATACCCATTTTTGCTTTCCGAGATAATGTTCTCCACTTCCACACATTCTTCAAGGCCCCCAGAATTTTCGCCCCCTCCCCCACCCTATGATCCACTTCTGCTTCCATGGTTCCATCCGCTGCCAGATCCACTCCCAGATATCTAAAACACTTCACTTCCTCCAGTTTTTCTCCATTCAAACTCACCTCCCAATTGACTTGACCCTCAACCCTACTGTACCTAATAACCTTGCTCTTATTCACATTTACTCTTAACTTTCTTCTTCCACACACTTTACCAAACTCAGTCACCAGCTTCTGCAGTTTCTCACATGAATCAGCCACCAGCGCTGTATCATCAGCGAACAACAACTGACTCACTTCCCAAGCTCTCTCATCCCCAACAGACTTCATACTTGCCCCTCTTTCCAAAACTCTTGCATTTACCTCCCTAACAACCCCATCCATAAACAAATTAAACAACCATGGAGACATCACACACCCCTGCCGCAAACCTACATTCACTGAGAACCAATCACTTTCCTCTCTTCCCACACGTACACATGCCTTACATCCTCGATAAAAACTTTTCACTGCTTCTAACAACTTGCCTCCCACACCATATATTCTTAATACCTTCCACAGAGCATCTCTATCAACTCTATCATATGCCTTCTCCAGATCCATAAATGCTACATACAAATCCATTTGCTTTTCTAAGTATTTCTC
The DNA here is from genome assembly GCF_036320965.1 of Panulirus ornatus. NCBI lineage: Eukaryota > Metazoa > Arthropoda > Malacostraca > Decapoda > Palinuridae > Panulirus > Panulirus ornatus. The sequence continues at coordinate 25,922,737 of NC_092273.1, forward strand.
ACATACATTCTTCAAAGCAAACACCTGATCCACACATCCTCTACCACTTCTGAAACCACACTGCTCTTCCCCAATCTGATGCTCTGTACATGCCTTCACCCTCTCAATCAATACCCTCCCATATAATTTACCAGGAATACTCAACAAACTTATACCTCTGTCATTTGAGCACTCACTCTTATCCCCTTTGCCTTTGTACAATGGCACTATGCACGCATTCCGCCAATCCTCAGGCACCTCACCATGAGTCATACATACATTAAATAACCTTACCAACCAGTCAACAATACAGTCACCCCCTTTTTTAATAAATTCCACTGCAATACCATCCAAACCTGCTGCCTTGCCGGCTTTCATCTTCCGCAAAGCTTTTACTACCTCTTCTCTGTTTACCAAATCATTTTCCCTAACCCTCTCACTTTGCATACCACCTCGACCAAAACACCCTATATCTGCCACTCTATCATCAAACACATTCAACGAACCTTCAAAATACTCACTCCATCTCCTTCTCACATCACCACTACTTGTTATCACCTCCCCATTTGCGCCCTTCACTGAAGTTCCCATTTGCTCCCTTGTCTTACGCACTTTATTTACCTCCTTCCAGAACATCTTTTTTATTCTCCCTAAAATTTAATGATACTCTCTCACCCCAACTCTCATTTGCCCTTTTTTTCACCTCTTGCACCTTTCTCTTGACCTCCTGTCTCTTTCTTTTATACATCTCCCACTCAATTGCATTTTTTCCCTGCAAAAATCGTCCAAATGCCTCTCTCTTCTCTTTCACTAATACTCTTACTTCTTCATCCCACCACTCACTACCCTTTCTAATCAACCCACCTCCCACTCTTCTCATGCCACAAGCATCTTTTGCGCAATCCATCACTGATTCCCTAAATACATCCCATTCCTCCCCCACTCCCCTTACTTCCATTGTTCTCACCTTTTTCCATTCTGTACTCAGTCTCTCCTGGTACTTCCTCACACAAGTCTCCTTCCCAAGCTCACTTACTCTCACCACCCTCTTCACCCCAACATTCACTCTTCTTTTCTGAAAACCCATACAAATCTTCACCTTAGCCTCCACAAGATAATGATCAGACATCCCTCCAGTTGCACCTCTCAGCACATTAACATCCAAAACTCTCTCTTTCGCACGCCTGTCAATTAACACGTAATCCAATAACGCTCTCTGGCCATCTCTCCTACTTACATAAGTATACTTATGTATATCTCGCTTTTTAAACCAGGTATTCCCAATCATCAGTCCTTTTTCAGCACATAAATCTACAAGCTCTTCACCATTTCCATTTACAACACTGAACACCCCATGTATACCAATTATTCCCTCAACTGCCACATTACTCACCTTTGCATTCAAATCACCCATCACTATAACCCGGTCTCGTGCATCAAAACCACTAACACACTCATTCAGCTGCTCCCAAAACACTTGCCTCTCATGATCTTTCTTCTCATGCCCAGGTGCATATGCACCAATAATCACCCATCTCTCTCCATCAACTTTCAGTTTTACCCATATTAATCGAGAATTTACTTTCTTACATTCTATCACATACTCCCACAACTCCTGTTTCAGGAGTATTGCTACTCCTTCCCTTGCTCTTGTCCTCTCACTAACCCCTGACTTTACTCCCCAGACATTCGCAAACCACTCTTCCCCTTTACCCTTGAGCTTCGTTTCACTCAGAGCCAAAACATCCAGGTTCCTTTCCTCAAACATACTACCTATCTCTCCTTTTTTCACATCTTGGTTACATCCACACACATTTAGGCACCCCAATCTGAGCCTTTGAGGAGGATGAGCACTCCCTGCGTGACTCCTTCTGTTTCCCATTTTAGAAAGTTAAAAAATACAAGGAGGGCAGGACTTCTGGCCTTTTTTTTTTCTATTTTTTTATTTTGCTTTGTCCCTGTCTCCCGCGTTTGCGAGGTAGCGCAAGGAAACAGACGAAAGAAATGGCCCAACCAACCCCCATACACATGTATATACATACACGTCCACACACGCAAATATACATACCCTTACATCTCAATGTAAACATATATATACACACACAGACACATACATATATACACATGCACATAATTCACACTGTCTGCCTTTATTCATTCCCATCACCACCTCGCCACACATGGAATAACATCCCCCTCCCCCTCATGTGTGCGAGGTAGCGCTAGGAAAAGACAACAAAGGCCCCATTTGTTCACACTCAGTCTCTAGCTGTCATGCAATAATGCCTGAAACTACAGCTCCCTTTCCATATACAGGCCCCACAGAACTTTCCATGGTTTACCCCAGACGCTTCACATGTCCTGATTCAATCCACTGACAGCACGTTGACCCCGGTATTTACCACATCGATCCAATTCACTCTATTCCTTGCCCGCCTTTCACCCTCCTCCATGTTCAGGCCCCAATCGCTCAAAATCTTTTTCATTCCATCTTTCCACCTCAATCTGGTCTCCCACTTCTCCTCACTTCCTTCACCTCTGACACATATATCCTCTTTGTCAATCTTTCCTCACTCGTTCTCTCCATGTGACCAAACCATTTCAACACACCCTCCTCTACTCTCTCAACCACACACTTTTTTTACCACACATCTCTCTTTTCTTTTCATCACTTACTCGATCAAACCACCTCACACCACATATTGTCCTCAAACATCTCATTTCCAACACATCAAACCTCTTCCGCACAACTCTATCTATAGCACATGCCTCGCAACCATATAACATTGTTGGAACCACTATTCCTTCAAACATACCCATTTTTGCTTTGCGAGATAATGTTCTCACCTTCCACACATTTTTCACGCTCCCAGAACTTTCGCCCCCTCCCCCACCCTGTGACTCACTTCCGCTACCATCCGCTGAAAATCCACTCCCAGATATCTAAAACACTTCACTTCCTCCAGTTTTTTCTCCACTCAAGCGTACCTCTTGAGAGAGAGAGAGAGAGAGAGAGAGAGAGAGAGAGAGAGAGAGAGAGAGAGAGAGAACCTGCAGGGAAACTGGAACAGGGGTCTTGATGTTTCTATATTTGCAAGGAGAAAGATCGCAAAAGAATGCTCCTCACGAGGTGAAGCACCAGGAGGCCTATCAACAAGGTCCTGTATCAGTAGATGATCAGTCCAAAATAGAAAAAAAAAGGGGGGGGGGGACTCTAGCATTGTTTAGCTTATGTTTCGAAAGGTGGGCTCTAACAAAAACTACTCTCTTGTTCAACAAGCTGAACTGCTGCGGTAATCTTTGTTCAATGACGTTCCAGCGGCAACAGGTGTTGAAATCCATCCCCGACATAATTACCACCATGGTTGAAGAACTGTTTGAGGTATGTACAACATGCTATGAGAGAACCAAATTCATGTGGAAATCATCAAGTTCAGTGCAAGCTCTGCAGCTGGCAAACCTATAAACTGTGGTCTTGATCAGTAATGGAGCTTGACTTAGTGGGACTGGCAAACCCTCATATAGGGAAGACAATCAGAGGTTAAATGAAGGAAACAAGGAACCATAATCATAGGGTAACACTGGTGCTTAATCAGGGTTCACCCTAGTCCAGAGTGTGAGACTACCAGTTGTTAATTACGATATGTACATCTGGTGGACAGGTTCACTGCTATAAAAATGCACTGGGCAAAAACATAAAACAGCACCCAGTTCCCAGATGTAGGCCCAATATATCAAAATCCTCAGAGATGGGGAAGTTAAAACTGAAATATGCACTTAACTCCCTACATTTCTGGAGAGTGCTTCTCTCCATATATAAACAAGATGACTAATACACAAATTGGACCAGAACTGGGGAAACTATCACTAATAAGCTATCATCTTAGTATCCAAGCAAATCATAAATGGGCTAGTTTGGGACATGGCACCAGGGGGCAGTAGATTTCTTGCCATATCCCCTAGTGATGACTCATGGTTATGGAATGACCTTTTCTACAAGATCCCATCTTCATTACATAAGGGCAGGTGTTGGTGTCTACTCACCACTAGATTTATTAATAGGCACGTGGACCCATCTACACAAGACTGTGTGGGCCAGCCAAAACAAAAACTTCAGTGGTATCTCCGGTACATTAAAGGTTAGCTATACCTATACAATCAAACAATTTTGTTCACATGAATATATATATGTGTTACCTTAAATTCCCTGCCAATGAGTAGGGGATAAAGGTTATCTTGCTCAATGAAAATCCTCGTGGTACAGGTGATGCACTAGCATCTCTAGGTGAATGTACTGTGGTACTACCTCATTGGGTAGTGGCTCTAAGGCAACAGCCACCCTGAAGGGATGGTCAGCTCTTATGGTAGAACTGTATAAAAATTGCTAACGCTGGACAGCACAAGATGGGCCTAAACAACTTATGTTTGGTTCCTGTCTTTATTCCAAGAGAACCATAAGGAAACAGTGAGAACTGGGGAGGTAGTCAAGTGGCCTTTGTGTCTTACAAATGTTAATCTGCATGTAAATGAACATGAATGAACTGAACTGACAAAAAGGAAGGAACAATAAGCATATACACAATGGAAATTATCACTAAGAAGAGCAGCTATCTAATAAAGCAACTAGCTCCCCAGAACCAACCTCTAAACATTCCGGTAAAGGGGTCAAGAAAACCTTGATCACGTATGAAGAAAAAATCAGAAAGGTACTTATACCATAACAAAAGGTGCTCCATTAAGAGCTCTTCATTAAAAATCTGCTTATAGGATAGCATTCAAACCCCAAATGAGGGGCCCTTTACCTGAATTTATCACATTTTGGCTGAGTTATGCGACTCCCAGTTATGGGCCCAAGAATCAACCCATCCCACCATGAATAAACTGGATGATTTTTGTCTGGTAATAGTTTGCAAGGCTTCTAGGTCTGTGAGAAAAGATATTTTCTGTAGCACAGACACTTCTCTTTCCCAGACATCCAAATGCTGGGAGTTACTTACCTAATGAGATTAACCGAGGTCAGTTAGGAAAGAGATCAGAAGTGTGAAGCCTTGACTGATTCCTGTCAGCGCCTAAGAAACCACAACCCACGACTGAATCAGTAATTCCTTAACATACTAATGCAATACCATTCTAACCTCTATCTCTTAACATTACTTCCTCTCAAGGGCTCAAATGCTAAAAAGAAGAAAATAAAAATGGGGAGAAGAAAGAGGAGGAAGTGAAGTTTATATGCTTGTCCAAAAAAATTACCCACCACAACATGACTTCTTCCATTGAAACAGAAAATAAACAAATGCAAATAGTTAACTAAGGACAAATATTCAAATCAAAGAAATGCTATGTGCTCCTGACCCTACATCTCATGGTCAA
>NC_092273.1:25933085-26115585 GCF_036320965.1 Panulirus ornatus
CATGTTGCACTTGCTGCTTCTTGCTTAATGAATTATGCTCTTACTCTTGATCACTAGACTTCTGTAATCATCCATATGAAGTTCATCCACTATTGTCTTCAACCATGAATCCAACCTTCTGCTTCTGTAGTCATTCCATTGGTTCTCCTGGTACTGCATCAAATGTCACAAGTTTCCTTGCTGGAGGGTAATGCATTTTCATCTAATTCCTTTTTTGATCATTCCCAGGGATTGTACCTAATTTAATGATTTTATATCTTCCTTGCTAAGTTGCTGTCAAGTTTATAACATTGCTCTTTAAGCCTCTATTTGCTGTCAAGCATATACAATCCTGTATCTCTCTCTACTTTGATCTAGAATGAAGAGTTCAAGTTCTTTCATCAACTCATGGTAATTTGTATGATTCATACCATCAGTTTTACATGTGAACTATTTCTGCATTCTTTCTAATTTATTTCTTTCCATCTGCTTAACTCATAACCATACAACACAAGAGCATTCAATATCACTTTAGACATATACAGTGAGCATCTTTATCATTAACTTTGTAATCATCTCTTTGTACTCTAATGGGAGGGAGTTTAACACTTGGGGGCCCCGTCTCTTGGTCATTTTCTACTATCATCTAGCCTCTTAAATCTAAATATGCTGTCTACATTCACAATGTTCTTCATCTGTTCCATTCATTCACCACTCTTATGCTATAAAAGTATTTCTTTATATCCTTATCTACAAGTTTTTCACTTCATATCATATACATCCTCTGATTACTCTGTCCCAACATCCCTCAAAGAACTGTTCACTGTCCATATCCTCGAGTTCTTTCAAAACTCCAACATTGTAATCATGTCATCCCTTGCTCTTTTCTCTCCAGCCATTTTCTGTAGCTTAGCTCTTTTAATTCTGGTAACATATTTGTTTCCCTCCTCTTCATCTACTCCGTTGGGTCTTTGTGCTTCATGTGAAAGTTCTCAGTATTTTTTATTTCCATAACTGTTTTTCATTTCCCACGTAAGAAGTGAGCATCATGTACTGATGAAGAATAGCCTCATTTGTTCACATCATTCTCTAGCTGTCATATACAATGCAACAAAAACAGAGCACCCCTATCCACAGACAAGCCCTACAGACCTTTCAGAGCTTTCTCCAACTGCTTCACATGCCCTAGTTCAGCCCACTGACAGCACGTTAGCTCCTATGCAAGACTCAAATTTCCTTTATCCCATGCATGTCTCACACCTTCCTGCATGTTCAGGCCCTGATCACTCAAAACATCTTTCACTCCTACCTTCTTGGGTTTTCCCCTCTTCTGTTCCTTCTACTTTCTACATGTATATCCTTTAATTGGCCTCTCCTCACTCATCCTCTCAACTTGTCCAAACCATGTCAGTGTACCTTCTTTAGCTCTCTCATACATACTCTTCTTATTACTGCACATCTCTGTTACCCTATCATTTCTTACTTAATCAGCCTTCCTCATAACACATACTGATCTTCAACATTTTATTTCCAATTCATCCAGCCTCTTCTGTGTTTTTTTCACCAATCCCAACAGACATCCCCATCTTTGCCTACACAAAAAGGGACCTCTCTCTCCATATGACCCTGAAAGTGCCCAGAGACCTCCTCACCCATCCTAAGGGATGAATTCAGTTTCCATGATCCCATTCACTGCCATATCCATTCCCAAGTGCAGTATCCAAAGTGTTCCACTTTCTCTAGGTTCTCTCCATTTAAACTTACATCCCAGCTAAAGTGTTTCTCCCCACTGTTAAACTTCACAACCTTCATCTTATTCACGTCTCCTTACATCTTTCTCCTTCACACACTCTCCCTAATTCAAAAACCAGTTTCTGCAGTTTCTCACTCGAGTTAGCCATCAAAGCCATGTCATCAGCAAACAGCAACTGACTTACTTCCTAGGCATCCTAAACCCTAACAGTCTGCAGATCTGCCCCTCTCTCCAAGACCTTCACATTACCTTCCTCATCACCCCATCCATAAACAGGTTTAATAGCTATGGTGACATCACATACTCCTTTTACAGACCCACTTTCAACTGCAACCATTCACCTCCCTCTCTTCCTATTTGCCCACATGCCATACTCTTCTGATAAAAACTCCTGACTGCTTCTAGCAGCTTTCCTACCCAACCATATATTCATAACACCATCCATAAAGCATCTCTATTAATCATCAGGTTCATACATACCATATACAAGTTTTTGTTTATGAATATATCAAACAAATTCTGCAAACACATGATCCACACATCCTCTACCACTCCTCAAGCTACAATGCCCCTACCCAGTCTAATGCTCCATGCACACCCATAAACTTACAAGCTGCAGTCAACAAACTTATACCACTGTAATCCATATATTTATTTTTGTCCCCCTCGCCTTTATACAATGACACTATACAGGCATTCTGCCAAATCCTCAAGCACCTAACTCTGAGCCATATATACAATGGAAATCCTAACAAACTGATCAACAGTACCGTCACCACCTTTCTTGAGAAATTCAACTGCAATCCCACCCGATCCAGTCACTTTCCCATTCTTCATCTTATGCAAGGCATTGAAACCTTTCTTCATCATATCACTCAACTCTATAGTTTTGCATACCTCCACATCCCAAATACCCAAAATCTGCAACCCTATCACCCAACATATTCAACAATCCTTCAAAATACTTACCCCAGCTCCTTTTGTTCTCTTTGGTACTAAAGTACTTTGAACTTTTTAATTAAAACCCTTAGATCTACCTTTCTATCTTACCCTTAATGTTTTGTTAGTTGTATACTGAGAAGTAATGATTTCCTTTGTCAAATGCCGTGGTATTATACTTTCATATATGTTACTGTAATGAGCAAGCAAATGGATATGTTTACTTTTGCATACTGCATATGTGTTACCCGATGTTTAAGGCTTTATTCATGATCAATGTTTTAATGCATCTCCTTTTATCATCAGACTTATATTACAAGTCAAATTAACTGGCTTACTGCTTAGGTACCAAATCAGATCCTTCTTTGTGTTCTGGTGTTAAACAGGCCATGTCTGAATGTTTGAAATTTTGTTTTCATTCAGTCTTTGCCTGATGAGATAAAGGGCTGGGATCCAATCTAGTACTGGAGCTGAGTTTTCTCTAGGCTGATCAAGTGCTATGTTTATATAATTCTCTGATATCTCAATATAATTCCATTTTCATGTTTGAATAGTTTATAATGTAATATCTTGCATTTTGAGCTGAATACCAATTCTGTAATGCTCAGTTAACATCCTCCACATTTCCTTAGGGCCATTTGTGTACTTTTCTTCAGTTTTTGAGGCACAGTCTCCAATTCCTTGTTCTGCACCCTGTTCATGTTTCTTGACAGGTTTTCTGTAATTTTCTATTCATTTTCAATTTTCTTTTATGAAATATTTCCTCCAGCTTCCTTCATTTTTTCTTCTTATAGTCTTGCCTCACTCATTGCTAATTATTCTTTTCCAGGCTCTTCTGTCCATTCACAGGTTTCTGTCTCTTGGCATCTTCTGTTTAACAATATTTTCTTTTTTGTTAATTATTACATTTTCAATTTTATAATTATTTTTCTCATATTGTAGTTGTGCATCTACAGATCTCATTCCAGGTCATTGCCTTCGAAGATTTCGTTTAATTGAATTTAATATCTTTTTCAACTATCACAGATTACTTGGCCTTTGTAACTGTTATCTTTTATGAGTTTAACCTTCTACAAGAGAGAATATGATTTACAATGAGGGAGCTGAGGTTTTAAAGCGAGTTACTTTTGGGGACGAGCCTCAGTTGAGCTAATCATTTGTTAGCATTTTTCTGTTTTGGGGGATTTGTTTGTATTATGCATTGATTCATCTGTGCTAATCAGAAGCAAAGAAAGCTCCAGTAAAATGAAATATATGGAGAAACTATCTTTTCTGGTCAGTATTTAAGACTGAAGGTCATTCAGTATCTAACATCAAAACTTTTATATCAGTCTGTTTTGAAGTACTTACCACAATGGGAAAACAGAATAAAATTTCTTGCTTATCATTGTGCTGCTCTGACAAGAGAGAAGTGATGTATGGTGATGATCACAGACAAGAAAGTTCTAGTCAACAAGTCAAAAAACAAATAAATTTCTTTCTTTGGAAGGACAGATTAAGAGAGATAATAGTGTAAGAGACAAAGTTTAGCCAAAGCAAAGATATGTGTGAGAGGCCATGCTTAAGGCTGGTACAAAGGAGGAGCCCAGGTAATAACAACAGAAAGCCATATCTCTCCTGACATCCTTGAGTCAACCGTCACCCATGATGGCTGGGCACAATGTTGTTATGAAGGGAAAACGACCCTCTTGCAGTAAGTGTTGCTGGTTACCTGCCACAGCTGGTTTGAGACACAAGTGGTGGTGAAGAGTCGTAGGCCAAGAACAGGGTCAAATTGGGAAAAGGCTTTGCAGGACGAAGGAAGGATTCTCAGCATTGAGTGGGCACTCAAACAGGGATCATATGGTGTTAGGGGACCATCAAAATGCTCTTACTACCAACCAAACATCAAAAATTATATGCTGTAATAATGGTGAATCATGAGAAACTGCATTCCAAACTACCAAGGCACACAAGGAGACCTTACACTAACACCAGCTAAGGTTGCCAGATTTTTTCTTATGAAAAGTAGCGGATTTTAACGCAACGTAGCCCAGAACAGACAAGTATTACTACTTCAACTAGTACTTACAAGTCTCTGTTCATATTTGTGGAAATGAATCTTTAGTTAACTTCCAGCTTTACACAGTCAGGATACAAGATTCTGCTCAGCATGAAGAGAGCGAAATTTTCCAGCTCATCAATAAAACTACAATGATCAGCTTCCTCCTTTTGGAAAAGTAAGTTAATGCTTTCAAAATCACCAAATATCGGTCTCAAAAATTTTGAATATAGTTCATTTCCACGAGTACATAGAATGGAGCTTTCTGGATATATACTTATCACATGAGGATGCAGTGATCTCGAAATGAGCTTTTAGTGAGTACCACTGGCCAAGGACCCTTCTAACACTATTGCTTCTGGCAAGCCAACGTGTACCTGACAGAGGCACCAGTTGCGGATGTTCTTTACCATCACTGATGAGCTTATAGATATCCATATAAGCCTGTTTTCTCAAAGCAGATCTATGAAACCAATTGTAAGTTTATCTCATCATATGATCAATACATGATGGCAATTCATCTGATGCATGATAACAAACAAGGTGAAGAGAATGAGACACTTTACAAGAAGCAAGTGTGGTATGTTCTCTTTTGTTAACATGTATACCAACTGGTGACAGCCATATAAGTTTGAAGCTCCATCAGTCACCTAATCCAAAACGCTGCTTTAGATCAATCCCAATTTCCAGAAAATAATCTTTGATGTGCTGATACAAGGACTCTGCTGTGGTGCTCATAACCAAGTCCCACAAAGTAAGTAGTCATCTTATCAAGTGTAGCACTGTAAAACCAAACACATACACACAAGTGCTTTATGCATGCAATGTCAGCTGCGTTATCTATGATCAAAGAAAAAGGGGGTGGCATGCATGTCACTTACTAGCTCTTTCAAAAGCACTGGTGATATCACTTTCTTGACCAAGGCAATACACTTTGTTCTGTGGTCTGATACTCTCAGAGCTTGAAGTGGAGAGCATACCTTTCTTTAAAAGATCACACAAGTGATCAATGGCATTAACTGATGAATGACAAGCAGCATACACTGTAATCTGCAGTTCAAATCTTGAGACTTTTCTCCCTTTGAAAAAGCAGTTTCCAGACTTATTTGTTTTTTTTTCAAATCAGTTCTATGGCCTCTAAAATCAGTCTTGCACACATTTTTCACTTTTAACCATTTTTTGAATAACGAGTCTCAACCAAATGCTCTGAAAAGCTTTGCCACGTTTGGACCAATTCCCCATCATATAACCACCATCATATAACCCCCATCATATAACCACCGGGCTGTTTAGAAAGGGTAGTGAGTGGTGGGATGAAGAAGTAAGAGTATTAGTGAAAGAGAAGAGAGAGGCATTTGGACGATTTTTGCAGGGAAAAAATGCAATTGAGTGGGAGAAGTATAAAAGAAAGAGACAGGAGGTCAAGAGAAAGGTGCAAGAGGTGAAAAAAAGGGCAAATGAGAGTTGGGGTGAGAGACTATCAGTAAATTTTAGGGAGAATAAAAAGATGTTCTGGAAGGAGGTAAATAGGGTGCGTAAGACAAGGGAGCAAATGGGAACTTCAGTGAAGGGCGTAAATGGGGAGGTGATAACAAGTAGCGGTGATGTGAGAAGGAGATGGAATGAGTATTTTGAAGGTTTGTTGAATGTGTCTGATGACAGAGTGGCAGATATAGGGTGTTTTGGTCGAGGTGGTGTGCAAAGTGAGAGGGTTAGGGAAAATGATTTGGTAAACAGAGAAGAGGTAGTAAAAGCTTTGCGGAAGATGAAAGCCGGCAAGGCAGCAGGTTTGGATGGTATTGCAGTGGAATTTATTAAAAAGGGGGGTGACTGTATTGTTGACTGGTTGGTAAGGTTATTTAATGTATGTATGACTCATGGTGAGGTGCCTGAGGATTGGCGGAATGCGTGCATAGTGCCATTGTACAAAGGCAAAGGGGATAAGAGTGAGTGCTCAAATTACAGAGGTATAAGTTTGTTGAGTATTCCTGGTAAATTATATGGGAGGGTATTGATTGAGAGGGTGAAGGCATGTACAGAGCATCAGATTGGGGAAGAGCAGTGCGGTTTCAGAAGTGGTAGAGGATGTGTGGATCAGGTGTTTGCTTTGAAGAATGTATGTGAGAAATACTTAGAAAAGCAAATGGATTTGTATGTAGCATTTATGGATCTGGAGAAGGCATATGATAGAGTTGATAGAGATGCTCTGTGGAAGGTATTAAGAATATATGGTGTGGGAGGCAAGTTGTTAGAAGCAGTGAAAAGTTTTTATCGAGGATGTAAGGCATGTGTACGTGTAGGAAGAGAGGAAAGTGATTGGTTCTCAGTGAATGTAGGTTTGCGGCAGGGGTGTGTGATGTCTCCATGGTTGTTTAATTTGTTTATGGATGGGGTTGTTAGGGAGGTAAATGCAAGAGTCCTGGAAAGAGGGGCAAGTATGAAGTCTGTTGGGGATGAGAGAGCTTGGGAAGTGAGTCAGTTGTTGTTCGCTGATGATACAGCGCTGGTGGCTGATTCATGTGAGAAACTGCAGAAGCTGGTGACTGAGTTTGGTAAAGTGTGTGGAAGAAGAAAGTTAAGAGTAAATGTGAATAAGAGCAAGGTTATTAGGTACAGTAGGGGTGAGGGTCAAGTCAATTGGGAGGTGAGTTTGAATGGAGAAAAACTGGAGGAAGTGAAGTGTTTTAGATATCTGGGAGTGGATCTGTCAGCGGATGGAACCATGGAAGCGGAAGTGGATCATAGGGTGGGGGAGGGGGCGAAAATTTTGGGAGCCTTGAAAAATGTGTGGAAGTCGAGAACATTATCTCGGAAAGCAAAAATGGGTATGTTTGAAGGAATAGTGGTTCCAACAATGTTGTACGGTTGCGAGGCGTGGGCTATGGATAGAGATGTGCGCAGGAGGATGGATGTGCTGGAAATGAGATGTTTGAGGACAATGTGTGGTGTGAGGTGGTTTGATCGAGTAAGTAACGTAAGGGTAAGAGAGATGTGTGGAAATAAAAAGAGTGTGGTTGAGAGAGCAGAAGAGGGTGTTTTGAAATGGTTTGGGCACATGGAGAGAATGAGTGAGGAAAGATTGACCAAGGGGATATATGTGTCGGAGGTGGAGGGAACGAGGAGAAGAGGGAGACCAAATTGGAGGTGGAAAGATGGAGTGAAAAAGATTTTGTGTGATCGGGGCCTGAACATGCAGGAGGGTGAAAGGAGGGCAAGGAGTAGAGTGAATTGGAGCGATGTGGTATACAGGGGTTGACGTGCTGTCAGTGGATTGAATCAGGGCATGTGAAGCGTCTGGGGTAAACCATGGAAAGCTGTGTAGGTATGTATATTTGCGTGTGTGGACGTATGTACATGTGTATGGGGGGGGGTTGGGCCATTTCTTTCGTCTGTTTCCTTGCGCTACCTCGCAAACGCGGGAGACAGCGACAAAGTATAAAAAAAAAAAAAAAAATAACCACCGAAGATGTAATGAAACAGGAGGGACAAGCCACAAGCAGGGTGCATTGTTCCTGACTGATACGTGCTCACGTCGGGTCCAAACCTCTGAGGGGGGGGGGGGACAAGGTTGTCAGGTCACATGACAAAAATAATAACTATCATTCTCTATACCGAATGTTTTTATCTTATTTATCTATTATACTTTGTCGCTGTCTCCTGCGTTAGCGAGGTAGCGCAAGGAAACAGACAAAAGAATGGCCCAACCCACCCACATACACATGTATATACATAAACGTCCACACATGCACATATACATACCTATACATCTCAACGTATACATATATATACACAAACAGACATATACACATGTACATAATTCATACTGTCTACCCTTATTCATTCCCGTCGCCACCCCACGGCACATGAAATGACAACCCCTTCCCCCCGCATGTGAGCAAGGTAGCACTAGAAAAAGACAACAAAGGCCACATTTGTTCACACTCAGTCTCTAGCTGTCATGTAATAATGCACTGAAACCACAGCTCCCTTTCCACATCCAGGACCCACAGAACTTTCTATGGTTTACCCCAGACACTTCATATGCCCTGGTTCAATCCATTGACAGCACGTCGACCCCGGTATACCATATCGTTCCAATTCACTCTATTCCTTCCACGCCTTTCACCCTCCTGCATGTTCAGGCCTTGATCACTCAAAATCTTCACTCCATCTTTCCACCTCCAATTTGGTCTCCCACTTCTCCTCGTTCCCTCCAACTCTGACACATATATCCTCTTGGTCAATCTTTCCTCACTCATTCTCTCCATGTGACCACACCATTTCAAAACACCCTCTTCTGCTCTCTCAACCACACTCTTTTTATTACCACACATCTCTCTTACCCTATTATTACTTACTCGATCAAACCATCTCACACCACATACTGTCCTCAAACATCTCATTTCCAGCACATCCACCCTCCTGCGCACAACTCTATCCATAGCCCACGCCTCACAACCATACAACATTGTTGGAACCACTATTCCTTCAAACATACCCATTTTTGCTTTCTGAGATAATGTTCTCGACTTCCACACATTCTTCATGCCGGCAAGGCAGCAGGTTTGGATGGTATTGCAGTGGAATTTATTGAAAAAGGGGGTGACTGTATTGTTGACTGATTGGTAAGGCAATTTAATGTATGTATGACTCATGGTGAAGTACCTGAGGATTGGCGGAATGCTTGCATAGTGCCACTGCACAAAGGCAAAGGGGACAAAGGTGAGTGTTCAAATTACAAAGGTATAAGTTTGTTGAGTATTCCTGGGAAATTATATGGGAGGGTATTGATTGAGAGGGTGAAGGCATGTATAGAGCATCAGATTGGGGAAGAGCAGTGTGGTTTCAGAAGTGGTAGAGGATGTGTGGATCAGGTGTCTGCTTTGAAGAATGTATGTGAGAAATACTTAGAAAAGCAAATGCATTTGTATGTAGCATTTATGGATCTGGAGAAGGCATGTGATAAGAGTTGACAGAGATGCTCTGTGGAAGGTATCAAGAATATATGGTGTGAGAGGCAAGTTGTTAGAAGCAGTGAAAAGTTTTTATCGAGGATGTAAGGCATGTGTACGTGTAGGAAGAGAGGAAAGTGATTGGTTCTCAGTAAATGTAGGTTTGTGGCAGGGATGTGCGATGTCTCCATAGTTGTTTAATTTGTTTATGGATGGGGTTGTTAGGGAGGTGAATGCAAGAGTTTTGGAAAGAGGGGCAAGTATGCAGTCTGTTGTGGATGAGAGTCAGTTGTTGTTTGCTGATGATACAGCGCTGGTGGCTGATTCATGTGAGAGACTGCAGAAGCTAGTGACTGAGTTTGGTAAAGTGTGTGAAAGAAGAAAGTTGAGAGTATATGTGAATAAGAGCAAGGTTGTTAGGTACAGTAGGGTTGAGGGTCAAGTCAATTGGGAGGTAAGTTTGAATGGAGAAAAACTGGAGGAAGTGAAGTGTTTTAGATATCTGGGAGTGGATTTGGCAGCAGGTGGAACCATGGAAGTGGAAGTGAATCATATGAGTGGATGGGCCATTCTTCATGTTTCCTGGTGCTACCTCACTGATGCGGGAAACAGCGATTAAGTATAATAAATAAATAAATATTATCATCATTATCATTATTGTTATTATTATCATTACTAAAAGTGCTGTTATGCTTAGCCTAATCATGTTCACAACTCACCCCAAAAAGTAGCAAGTAGTGAATAAAAAAGAAAAGTAGCATGTAGCCTTCGTAAGTAGCCTAATCTGCTACTTTTCATCTAATCTGGCAACACTGATACTAGCATCCAGGAAGAACTTCAGAACTGCCAACACCCATGGAGAGTCTATGGTATCACTAGCACCAAAAAAACATAACATCAACCTTTGAACACCTAGGAAATGCCTCTAGTAAAACAAGCATCTCCAGAGGGCTTTTCTCTTTTAGTACACCACACATCCTATGTCCAGGGAATACATACAGCAACCCCTGGCCAATCATGAAAGGTCTACAGTACTGGCAGCAAGATCCCAAAGAGGGTATGCAGAACAACAAGATCACAGGGTGAGACTACAGTACTAAACACATGAAGGCCCTCTGACCTACAGTACTACAACACAAACTATGCCTAGGGAGGGTCCTACATTAATCCTTGGGCACCCAAAAAGAAACTGCTGTACTAATAGCACACAGGGAAAGACTGCAGTGCCACCAGCACTCATGGAGGACCTATAGTCCCATCAGCATCCAGTATGGGCCTGCAATACCACCAGCACAAAAGCTGGGGCCAACAGTGCCACAAACACCCAGGGGAACATTCAGTAACACCAGTCCCAAGGAAATTCTGCAATCAGCTCAGTATGTGATTATTATTTGTTTACTGTTTGTGTTCTATGAAGACTTTTACACTTGTGTTGCTCAGTTCTCTTAATCCTGTTTGTGTCATGTCTTTACTCCTATAAATGCATACAGACACAAACATACACAAACCTACTGATCAGCCCTTAGGGGAGAATGAAAAACTGGGTGGACCATAGAGCAGCTGCTGCGACCATGATTCAAACCTATGTGGATTTAGTTCTAGGTAACCCATACATATGTGACGGTCAGTAACGTGAACAGCTACATCATGGAGGGCCATATGCATGTGTGTGAAGTATCACTACACCTACAAATGGTCTACAGTACTATTATCATTTAGAAAGATCTTTCAGCACCACAAGCACCTAAAAAACACTTGTAATACCATCAGCATCCTGTGGAGGCCTAGAGTACCAGCAAGCTCAGTTCTATGTGCTCCAAGGGAGGGCTTGCACTGCCACTAGCAACAAAAGAGGGCACACAGTATTACAACCACCCAGGGAGGGTCTGCAGTATCATTAACACTCACGGAAGCCCTTTAGTTCCACAGAAAGCCTGCACTACCACCAGAAAACAAAGAGTGGTCACAGCACCACCAGTGTTTAAGGTGCTCCTGAAATACCACTAGCATACCAGGATGGCTTCTAGCACCATTAGCACTCAGGGTCTGCAGTACCATTAGCATCCTAGGAGGGCTTTTGGCACCATGAGCACTCAGCATCTGCAGTACCACTAGCAACTACGAATGGACTACATTGACCTCCTGGGTAAACAGGAGGGTCCTGAAGCTTAACCTGAACATCTGAAAGCACTCTTGAAAAGGATTCCAATACCTTTCTAGCATCCAACTGCATCACCCAAACACAGGAAAAGGACTTGCTGTACAAACACAAGCACTATTTCCTAGTCTCCTAAGGAGGATAATCAGCATCATGAAGATAACTAAGAAGAGACATCAATACCATGGATTTACCATAAAATGACATGACACATTTTGCAGATGCCCTGAGAAGTTTCTTAGTACAATCTAGGTATCGAATAGGTATCCTCATCACTGTGTATAAGGGAAGAACCCTTAATATTTTCTGGGTGGCATTCAGGGAGGTCCTTCAGCATGGTCCAAATATCTAAAGAGGGCCCTCATTATATTTGGGGAACCAAAGGAGGTCCTTTGGACTGTCTTGGCATGTATAGAGCTTACCTGTAATATTTGGATATCTCGTGAAAACTTGCACTACCACAAGGGGATCCTAAAATAGTCATCATCACTGTTCAGGTCATTATGGTGGAGCCATCAAAGCACCATCAGAAGCCAGCAGAGGGCCAGCAGCAATACCTAAAGATCTAGGAAGAGCCTATAGCACTATCTAAGCATCCAGTGAGGGGTCCATAGTACCTTCCGAGCATTTATGGAGGACACATGACACTACCTTTGGACCCTGAGAGGGTCCTGTGCACAGCTTAGGGATTAGGGAAGATTCTCAAACAGACCTGGGACTAATGGAGAACCCCTGCACCATCCAGACACCTGTGGAGAGCCCACAGCAATACCCAGAGACCCAATCCTGCCATATGCTCTCACATCTACATAAAAAAATTACACCACTACAGCTAAGTGATGCCATATTCATGGGGTGGGTAAACAATAAACATTTCAGGGTCTGTTCTGGTCTCTAATAAAACTCACTGTTCTAAAAAAAAAATCTCCTAGCTTTTTTACTATCATAACAGTTAGGATCAACTATTAGAACACAGTGCTTTGGGCAATAAGGCAGTCAACTCTAAATAAAACTTTAATCATCTTTATGCCATTTTTCCCCCACATCTTTGCTTATTTCTACTTTTACTATGAAAAATACATGCCTCTACCTGTCCCTAAATTATATCAAATATCAATATACTCATTATCTAGAATAAAAGAGAAGATATAACAGTGAAGATTATTACCCTTGTTTATCTGAAGAGAGATGTAATTTCATATTCCAAGATAGTAAATGTAGAATCTTAACCCAGTAGAACATCCAAGAATCCTGGACAGTCTGGGTGTCTAAGGTAACATCTCTGCATTTCCATAAGAGAGGTTCCACTCTTATTCAGGCTAACCCTGATCCACAGCCCTTCTAGTCTTTAGATAAAGTTCTACAAAGCATGCCAATACAGCATATGCACTAAGCAAAAATCCGTTACTTTGCTAGATGACAAGAATAAAAACAAACTATTTCTTAGTAGCAATGAATACTTTGGTATACATATAACTGCAATTTCATCAGCAGTCAGGGAAAAGTATAACTGATTTGAAAAATCTATCATCTATCAATTACCATTTCTCTCCCACATCTATATCTCTTTCTGTCCTTCTGCAGTGGATCAAGTACAAACAACCTCTGAATTCATTAAAATGATTAGCATCCTCAACTTATATCTCATGTAACAAAGGTAACATGGCCTTCCATGCTGATGTAAGCACTTCTTAATCTTTTACTTGCGTACTGACTAAAATTAAAGTAAGTCTAACCTCTACATTCATAACTATCCTCACGCACAAACTGTGATTCCAATACATATGATCAAAAAAATCTTTCCTCTTATGTAATCTGGAGAAACCTCTTGCTCTAAACAATTCATTAACCATATCAGTCCAGCTTTTTTGCAGTCAACTGCCTTTTCTTCTGGGTCTCTAAATTTATCCGAGTCAACTTCCTTCTCCTCTTGTGCCTCTAACTATAGTATCTATTTGTAATTACACCAATGTTAATGGAAGTCTATGAAAGTCCTGGTGTTACCCAAGACCTTTCTAAAGGCTCCTACAGGCTGAGGCTGTGCTACTTCCAGAGGCAAGGGAATGCAGACTCCTTTGGAATAAGAAGTTCACTGACAAGACCAGACACTCAATAATGCAGACTCACTAAGGGTAACTTCTCTCTCAAAGTGAAAACTTGGGCAGAGTTTGGTAACACCTCGTTCTATATATACTTTTTGTTCATACTTGACTCCCGTTTCCTGCTTAGCAAGTAAGAACCAGGAACAGATGAAGAAAGGCTGCATTCACTCATACCCATAAACTAGCTGTCATGTGTAATTCACAAAAATTACAGCTCCCTATCCACAACCAGGCCCCAAACACCTTTCCCTAGTTTACCCTAGCCACTTCACATGCCTTGGTTCAGTCCACCAATTTCTATGAAAGCATTCTGGTGTTACCCAAGACCTTACTAAAGGTTCCTACAGTCTAGGGCTGTGCTACTTCTAGATAGGTCAAGGGAATGTGTACTCCTTTGAAGCAAGAATTTCTTGAACAAGACTGGACTACCAATGATACTGCCTCACTAAAGCTAACTTTTCTCTCATGGTATAACCTCAAGCAGGCACAGTCTGCTAATACCTTGTATTATATATATTTTTAGTTCATACTCGATGGGATGAAGAAGTAAGAGTATTAGTGAAAGAGAAGAGAGAGGCATTTGGACGATTTTTGCAGGGAAAAAATGCAATTGAGTGGGAGATGTATAAAAGAAAGAGACAGGAGGTCAAGAGAAAGGTGCAAGAGGTGAAAAAAAGGGCAAATGAGAGTTGGGGTGAGAGAGTATCATTAAATTTTAGGGAGAATAAAAAGATGTTCTGGAAGGAGGTAAATAAAGTGCGTAAGACAAGGGAGCAAATGGGAACTGCAGTGAAGGGCGCAAATGGGGAGGTGATAACAAGTAGTGGTGATGTGAGAAGGAGATGGAGTGAGTATTTTGAAGGTTTGTTGAATGTGTTTGATGATAGAGTGGCAGATATAGGGTGTTTTGGTCGAGGTGGTGTGCAAAGTGAGAGGGTTAGGGAAAATGATTTGGTAAACAGAGAAGAGGTAGTGAAAGCTTTGCGGAAGATGAAAGCCGGCAAGGCAGCAGGTTTGGATGGTATTGCAGCGGAATTTATTAAAAAAGGGGGTGACTGTATTGTTGACTGGTTGGTAAGGTTATTTAATGTATGTATGACTCATGGTGAGGTGCCTGAGGATTGGCGGAATGCGTGCATAGTGCCATTGTACAAAGGCAAAAGGGATAGGAGTGAGTGCTCAAATTACAGAGGTATAAGTTTGTTGAGTATTCCTGGTAAATTATATGGGAGGGTATTGATTGAGAGGGTGAAGGCATGTACAGAGCATCAGATTGGGGAAGAGCAGTGTGGTTTCAGAAGTGGTAGAGGATGTGTGGATCAGGTGTTTGCTTTGAAGAATGTATGTGAGAAATACTTAGAAAAGCAAATGGATTTGTATGTAGCATTTATGGATCTGGAGAAGGCATATGATAGAGTTGATAGAGATTCTCTGTGGAAGGTATTAAGAATATATGGTGTGGGAGGAAAGTTGTTAGAAGCAGTGAAAAGTTTTTATTGAGGATGTAAGGCATGTGTACGTGTAGGAAGAGAGGAAAGTGATTGGTTCTCAGTGAATGTAGGTTTGCAGCAGGGGTGTGTGATGTCTCCATGGTAGTTTAATTTGTTTATGGATGGGGTTGTTAGGGAGGTAAATGCAAGAGTTTTGGAAAGAGGGGCAAGTATGAAGTCTGTTGGGGATGAGAGAGCTTGGGAAGTGAGTCAGTTGTTGTTTGCTGATGATACAGCGCTGGTGGCTGATTCATGTGAGAAACTGCAGAAGCTGGTGACTGAGTTTGGTAAAGTGTGTGGAAGAAGAAAGTTAAGAGTAAATGTGAATAAGAGCAAGGTTATTAGGTACAGTAGGGTTGAGGGTCAAGTCAACTGGGAGGTGAGTTTGAATGGAGAAAAACTGGAGGAAGTGAAGTGTTTTAGATATCTGGGAGTGGATCTGGCAGCGGATGGAACCATGGAAGCGGAAGTGGATCATAGGGTGGGGGAGGGGGCGAAAATTCTGGGGGCCTTGAAGAATGTGTGGAAGTCGAGAACATTATCTCGGAAAGCAAAAATGGGTATGTTTAAAGGAATAGTGGTTCCAACAATGTTGTATGGTTGCGAGGCGTGGGCTATGGATAGAGTTGTGCGCAGGAGGATGGATGTGCTGGAAATGAGATGTTTGAGGACAATGTGTGGTGTGAGGGGGTTTGATCGAGTGAGTAACGTAAGGGTAAGAGAGATGTGTGGAAATAAAAAGAGCATGGTTGAGAGAGCAGAAGAGGGTGTTTTGAAGTGGTTTGGGCACATGGAGAGGATGAGTGAGGAAAGATTGACCAAGAGGATATATGTGTCGGAGGTGGAGGGAGCAAGGAGAGGATGGGGGACCAAATTGGAGGTGGAAAGATGGAGTGAAAAAGATTTTGTGTGATCGGGGCCTGAACATGCAGGAGGGTGAAAGGAGGGCAAGGAAT
Source organism: Panulirus ornatus (assembly GCF_036320965.1). Taxonomy (NCBI): domain Eukaryota; kingdom Metazoa; phylum Arthropoda; class Malacostraca; order Decapoda; family Palinuridae; genus Panulirus; species Panulirus ornatus. The sequence continues at coordinate 25,949,456 of NC_092273.1, forward strand.
AGAGTGAATTGGAGCGATGTGGTATACCGGGGTTGACGTGCTGTCAGTGGATTGAATCAAGGCATGTGAAGCGTCTGGGGTAAACCATGGAAAGCTGTGTAGGTATGTATATTTGCGTGTGTGGACGTATGTATATACATGTGTATGGGGGGGGTTGGGCCATTTCTTTCGTCTGTTTCCTTGCGCTACCTCGCAAACGCGGGAGACAGCGACAAAGTATAAAAAAAAAAAAAAAAGTTCATACTCGAGTGTCATTTCCCCGCATTAGTGATTGAGCACCTGGGACAGGTGAAGAAAGGCCACATTTGCTCACATCGATTCTCTAGCAGTCATGTGTATTGCACTAAAACTACAGTTCTCAATCCCCACCCAGCCACATCATGTTCTGTTTTCATTCCACTGACAGCATGTCACCCTCTCCACACCACACTGTTCCAAAGCACTCTATTCTGTCCATACCTTTCACCCTTCTGCATCATAAGGATCCTGTCACTCAAAATCTTTATCATTCCATCCCTCCATCTCCAATTTGGTCTCCCCATTTTCCTTGTTCCCACCAACTTTGACACATGTATCAGCAATTCCTCATTCAATCTCTTCATTCAGCTCCCTCAACCACAATCTTTTAATTACCACACCTCTCTCTTACTCTTTTATTAATAAAATGATCGAACCACCTTACACTACCTACTGCCCTCAAACATTTCATTTCCAACACATCCACCCTCCCCTACACAACTTATTCATAGTACATGCCTCGCATACATATGATATTGTTGGGACTACTATACCTTCAAATATAGCCATTTTTGCCCAACCTAAATAATATCTCTTCACATCTTCTTCAGTGCTTCCATTACTTTCATCTTCTTACCCATCTTATAACTCCCTTCCATAGATCTATTCACTGCTCTGTTCACTCCCAGGTATCTAAAGCACTTCATTTACTCCAATTTTTCTTTATTCAGACTCACACCCCAACTAACCAACCCCTCAACCCTGCTTAACCGAATAACCTTACTTTAATTTACATTTACTCAACTGCTTCATTTCACACACTCTTCCAAATCAGTCGCCAACTTCTGCATTTTCTCACTCAAATCTGCCAACACTGTTTAATAACAGTAAACAACAACTGACTCACTTCCAAGACCCTCCCATCCTATCCAAACTGCATACTCGCCCCTCTCTCTAAGACTCTTGCAATTTTCCTCAACCACCCCATCCATAAACAAATTAAACAGCCATGGGGATATCACACAACCCTGCTACAGACCAACCTTCCCTTGGAAGCAATAGCTCTCCACTCTTCCCACTCATACACATTCCTTATACCCCTGGTAAAAACTTCTCTGCTTCAAGCAGCTTTTCCTCCACACTGTTCTTAAGACCTTCCACAAGGAATCTCCATTAACCTAATCATATGCTTTCTCTAGGCTGATAAATACCACACACAAATCATGTTTCTCTAAGCATTTCTCACACACATGCTTCAAAACAATACACACATCTTCCACCACTTCTGAAACCACATAGCTCTGATGCTATCTACTTCTTCCATTTACTGCTCCTACCATTTTGCCAAAAGGCATAGCCACTGCACAGTGTTTACCACAGGAAAATATAGAGCTATGAAGAATGAATTGTGTGAAATAAAATTTTATGTGCAACAAAGAGATACTGTATCTTTGTTGCTAGAATGCCAGGCTGTATACCACACTGCTTCAATTTATTCTATCACTTGTGTGCCCTTTACCCTGTTGAATGTTCTGGCTCCAACAATAATAAATCCATGTCTCTTTCACTTAATCCTTCCATCACCTTTTTGGTCTCTCCCTCCTCCTTGCCTATCACTTCTGATACATTCAACCCCTTAGTTTCTTTCATTTTGTTCCTCCTTGCCATATGTCAATGAAATTTCAGCTCGACCGGGTAAGCTTTCTCATTACCACTTTCATGTCAACCATACATCTCTCTTACAATCCTGTTCCTTACACAAACAACCCTCCTCACATCACATGTTGTCCTCAGGCATATAATCTCCTATACATCCATCCTATTCTATTAAGCACTTTTGTGACATACACCACTAAAGACACCTATCCTTCTTTTCACAGATAGTGACATCTTCCACACTCTCTCAGTTCACCAAGGACCTTTGTCCCTTCTCTCACTCTATGATGTCAGTTCCCATAGTTCCATCCACTGCTATATCTACTCCTAGGTACCTAAAGCACTCTGCCTACCTCACTCTCCCTACTCAAGCTCACACTTAAACCATCCTATTGTACCCCAACTTCTGAATCTCACTACCTGACAGTGCTATTGTTCACATTAACTCTCAACTTCCTCCTCTAACACACTCTCCCAAACTTAGACACCAGCTTCTGTAGTTTCTTGCTGGAAACTGCCACCTAAACCATATCAAATGCAAACAGAAACCAATTCATCTTACATGCCCCCATCCAGTGTACCATGGACCTATCCCTCACTATGAGACCCCTTAAATTTACCTTCCTTACCACCCAATCCATAAAAAGATTAAACAACCATAGCAATGTTGCTTTTTTTTTTCTTTCTTTTCCAAAAGAAGGAACAGAGAAGGGGGCCAGGTGAGGGTATTCCCTCAAAGGCCCAGTCCTCTGTTCTTAACGCTACCTCGCTAACGCGGGAAATGGCGAATAGTTTGAAAGAAAAGAAAAAAAAAGCTATGTTGCACATCTTTGATCCAGCTCCATGTTCCTATCCCTATGTATGCTTTACTCTCCCCCCATAAAAATTTTCACACTATTTAGAAACTTTCTGTTTGTCCCATAAATCCACACTATCTTCCATAAAGCCTCTCATCAACCCTACCATGCACTTTTCTTGCTCTATATATATCTTTTGAGGAACTGAGATATTTCATCACTAGGAAGTACACGTTTGATCCAGAACCACTTTCACCAGGAACAACTTACCTTCCTCCCTTAATATCCGCATGTATGCTTTACTCTCCCAGAAAAAGTTTCTCATTGTATTTATTATCTTCCTGTTTGTCCCATGAGTATGCATAACCTTCCACAAGGCCTCTCTATCAACCCTATCATGTGCTTTTTCTTGATTTATGAATGCTTTTTGAAGGACGGAAATATCACTAGGAAGTAATACCTAATGTACGGAGACAAAGTCAGTTTTAAAATGAAAAAAATATAATACGACTTTCCTACTTGAAATGATAAGTGTATGCCTTTGTATTCATTGTTTAACTGACAATAAAATCCATGTGTATGGATCTTAATGCACTTCCTTTTGTTTCATATTTCAGCTATGCCATGATTATTTACACTGTACTCAGACACAAAATCTAACTAAGTTCTAGTTTTAGATTCAGTCTACATGAGGATGCAATCTGGTGGTCAGGCACCAGCAATAGAATCCTGATGGATCATAAAGTGATCACTAAAAGAAAAATTTAGAGCTGACTGCCTCTGCGCCTAAATGCTAAGAAAAAATCACTGTGGGGGTAAGTACGGGGGTTGCTGTACAGGAAAGGCTTCCCATCCATACCGTTGCGTCGCAGCTTGAGCAGGACACATCGTCGGCCTACAAGTGAAAAGTACCATATGTAGTTTACTTGAAGTTAAGATCTTCTGCAAATAGATACCTCGCATGAACAGCATGTACAAAGCTAGTGACTGCTGCCGTAGGGTATGACAGAGTGTGATAGCGCTTCACATGAGTTACTAACTTCTGAGAAACTGATTGAATAGTTACTGAAGAGGAGAAAACAAATAAGTGGCATTTAAAAAAGAATTTAAGCGACAGGAAGGAAATAAAACATTTAATGTCTACAAAAGGAATGTTTAGGAAGAATATGCATTTATGAAATCTGTCCCAACTTGTCCCAAGAGGTGTTAGTAAAGTGAAAACTTACCTGATCTTGGTTTAGGAACAGGCTCCTCACGATCACTTTTCTCCACATTCCCCTTTTCAGGGTCTTTGAGGGAGGAGTCCCCTCCTTCCACTCTTCCCTCTTGACTGCTAGTGGTGTTAGTTCCCACCACAAAGGCACTATTCTCTTCCTTGGTGATGCTCATGTAAAAACACATGTCAGTCTTTTTCATTATGTGTCTAGGGCCAGGATTCAACAAAATGGTGTCCTCGTAGAACTCAGGAAGCTCAGCCGGCCGCACCCCAACCAAAGCCACGCCATACCTGGGAAACATGGAACGTGACCCCATTCTGCAGGAAAGAGGCTCTGAGGAGCAACTACATAAGAATGGTTATGATAGAACATTGGCGACTATTACTTGAACACCAATACAGCACATACAGGTGAGTGTAAGCAGAAACTTGTATATTTGCAATACAAAATCAAATGGATGAAATTAAAATATTGTTCTCATGAATATACTGCTATTTTTGGTGTATGCAGATGACCTGAAATATGGACTAGACTCTTACCTAGACTTTTTTGTAGATGATACTAAGGTCATGAGATACAAGTGTAAATGATGATTGCATCAGCTTGCAGGACAACCAGAACAAACTCCAAAGTTGCTCTGATAGATGCATGAAGAAATTCAGTCCAATCAAGTAAAAGAAAGTTTTGGTGCAAATATCACCAAGCAGAAAATAAGTGACAGGAAAGCATCTTAGGAGTAGACATTGTGTCTAATCTGACACTGAAGCTACACATCAGTATTCTGAGAGACAAACTGTCTGCTGGCAGGTATGAAAAAATGAATGTGAATTTAAGTATAAGGATAAATAAATGTTTGGTAAACTTCTCACAAATCTCATTACACTAAAATTGGATTATGCTAAAAATGTCTGATCACTGCACCTAAAGAAGCTCTAAGATTTGATTATGAAGGTCCAGAGAAGGAAACTTAGAATGGTACCTAAATATGGAAAGCTAAGCTATAATGAAAGGCTAAGGGTTATTCATCTGTCCTTCATGGAGAGGAGAAGAGAGATGGGTAACCTGATTACAGCCTTCATGTTTATAAATCAGGTATGTGGAAGAAAGCATAAGGTGGGGAAGGGGGCGAAGGTTCTGAAACCATTGAAGATTGCGTGGAAAGAGAGAATGTTATCTGGGAGGGCAAAAATGGGTATGTTTGAAGAATAGTTGTCCCAACATTATGTGGATGCGAGGCTGTGCAAAGGAAGGTGGATATGATGGAAATGCAATGTTTTAGGACATTATTTGGTGTTGGGTGATTCGATCGAGTCGGTATTGGAAGGGTAAAAGAGATGTGCAAATGGTTTGGACATATGGAGAGAATGAACGAGGAAAGATTGACAAAAAGCATATAGATGTCAGATGTGGACGGCACAAGGAGAATGAAGAGACCAAATTGGATATGGAATGATGGAGTGAAAATGATTCTAAGTGATCAGGACCTGAACATTTAGGAGGGTGAAAGGCATACACAAGATAGAGTAAATTGGAATGATGTGGTATACTAGGGTCAATGTGCTGTAAATGGACTGAAACAGGGCATGTGAAGTATCTGGGGTAAATCACGGGAAGATCTGTAGAGCCTGGTTGCGGATAGGGAGCTGTGCATTACACATGACAGCTAGAGAATGGATGTAGCCTTTCTTCCTCTGTTCCTGGTACTACCTCGCTATTGTGGAAAATGGCACTGAAGCATGAAAAAAAAAATTCTGTACATACTGAAATGTCAAAAGGATTTTGTAAGGAAATTTCCTTGTAACTTTCAGAGATAAAAGTATATTTTTGCGGACATACTTAATTTCTGATCGAGATGTGGTGCTACTTTACTGAAGAATATGTTGGTGGTAGGGAACTTGTTACTACTGGTGGTTTTAAGGAAGGGAATGCTGCCACCACAGATATTCTACAGCTGAAGAAATTATGCGAGACAAGATAGAATTATCAAAGTGTGTCAACTAAGTTACTGCTTGATCTCCTTCCATAAAAGACATCCAACATCACTGCAATGAGGAGAAATCCTGCCACAACATTTCATGGTCTTGCTACTCTATGCTAATATTTAACTTCATCATCTACCTCCAAATCTGCAGTCATCTTCTAAAGTCCTTGATGCCACTGTATAATGTGCTCCAAGCTAAAAACTGCAATCTAGTTAATGCACCACAAGTGATTCCTTATTTCTTCCTTCAAAAGAAATGAGGGGATGACACTTTCTATAACAGCATATGAACCACAGCATGTGAATTTGGAGAATATGTTAATGCATCTCCCAAAGCTTCCTAAACTGCATGAAGAAAGACTTGGTACCTAAACACACCAGCATCTTCTTGCCTTTTATCATCAATTCTATCATTCAACTTGCCAGACTCAGCAAACCCCTATTCCAACTGTGTCCTCCGTAAATCCTCCCAGATTTTATTGACAAACTGATAGATTACATCTGGTATGGTATCAAAAAAGAACATATGTCTTTCCTCCCACATACTGTATCAGCTGACACAGAACAAAAAATCTGATGGCATATCAACACATGAAGTTCCCAGAATGTTGTCTACCCTTCCTGATGCCATTACTAATAGGATGCATCTGAATATCCATGTCATCCCTCACTCTCTGCAGACCATGCCAGTCTTCAATGCCACAACTTAGAGATCATTCAATGCTCATTGACACCTTAAGATATATATTAATGACTGACGAGGGGCTGACCAGCATTACTGCTCTCTACATTCACCAAGATGTTGATATATATGTTAACTCTGTCATCAAAGAATCTGACACCAAAGGAAACCATAATCTTGCCTGCATCACTGACTAATCATTGATCTTATGCAAGGAAGTGCATATTTCCATTTAAGTGTATATCATTTATGACCAGATGTTACCCAAATAGTTGCTTTTGTTGACATCAATGATCAAACTTTTGAATATAGTTTTCAAAAGTCTGACAATGGCCCATCATAGTCTAACCCCAAGACAAGCTTCCTCTACCTAAAGTGCCAGTTATGAAACAATCATGCATGGTGATTAGATTAATCTAGGGGATATATCCCACATATACCATATGTAATTTGAAGTTGTAGACTTTGGAAAACAGATTATGCTAACCCATACTTCCACAATTTTTTTGAGGGAATCTTGAAGAAATTTTTTTGGCTTTCAATCAGGATATGAGGAACATGAGAGCTAGCTAGGGTCATGTCAAAGTAGCATGGAGCCTCAGGCACAAGAATAGCTGGGAGGGCTTAACTTCCTTAAACTTAATTTAAAAAGCATGACAATATAAGACTGCATATACAAGTTTTACAGGAGCCAGTCATGGACTGGATAGCATGCTTGGTTCACATCCAGTAGAAAGTATGTGGAATCTGTGTTTCCCTATATTTCAACCACAAAAATATTTGTGGAAAGTAACCTAAAACTTGTAACATTCTATTTAGCAAAGTACAAAAGCATATAAACCTTCCTGATCTAAAACACCTTGTCAATGCCACGGGGAAATAAAGATCAATTTTTCAATAGCACAAATTAAAATAAAGTTCCTTAACTGCTTTCTCAACCTTAGACATATTTCTTGCAACACTTTTCTAGAAAAATCAATTACATTTCGATATGTCTTACTCCCAGATAAGAACTGCCAAGCCCGTGTTTCTCCTGAGACAGCATTCCATGCAGTCGATTTTTCATGCAATTCAAAGTTAAGAATGAATGTTCCCCTTCAGCATTTGACACCATGATAATCACAGATTACTAAAGCCACACAGGGCAGAGCAATATCTAGTTGCATGGTGATGAGTTTACAAAGGGCATCTAGAGGGTTTTTCATCACCTCTGACTTACCTTCTGGATACTGAACATATTGAAGGAATTCATAAAAGATGGAATCCACCAGGCCCTCTAGACACATTGCTGCAACCTTGCAGCCCTTTGACATATGTAAACATTATTATTTCCCTTTGCACTGATCGCATCAATTATCACGCCAAAATGGGCCACAACAGCAGAATACATAGCCTTTAGGTATTCCAGCTTTGTAGGTAGATGATCAATGCTGGTATAAAAGATGCTAGTAGGAAACTGGTCTCATGCTGATGGTGACTGTGGCCGAGTTTTTACTCCGCCTTTCTTATGCAGTACACCATTCCAAAGTTTCCAATATTCAGAAGATTACTTGAGTCAAGAAGTCAATGGTCATAGGTAAGAAGGGGGTTCTCAAAATTCACTGGGGTGATAAGCAACATGCTAGGGTGCTTGGTCTTGGGCCTACCGTCGTTCTTAATATATGTGAATAACTTCCCAGATGCAATAGACTCCTACTTAGATATGTTTGTGGATGATGCCCAGGCCATGAAAGAGATTAAGAATAACAATGATTGCATCATCTTACAAGGGAACCTGGAAAAACTTTAAAGTTGATCTGATAAATGGGCTATGAAATTTAACATGAGAAATAGCAAGGTAATGAAGATGAGATACACTCAAAGAAAACCTTAATGTATCTAATACCAATCAGGAAATAAAATAAAAGCATCTATGACTGAAAGAAACCTGGGAGTTGACATTGTACCTAATCTGTCACTAGAGGTGCATGTCAAGAGAGTTGTGAAATACACAAATTGTCTGCTGCCAAACATATGAATCATAATGAAGTAAAATGGGTCAACAAGGAAATGTTTGGTAAGCTATTCACAATACAGACCAAAACTAGCTTTTGCCTCTCAAGTCTGATCACTGCACCTGTACTGCACCTAGTTATCCAAACCTAGTTAAGGAAGTGTCTCTGATGTGTTTTTTGTTCCTTACCACTTGGGAAATGATAGGTCCACCAAAGGAGTACCTCCATACACTCCCCTTATGAATATTTTTCTATGAACTTCATGTGAGAGACAACATATATACTCTTGCATTCCACGAATGCAGCCCACCTCCACCCCATGTGTATGTACCTGTGTATGTTCTGTGTTTGTTTGAATGAACCTTTCACATCAAAAACTTTATCTTGCTGTCTAATGCAATACCTATGCAAAAAACGATCAGAATGAGGCACATGGAATGTAAAACATAAATGGGGCAAGAGAAGGGAGAGACTAACTTTCTGTGGGAGTGGAAGCTGGCATAGGTGAAACTCTTGCCTTCGTACTCCCCAAAGAAACGAGAATCGCTCAGCTTGATGTGGTAGATCTCGTTGCCAGAGCACTTGCCATAGAGGCGGTGCCAGTCCTCCTGTGATGCCTGCCCTTCCCTGTGGGGAAAAGGGTAGAAATAGCTTGAGTCATCAAAGCCAACTCAGGTAAAAAAACAGACACAAACACAGAAGAGAGGCAAGGGACCTCATAGCAACCTTCATGTTTCTAAATCAGATGGATAACAATGACAATGAGTAATTCTTCATGGGATGCATCACCAGAGTAACTAGAGGCCAGGGCTAAAGCTGGGCTAAAAGCCACTTAAAAAAGAGATGTTAAAAAGCACAGGAAGTGGATGGTTAGAATAAACTAAACAGTGAGACAGTGAAAGTCACAAGTTTATCAAGGTTTTAAAGGCTACTTAATGGCATAGATAGCTCAGGAGATAGGACCCTTCAAGTGCACACTCTCTCTCTCTCTCTCTCTCTCTCTCTCTCTCTCTCATACTGTATAAAGAGATATTCACATCTGCTAGTTTGATGAAGTCAACAGTGAACAGTTCTTTGAAAGATGCACGGATACAGCAACTAAAGGCTGTAACATGAGATTAAGTGAGAAACTTTTCAGAGAAGCTACAAAGAAGTAATTTCATAGCATAAGAAAAATGTTTTGGGAGCAGCTGAGTGAGTGTGTTAGCAGTTTTGATGTGTGAGACTGGGTTATAGTGATGGGTGATTTGAATGCAAAGGTGAGTAATGTGGCAGTTGAGGGAATAATTGGTGTACATGGAGTGTTTAGTGTTATAAATGGAAATGGCAAAGAGCTTGTAGATTTGTGTGCTGAAAAAGTACTAGTGATTTGGAATACCTGGTTTAAAAAGAGATATACATAAATATATGTATGTAAGTATGGGGTAAACCATGGAAAGCTGTGTAGGTATGTATATTTGCGTGTGTGGACGTGTGTATGTACATGTGTATGGGGGGGGGGTTGGGCCATTTCTTTCGTCTGTTTCCTTGCGCTACCTCGCAAACGCGGGAGACAGCGACAAAGTATAAAAAAAAAAAAAAAAGTAGGAGACATGCCCAGAGAGTGTTATTGGATTACGTGTTAATTGATAGCAACGTGAAAGAGACTTTTGGACAGTAATGTGCTGAGTGGTGCAACTGGAAGGATGTCTAATCATTATCTTGTAGAGGCAAAGGTGAAGATTTGTAGAGGTCTTCAGAAAAGAAGAGAAAATGTTGGGGTGAAGAGAGTGGTGAGAGTAAGTAAGCTTGGGAAAGAGACTAGTGTGAGAGAGTACCAAGACAGAATGAGTGCAGAATGGAAAAACGTGAGAGCAAAAGGACGAAAGGGGAGTGGGGGAGAAATGGGATGTATTTAGGGAAGCAGTGGTGGCTCGCGCAAAAGATGCTTGTGGCATGAGAAGCGTGGGAGGTGGGCAGATTAGAAAGGGTAGCGAGTGGTGGGATGAAGGAGTAAAATCATCAGTGAAATAGAAGACAGAGGAATTTGGACGATTTTTGCAGGGAAATAGTGCAAATGACTGGGAGATGTATAAAAGAAAGAGGCGAGAGGTCAAGAGAAAGGTGCAAGAGGTGAGAAAGAGGGCAAATGAGAGTTGGGATGAGAGTATCATCAAATTTCAGGGAGAATAAAAATATGTTTTGGTAGGAGGTAAATAAAGTGCGTAAGACAAGAGAACAAATGGGAACATCGGTGAAGGGGGCTACTGGGGAGGTAATAACAAGTAGTGGTGATGTGAGGAGGAGATGGAGTGAGTATTTTGAAGGTTTGTCGAATGTGTTAGATGATGGAATGGCAGACATAGGGTGTTTTGGTCAAGGTGGTGTGCGAAGTGAAAGGATCAGGGAGAATGGTTTGGTAAACAGAGAAGAGATAATGAAAGCTTTGTGGAATATGAAAGCCGGCAAGGCGGTGGGTTTGGTTGGTAGTGCAGTGGAATTCATCAAAAAAGGGGGCGACTGTGTTTATGACTGGTTGGTGAGGATATTCAGTGTATGTACGGCTTATGGTGAAGTACCTGAGGATTGGCGGAACGCATGAATAGTGCCATTGTACAAAGGCAAAGGTGAGAAATTATATGGGAGGGTATCAATTAAGAGGGTGAAGGCATGTGCAGAGTATCAGATTGGGGAAGTGTAGTGTGGTTTCAGAAGTGGTAGAGGATGTGTGGATCAGGCGTTTCCTTTGAAAAATGTATGTGAGAAATAATTAGAAATACTAATGGATATGTATGTTGCATTTATGGATCTGGAGAAGGCATATGGTAGAGTTGATAGAGATGCCCTGTGGAAGGTATTAAGCGTATACGGTGTGGGAGGCAAGTTGCTAGAAGCAGTGAAAAGTTTTTATTAAGGATGTAAGGCATGTGTACGAGTAAGAAGAGATGAAAGTGAGTGGTTCCCAATGAATGTCAGTTTGCAGCAGGGATGCGTGATGTCTCCATGGTTGTTTAATTTGTTTATGGATGGGGTTGTTAGGGAGGTGAATGCAAGAGTTTTGGGGAGGGGCAAGTATGCAGTCTGTTGTGGATGAGAGGGCTTGGGAAGTGCTTCAGTTGTTCGCTGATGATACAGCGCTGGTGGCTGATTTGGGTGAGAAAGTACAGAAGCTGGTGACTGAGTTTGGTAAAGTGTGCGAAAGAGGAAAGCTGAGAGTAGATGTGAATAAGAGCAAGGTTATTAGGTACAGTAGGGTTGAGGGACAAGTCAACTGGGAGGTAACTTTGAATGGAGGAAAACTGGAGGAAGTGAAGTGTTTTAGATATCTGGAATTGGATTTGGCAGCGGATGGAACCATGGAAGCAGAATTGAGTCACAGCGTGGGGGAGGGGCGAAAGTTCTGGGAGTGTTAAAAATGTGTGGAAGGTGAGAACATTATCTCGGAAAGCACAAATGGGTATGTTTGAGGGAATAGTGGTTCCAACAATGTTATATGGTTGCGAGGCGTGGGCTATAGATAGAGTTGTGCAGAGGAGGGTGGATGTGTTGGAAATGAGATGTTTGAGGACTACGTGGTGTGAGGTGGCTTGATCGGGTACCTAATTAAAGGGTAAGAGAGATGTGTGGTAATAAAAAGTGTGTGGTTGGGAGAGCAATAGAGGGTGTATTGAAATTTTTTGGTCACAGAAAAATGAGCGAGGAAAGATTGACAAAGAGGATATATGTGTCAGAGGTGGAGGGAACGAGAAGTGGGGACCAAATTGAAGGTGGAAGGATGGAGTGAAAAAGATTTTGAGCGATGGGGACCTGAACATGCAGGAGAGTGAAAGGCGTACAGGGAATAGAGTGAATTGGAATGATGTGGTATACCGGGGTCGACGTGCTGTCAAAGGATTGAAGCGTCTGGGGTAAACTATGGATGTGGGACCTGGATGTGGAAAGGGAGCTGTAGTTTCGGTGCATTATACATGACAGCTAGAGACTGAGTGTGAATGAATGTGGCCTTTGTTATCTTTTCTTAACACTACCTCGCGCCCGTGCGGGGGGAGGGGCGTGTCATTTCATGTGTGGCGGGGAGGCGACGGGAATGAATAAAGGCAGCAAGTATGAATTATGCACATATATATATATATATATATATATATATATATATATATATATATATATATAAAATATATATATATATATATATATATATATATATATATATATATATATATATATATATATATATATATATATATATGTCTGTGTATGTATATGTAAGTATACGTTGAAATGTAGAGGTATGTCTATGAGCGTGTGTGGACGTGTATGTATATACATGTGTGTAGGTTGGGTCATTCTTTCGTCTGTTTCCTTGTACTAGCCCGCTAACGCAGGAGACAACGACAAAGTATATTATATAGATAAGAAGAGTGGATGAATAGAACAGACAGAATGATGAATTTGTGAACGGAGATACAATGCAGAAGTTAAAAATGTTGTATAGTAAAGAAAGTTCAAGAGATGTGGCCCTATAAGCTTAGAACTTCCCTTCCGTACAGTACACGCCTAAGTCCAAAGGAATGCTGCTGAGCAGTGATCATTAAAATGAAAATTTCATATGATATGTGAACAGCTAAGGTAACATAAGCTATCGAAGTTAAATCACCTCCCACACCATTATGTAAAGGCAGACTATAACTCACTGGCCACGGGATGTGTGCAACAGTAGTGTAACCAAGGTGGATATGCCAGGGCTCATACAGTTGTTGGCCAACAAGGCATACTTGAATTCATCTTCACACACCACATGCTCGGCAAACTTCACATGCAGCTTGTTCTCTGGCCGGAACACCTGCACATACTGAGGTACATTGGGAGCAAAATCTTTCACAGCCCACGACCGTAGATAGTATGCTCATCCTATGGAAGAAATTGAGAATTAGCCAAGGGTGGAATCCTCTGTTACGGATATTCACATACTTACTGCCACATCAAAATAACCACAACGGTAATGTAGAAATCAAATCCAAATAAAACCACAGGAAACAGAGAGTAGAGATGCCAAAACTTGCGTCTGATGTCCTGTGAAACTATACGAAAATTTGGCATCCTTGTCTTTCTGTTTCCTGTTAGTTTATTTGGATTTACTGCCTTAGGCAATGGCACCTATCTGGTGCTGTCATTGTTACAATAATATGTTCATACTTCAAGCTAAACTGAAGCTGATTATTCTACCTCAACTGAAGTGAGGAAAAGGCAATTAGTATTTCCATTGTAACAGTATATCATCCGATGTGTTTAGCTGTGACATACGATTCTTTCCTTGTGCTACAATGAAAAACGTGTGTGGGGGAGATCAGACAACATATATATGAAGCCTAATGAAGAAAATCATCATTAATAAGCTGTTCATTAATCCTTCACAGCCAGTATCTAGAAGCGGATGGGAGGATCTGTCACTTGGGTGTGCAGTTGTGAGGAGACTGTCACATACAGAACACATCATCAGCACAGAACACAGCATCAGCACAGAACACAGCATCAACACAGGACACAGTATCAGCACAGAACACAGCATCAGCATAGAACACATCATCAGCACAGAACACAGCATTAGCACAGAACACAGCATCAGCACAGAACACATCATCAGCACAGAACACAGCATCAGCACAGGACACAGCATCAACACAGGACACAGCATCAACACAGGACACAGCATCAGCACAGGACACAGCATCAGCACAGAACACAGCATCAGCACAGAACACATCATCAGCACAGAACACAGCATCAGCACAGAACACATCATCAGCACAGAACACATCATCAGCACAGAACACATCAGCACAGGACACAGCATCAGCACAGAACACAGCATCAGCACAGAACACAGCATCAGCACAGAACACAGCATCAGCACAGGACACAGCATCAGCACAGAACACAGCATCAGCACAGAACACATCATCAGCACAGAACACATCAGCACAGGACACAGCATCAGCACAGAACACAGCATCAGCACAGGACACAGCATCAGCACAGGACACAGTATCAGCACAGAACACAGCATCAGCACAGAACACAGCATCAGCACAGAACACAGCATCAGCACAGAACACATCATCAGCACAGAACACAGCATCAGCACAGAACACAGCATCAGCACAGAACACAGCATCAGCACAGAACACATCATCAGCACAGAACACAGCATTAGCACAGGACACAGCATCAGCACAGAACACATCATCAGCACAGGACACAGCATCAGCACAGGACACAGCATCAGCACAGAACACATCATCAGCACAGGACACAGCATCAGCACAGGACACAGCATCAGCACAGGACACAGCTTCAGCACAGGACACAGCATCAGCACAGAACACAGCATCAGCACAGAACACAGCATCAGCACAGGACACAGCATCAGCACAGAACACAGCATCAGCACAGGACACAGAATCAGCACAGAACACAGCATCAGCACAGGACACAGCATCAGCACAGGACACAGCATCAGCACAGGACACAGCATCAGCACAGAACACAGCATCAGCACAGGACACAGCATCAGCACAGGACACAGCATCAGCACAGAACACAGCATCAGCACAGAACACAGCATCAGCACAGGACACAGCATCAGCACAACATGTGTATGTATGTTGTTGAATTTAATGACTACCTTTTGCTAAATATCATTAAGGCCGAGTCTACACCATAAATATATTTTTTTCTGGTTTATCGACTGAAATAAGAGAGATTAAGCTATTTGTCCATTCGAGTCACTCAATGCACATTGCATTGTTTTCCTATGACAAAAAGCAAGAAAAGGAACTCGTGCAATTAGTTTAATCTCAGCCTTTCCCATTCCATTTTTCATAACTTGAACTTTGGGATATGAAAAGCTCTTGCTATATGAGCAAAGTCCTACAGCCCATGAGAGATATCAATAAACTTAAGTCTTGAAAGGGTGACAATGTTATCCTAAATGAAACTGGAGAACAATTTAAGAAAATCCCATGAGCTTCACCTTAAAAACCTTACTAAACATATTTAAAGGCAGACCTCTTACTTCCTCCTTACTTTCGAGACCCTCGCATTAATACCATCTGGTCCACGACTCTGGTTTACTTTTAATCATTAGGTTTATTTTAAAGTATCAAATTTATTCTCTATATCGCATAGCTTCCTGCGTTCGTCCTTCCAGTAAATTTCCTCTGAAACCAGAATGTTTGTATTTTCCTCAAGCTTAAATACTTATATAAAGTGATTGTTTAAAACTTCACATATTTCAATCTCAGAATGGAATTTGATAGGTCCAATTTTCTCTCTAACCTTTGTTCTGTACATTTGCAAAAAATCTTTTGATGTTTTTAGCTTCGTTAGCTATCTTAATTTTGTAAGTTTTTTTTAGTCTTCCTAATCTCTGATTTTATCATTAGCTTCATTTGCATTAGCTGATCAGTAAACTGTTTTCCTCCCCTGTTTTACCATACCTTCTTCTGCCCTGTAAGATGTTTTATTGTATTATTTAGCCATTTTGGGTCATTGCTGTTGGTCCTATATTGCCTATATGGTATATTCAATTCCTGTCCCTTTTTTATTGTTACCTGGGACCTTTTTAAGGTTGATGGTCTCCCTTGCCTCACCCACACTAGACCTGACACAATTGGAAAGCTGATGCGAATCACCTGGCTGACCTTCACTACTTGCTCCATCTGAACTCAGCCCACCTTCATTTACTCCCACCCAATCAACACACGCAAGGTGTCTAGGCAGCCCCACAAAGCTGGCCTTACGAAAGCAGGGAACGAACATTTCATTCTCCTTCCTATTCATATCCTTTATTATTTTCAATCTTATTTTCTTGTGGTCGCCATTATCATCTTCATCTATAAGGTTGTTTGAAATTGTTAGTATCAAATCTAAAATGTAATCACCCTATGGTTCCCTCGGAAATCACCAGTGTTAGAAAATCTTGGACTGTCTCCATAAATTCCTCTGAATCAACATCTCCCTCATTAACTTCCTAGTTGATTGTACTGAAGTTAAAGTCACATCCAACACATACATTTTGATCACAAGCCTTCCTAATTTTGTCCCATAACAATTTCACCCTCAGACTACCTAATCTGGAGGGGAGGTCTGTATAATGTTCATAATAATGACCTTTCACTGTTTTCGTCTATATGAACCCAAAATCGATTCTTTTTTTTTTTTAATATCACTCGTGTAACAGCTTTTAATATCATCCCAGATAAAAAGTGCTACCCCACCTCCTATCCGTCCAATCCCTTTCATCAAAATTCATCCATGTTCCAGTTAAACATACAATATCAATAGAGTCTGTGCTAACTATTGCCCTCAAATGATCCCTCTTCTTTCTCAAACTCCTACAGTATGTATAGTTTACATTAAGGTCCTTTATGATTACCTCCCTCTCTATTCTTGAATTTCTTGTCACTCCCTTTAATAGTCTTTTCTTTGAATTTATGCCCCCTGACCCTCATTCCTTGACCTAAACAATCTAAAGAAAAAAAAAGGACACCCCTGACACCTCCCTCTCCAAACAACAAGCAAACTGAACGACTCCCATGCTAGACAAATGTACCCCATCCCTAACATACATAGAACTCCTGTCATAGAAGTTCCACTGGTCCAGGAAGGAGACGCCTCTCTCCCCGCCATATGACGCTAA
Organism: Panulirus ornatus; assembly: GCF_036320965.1. NCBI lineage: Eukaryota > Metazoa > Arthropoda > Malacostraca > Decapoda > Palinuridae > Panulirus > Panulirus ornatus. Next base: position 25,966,697 of record NC_092273.1, read on the forward strand.
CCTCATGTTGACACCAACTGCTCTCCAGCCACTCCCCATATTCACAAATTCTTCATCTGTATCCTTAAGCTTTGTTTCACGCAGGGCCACAATATGTTCCCAGGTACCTTCCCTAAAACACACCACGTATCTCACCCTTCTTTTCATCTTTGTTCCAGCGACACACACACTCATACAGACCGAGCCTTCAAGAGAGTGTGCACTCATCACTTGGCTTCATCTTCTGTTCTGTCCTTTACAAATTAATACAGGATGGAGGGGGAGGGTCTAGCCCACTGTTCCTACCCCTCAAGTTATCTACAACATATGTAGAGAATACTAGAGTAGAATTCTTTCTCTCCTACCTCTAGCATATATATATATATATATATATATATATATATATATATATATATATATATATATATATATATATATATATGTTGGAAAGGCGTCCTAGCTCCGTCTCTTCGATGTATATCAACAGACTGTTATATTTCTCTCTTGTGTCTCTCCCTGATGATGTGATTATTACACGAAAGTGCTCTTGGGAACTTTTCGTGTTTCACTTTCACCGTGGACTCATAGGAATATATATATATATATATATATATATATATATATATATATATATATATATATATATATATATATATATAATGTGCGAGTGTGTGTGTGTGTTTGAGGTAGAAGAGGAAGAATACTTCACATGTATTCCCTGCGTGTCGCAGACGGCAACTTAAGAGGGTGGGAGTCGGGGGCTGGAAATCCTCCCCTTCTGCTTTAGTTTTCTAAAAAGAAGGAACAGAGAAAGGAGCCAACTGATGTTTCCCTTATCAGGCTCAGTCATCTATTCTTGACGCTACCCCGCTAATGCGGGAAGTGACGAATATGAGTGGGGAAAAAAAATATACAAACCTATTTACTCATATTTGATCACCGTTTCCTGCGCTAGCCAAGTATCGCCGGGAAACACACGAAGACCCATCCACTCTCATATACAAATATACACATAGATGCATGTACATACACACACACACACACACACACACATATATATATATATATATATATATATATATATATATATATATATATAGATATATATATATATATATATATATATATATATATATATATATATATATATATATATATATATATATATACACATTCGTAAGTATACATATACTTACATGCAGCATTCACCACTGGAAAGAGAAAATAAAAACAGAGTACTTTCGTATGCAATAAACGAAAGTAGTTTTTATTCTTTTTTTCCAGTGGGGACTGTTGCATATATCTCTTCAAGGTGAAATGAAAGTTCTGCGTACACATATATACACATGCACATATTCATAATTGCTCGCCACTATCCATTCCGTCGCCACCACGCCCCACAGGAAACAGCATCGCCACCCCCTGCGTCAGCGAGGTAGCGCCAGGAAAACAGACAAAAAAAGACCACATTCGTTCACATTCATTCTCTAGCTGTCGTGTGTTATGCACCAAAACCAAATCCAAGAGGAATACTTATGAAAATGTTTTTATGTGCCTTGTTCTTTAAAGATAAAGGCTAAGTCTTCAAAGTTTCTGATCACACCTCGTATGTGCTAGGCTGTGCCTGAAAGAGGGTTCACTCACAGTGAGTCAGAAATCAAAGAACAGAAAATAATACAGTCTTGTTCTGGGGCAGCAATATATATATATATATATATATATATATATATATATATATATATATATATATATATATACATATATATATATTCTTTCTTTCATACTATTCGCCATTTCCCGCATTAGCGAGGTAGCGTTAAGAACAGAGGACTGGGCCTTTTAGGGAATATCCTCACCTGGCCCCCTTCTCTGTTCCTTCTTTTGGAAAAAAAAGAAGGATATATATATATATATATATATATATATATATATATATATATATATATATATATATATATATATATTATCCCTGGGGGTAGGGGAGAAAGAATACTTCCCACGTATTCCCTGCGTGTCGTAGAAGGCGACTAAAAGGGAAGGGAGCGGGGGGGGGGGGGGCTGGAAATCCTCCCCTTTTTTTTTTTTTTTTTTAATTTTCCAAAAGGAGGAACAGAGAAGGGGGCCAGGTGAGGATATTCCCTCAAAGGTCCAGTCCTCTGTTCTTAACGCAACCTCGCTAATGCGGGAGATGGCGAATAGTATGAAAGAAAAGATATATATATATATATATATATATATATATATATATATATATATATATATATATATATATATATATATATAACAAGTACTGTAAACAAGACGTCTATGTACTAGCCCAGATGTGGCAATGTTGTGGTAGTTTAGGTACTGGTACTGAGGCCAACTCACAGCTGCAGTTTTATCGGCGTAGTGTCTGGCAGCTAGGATGAAGCAAGCCTCGGCATCACTCATCCTAGCGCGCGTCAGGTCTGCGTCCTTGAGACACGACCCCTGGATGTATATCACACGCTGCGCCCACATCGGCACCTGAAGGATCATCTTCATCGTGGGGTCCAACTCCATCGGCGATAATAAAACAACGAAGTAATCCTGTCGGAGGAGAGGAAGGCAGTCACTTTCAATCCTTATTTTCACAAATGATGCAGATCTGATCGTGTGTGTGTGTGTGTGTGTGTGTGTGTGTGTGTCTATTTCTTTTTATTATTATACTTTGTCGCTGTCTCGCGCGTTAGCGGGGTAGCGCAAGGAAACAGACGAAAGAATGGCCCAACCCACCCACATACACATGTATATACATACACGTCCACACACGCACATATGCATACCTATACATTTCAACGTATACATATATACACACACATATACATATACACATATACATATATACACATACACATGATTCATACTTGCTGTCTTTATTGACTCTCTCCGTCACACATGAAATAACAACCCCCTCCCCCCACATGTGCGCAAAGGTAGCGCTAGGAAGAGACAACAAAGGCATAATTCATTCACACTCAGTCTCTAGCTGTCATGTATAATGCACCGAAACCACAGCTCCCTTTCCACATCCAGGCCACACAAAACTTTCCATGGTTTACCCCAGACGCTTCACATGCCCTGATTCAATCCACTGACAGCACGTCTACCCCGGTATATCACATCGTTCCAATTCACCCTATTCCTTGCACGCCTTTCACCCTCCTGCATGCGCAGGCCCCGATCACTCAAAATCTTTATCACTCCATCCTTCCACCTCCAATTCAGTCTCCAACTTCTTGTCCCCTCCACCTCTGACATATATATCCTCTTTGTCCATCTTTCCTCACTCATTCTTTCCTGTGACCAAACCATTTCAAAACACCCTCTTCTGCTCTGTCAACCACACACTTTTTATTACCACACATCTCTCTTACCCTTTCATTACTTACTCTATCAAACCATCTCACACCACATATTGTCCTCAAACATCTCATTTCCAACACATCCACCCCCCTCCGCACAACTCTATCTATAGCCCACGCCTCGCAACCATATAATATTGTTGGAACCAATATTCCTTCAAACATACCCATTTTTGCTTTCTGAGATAATGTTTTCGCCTTCCACACATTTTTCAACGCTCCCAGAATTCGCCCCCCTCCCCCATCCTGTGACTCACTTCCGCTTCCATGGTTCCATCCGCTGCCAAATCCACTCCCAGATATCTAAAACACTTTATTTCCTCCAGTTTTTCTCCATTCAAACTTACCTCCCAATTGACTTGTCCCTTAACCCTACTGCACCTAATAACCTTGCTCTTATTCACATTTACTCTAAGCTTTCTTCTTTCACACACTTTACCAAACTCAGTCACCAGCTTCTGCAGTTTCTCATCCGCATCAGCCACCAGCGGTGTATCATCAACGAACAACAACTAACTCACTTCCCAAGCTCTCTCATCCACAGGAGACTGCATACTTGCCCCTCTTTCCAAAACTCTTGCATTCACCTCCCTAACAACCCCATTCATAAACTAATTAAACAGCCACGGAGACATCACGCACCCCTTCCGCAAACAGACATTCACTGAGAACCAATCACTTTCCTCTCTTCCTACTCGTACAAATGCTTTACATACTCGATAAAAAAATTTTCTCTGCTTCTAGCAACTTGCCTCCCTCACCATATACTCTTGATACTTTCCACAGAGCATGTCTATCAACTCTATAATATGCCTTCTCCAGATCCATAAATGCTACATACAAATCCATTAGTTTTTCTAATTATTTCTCATACATTTTTCAAAGCAAACACCTGATCCACACATCCTCTACCACTTCTGAAACCACACCGTTCTTCCCCAATCTGATGCTCTGTACATGCCTTCACCCTCTCCATCAATACCCTCCCATATAATTTCCCAGGAATACTCAACAAACTTATACCTCTGTAATTTGAGCACTCACTTTTATCCCCTTTGCCTTTGTACAATGGTACTATGTATGCATTCCGCCAATCCTCAGGCACCTCACTATGAGTCACACATACATTAAATATCCTTACCAACTAATCAACAACACAGTCACCCCCTTTTTTTAAATAAATTCCACTGCAATACCATCCAAACCCGCCGCCTTGCCGGCTTTCATCTTCCGCAAAGCTTTCACTACCTCTTCTCTGTTTACCAAATCATTCTCCCTAACCCTCTCACTTCGCACACCACCTCGACCAAAACACCCTATATCTGCCACTATCATCTAACACATGTAACAAACCTTCAAAATACTCACTCCATCTCCTTCTCACATCACCACTACTTGTTATTACCTCCCTATTAGCCCCTTCATCGATGTTCCCATTTGTTCTCTTGTCTTACGCACTTGATTTACCTCCTTCCAAAACATCTTTTTCTTCTCCCTAAAATTTATTGATACTCTCTCACGCCAACTCTCATTTGCCCTCTTTTTCACCTCTTGCACCTTTCTCTTGACCTCCTGCCTCTTTCTTTTATATATCTCCCAGTCATTTGCACTATTTCCTTGCATATATATATATATATATATATATATATATATATATATATATATATATATATATATATATATATATATCCTTGCGGGATAGGGAAGAAAGAATACTTCCCAAGTATTCCCTGCGTGTCGTAGAAGGTGACTAAAAGGGGTGGGAGCAGGGGGCCTGGAAATTCTCCCCTCCTGCTTTTACTTTGCTAAAGAAGGAACAGAGATGGGGGCTAAGTGAGGATTTTTCTAACGGTCAGTCTTCTGTTCTCTGTTCTCCCGTACATTGTCTTAGTAATACTCAACAAACTTATGCCTCTGTAATTTGAACACAACTTTATCCTCTTTGTCTTTGTACAGTGGCATTATGCATGCATTCCGCCAATTCTTTAGCACTTCACCATGATTCATACGTACAATGAATATCCTTACCAGCCAATCAACAACACAGTCACCCCGTTCTTGATAAATTCTAATGCAATATCAAAACCCGCCGCCTTGCCGGACTGCATCTTCTGCAAAGCTTTCATTACCTCCTCTATCTTAACCAAACCATCCACCCTAACCCTCTCACCTCGCACACCTCCCCGACCAAAATATCCTACATTTGCCACTCTATCATCAAACACATTGAACAAACCTTCAAAATACTCACTCCATCTCCTCAGGTCTATGCAAGCCTACCTGACTGGCCTTCAAGTCTATACAAACCTACCTGATTGGCCCTCAAGTCTAAGCCAGCCCAGCTAACTGGCCTTCAGGTCTTTGCAAACCTACCTGGCTGGCCGTCAGGTCTATGCAAACCTACCTGACTGGCCTTCAGGTCTATGCAAGCCTCCCTAACTGGCCCTCAGGTCTATGCAAACCTACCCAACTGGCCCTCAGGTCTAAGCAGGCCAACTGACAGACCTGTATAATCCTTTCGCCCGACAGAAGCCTCCTACCCGCAGGTTTCTGAAGTTCTATTCAACTGACCTGGAGGTGTGGATGAGCATAGAACTCATTGAGAAAGTCCATGATGGTGTCAGCTTGCAGGTTGGTGGAGCAGACGACCACATGGCGCTCGCTCTGTGCCCGGTGCGCTGAGTAAGTCCCTCCCAGTTTCTTCCTCTCCATCCACGTGAAAGCCAGCTGCTCGAACTGCAATGTCAAAATTGTAAGGGTGAGAGGCAGGCAGGGTGATGTATGTAGTCGTAAACGAATTGGTTCCTGACATCATTAGGACGAGCTGACAAGACGAGACCTTCAACTATCTAAGTCTGGGTAGAGGAGGAAGACTGTAGATACACAAACATGACTGGGGGAAAAAAAAAAAGGTGTTTTAGGTCGTGATTGTAATGTGATCAATATCCACGAATAAGTTAACAAATGGTCTCGCATATTACTACAGTTTTGCACTTTACATACATATGCTCCTTGAAAATGGGGGGTAATGTGATAACTGCCTCCCTAAGGGACAATGATCAATAGTACTAACTTATTCAGTACATGGGAGGATAGATATTCTAACTAAAAATGTGAATATTCACAAGTGAATCCAGTGTCCCCCTTCAAACAATCACTCACCATCATATTCATTTTGGAGAGACACCAAACCAACTGTCTGTCACCACAGCCATAATAGACCTAGATATACCACAAGAATACCTCCGACCTGACCTGTCCACGTCAAGGTCAAAGGCCAGACTCACTACGCATACATCTTCAGCCTTATCTTCACTACAAGTCTGACACCACGGTCTGCTAAGATGAAGCTTATGGATTGGGTCCAAGGACCTCTTTTAACTACACCATGGGCCTCTGACCTTATATTCATGGGTCAGGTCGAAGGCCATTCTCTCTATACCCTCAACAACATTGGTACTTGATGTGAACTGCAAGGGGCATGACAAGTCTATCTTCACTACACCCTTAAAATCAATGGCTTTTCGCCCGCCCTATAAAGGTCAAGTTAAAGGCCATATTCACAAAAACCTCGACACCACTGGCTTTTGGTGAAGACACATTAGACCCGACACTTGTGGTTCCAGTCAAATCCACCCTCACTATACAGTATTTGTAAGGCGCTGACTGTTTAGGTAAAGGATAATGTAAACAAGTAAACATGACAGGTTTTCTCTTTCCACGCTGGGGGACGCAAGTAGACCATAAGCACACACTTAAACATCAGGTATTTATCTAGGAAAGCCTTGAAAAGGACGACGCCACGTTTTGATTAACTCCTCCTCAAGAGAAAATCGAAAAAAAAGATATAAATTGGTGACGTTTTTCATCAACTCTCGCCAACAATCAATGTTGTTTCCAGGGACGACACAACTAATCCCGAGCTGACCAAAATTAATCCCCGTGGATCGATGATCCCGAGGTGGCTGTAGCTCTCCTGCTGGAGGAGGAAGGGAGGTGGGTAGGAAAGGGTGAGGTACTGGAGGGGCATGGCTGAGGCACCAGTGCAGACGAGGGCGCTGCTGAGGACGTGGACAGCTGAGGGAGAGGCACAATGTTGGGGTACTGGAGGATCTGTGGACACGGCTGAGGCAGCGAAGCTTAAGATGGCACTGCTGAGGTACTGGAGGAGACGGGGTTGCCACTGCTGAGGTACTGGAGGAGACGGGGTTGCCACTGCTGAGGTACTGGAGGAGACTGGGTTGCCACTGCTGAGGTACTGGAGGAGACGGGGTTGCCACTGCTGAGGTACTGGAGGAGACTGGGTTGCCACTGCTGAGGTACTGGAGGAGACGGGGTTGCCACTGCTGAGGTACTGGAGGAGACTGGGTTGCCACTGCTGAGGTACTGGAGGAGACGGGGTTGCCACTGCTGAGGTACTGGAGGAGACTGGGTTGCCACTGCTGAGGTACTGGAGGAGACGGGGTTGCCACTGCTGAGGTACTGGAGGAGACTGGGTTGCCACTGCTGAGGTACTGGAGGAGACGGGGTTGCCACTGCTGAGGTACTGGAGGAGACGGGGTTGCCACTGCTGAGGTACTGGAGGAGACGGGGTTGCCACTGCTGAGGTACTGGAGGAGACGGGGTTGCCACTGCTGAGGTACTGGAGGAGACGGGGTTGCCACTGCTGAGGTACTGGAGGAGACTGGGTTGCCACTGCTGAGGTACTGGAGGAGACGGGGTTGCCACTGCTGAGGTACTGGAGGAGACTGGGTTGCCACTGCTGAGGTACTGGAGGAGACGGGGTTGCCACTGCTGAGGTACTGGAGGAGACGGGGTTGCCACTGCTGAGGTACTGGAGGAGACGGGGTTGCCACTGCTGAGGTACTGGAGGAGACGGGGTTGCCACTGCTGAGGTACTGGAGGAGACTGGGTTGCCACTGCTGAGGTACTGGAGGAGACGGGGTTGCCACTGCTGAGGTACTGGAGGAGACTGGGTTGCCACTGCTGAGGTACTGGAGGAGACGGGGTTGCCACTGCTGAGGTACTGGAGGAGACGGGGTTGCCACTGCTGAGGTACTGGAGGAGACGGGGTTGCCACTGCTGAGGTACTGGAGGAGACTGGGTTGCCACTGCTGAGGTACTGGAGGAGACGGGGTTGCCACTGCTGAGGTGCTGGAGGATATGAGATGCCACTGCTGAGGTGCTGGAGGAGACGGGGTTGCCACTGCTGAGGTACTGGAGGAGACGGGGTTGCCACTGCTGAGGTACTGGAGGAGACGGGGTTGCCACTGCTGAGGTACTGGAGGAGACGGGGTTGCCACTGCTGAGGTACTGGAGGAGACGGGGTTGCCACTGCTGAGGTGCTGGAGGATATGAGGTGCCACTGCTGAGGTGCTGGAGGATATGAGATGCCACTGCTGAGGTACTGGAGGAGACGGGGTTGCCACTGCTGAGGTACTGGAGGAGACGGGGTTGCCACTGCTGAGGTACTGGAGGAGACGGGGTTGCCACTGCTGAGGTACTGGAGGAGACTGGGTTGCCACTGCTGAGGTACTGGAGGATACGGGGTTGCCACTGCTGAGGTACCAGGGGAGATTGTGGCATTAATGAGGAACTGGGGGAACTGAATGCCACTGCTGAGGTACTGTATGACCTGAGGGGACCACTAGTGAGGTACTAGTGGTGCAATGAAGGAGCTAGGTGCACTACTAAGGTAACCAGAGGAGCTAGGAGCGATGCTGAGGTACTGAAGGAGCTGAGGACGCCACTGAGGAACTGAAGGAAGCTCAAAGAGGAACCCTGAGGTACCTGGGAAGGCGCTGAAGGGGTACCAGTAAGGTACCAGGGGAGCTGAGGAATACATCTGGCTCTGGCCAGAGAAGCTAAGGGTACGAGAGCTGAGAGAGAGGCACTGCTGAGATAACGGAAGAGTGGCGGAGGCGCTACTGAGGAACCCAGTAAGCTGAGGAGTGACACGACTGAGGGACCGGAGTCATCGCTGAGGTAGCAAAGGGGGAGAAGGGGGGGGGGTGTCTGCTGGTCCCAGTGGGCAACTACCAACACCAAAGACCGGTAACTACTGGTTACTACCACGATCAATGACTGGTAACTACCACCATCAACGACTGGTAACTACCACCATTAACGACTGGTAACTACCACCATCAACGACTGGTAACCACCACCATTAACGACTGGTAACTACCACCATCAACGACTGGTAACTACCACCATCAACGACTGGTAACTACCACCATCAACGACTGGTAACTACCGCCATCAACGACTGGTAACTACAACCATTAACGACTGGTAACTACCACCATCAACGACTGGTAACTACCACCATCAACGACCGGTAACTACCACCATCAACGACCGGTAACTACCACCATCAACGACCGGTAACTACCACCATCAACGACCGGTAACTACCACCATCAACGACTGGTAACTACCACCATCAACGACTGGTAACTACCACCATCAACGACTGGTAACTACCACCATCAACGACTGGTAACTACCACCATCAACGACTGGTAACTACCACCATCAACGACTGGTAACTACCACCATTAACGACTGGTAACTACCACCATCAACGACTGGTAACTACCACCATCAACGACTGGTAACTACCACCATCAACGACTGGTAACTACCACCATCAACGACTGGTAACTACCACCATCAACGACTGGTAACTACCACCATCAACGACTGGTAACTACCACCATCAACGACTGGTAACTACCACCATCAACGACTGGTAACTACCACCATCAACGACTGGTAACTACCACCATCAACGACTGGTAACTACCACCATCAACGACTGGTAACTACCACCATCAACGACCGGTAACTACCACCATCAACGACTGGTAACTACCACCATCAACGACTGGTAACTACCATCATCAACGACTGGTAACTACCACCATCAACGACTGGTAACTACCACCATCAACGACCGGTAACTACCACCATCAACGACTGGTAACTACCACCATCAACGACTGGTAACTACCACCATCAACGACTGGTAACTACCACCATCAACGACTGGTAACTACCACCATCAACGACTGGTAACTACCACCATCAACGACTGGTAACTACCACCATCAACGACTGGTAACTACCACCATCAACGACTGGTAACTACCATCATCAACGACTGGTAACTACCACCATCGACGACTGGTAACTACCACCATCGACGACTGGTAACTACCACCATCAACGACAGGTAACTACCACCATCAACGACAGGTAACTACCACCATCAACGACAGGTAACTACCACCATCAACGACCGGTAACTACCACCATCAACGACCGGTAACTACCACCATCAACGACCGGTAACTACCACCATCAACGACTGGTAACTACCACCATCAACGACTGGTAACTACCATCATTAACGACTGGTAACTACCACCATCAACGACAGGTAACTACCACCATCAACGACCGGTAACTACCACCATCAACGACTGGTAACTACCACCATCAACGACCGGTAACTACCGCCATCAACGACTGGTAACTACCACCATCAACGACCGGTAACTACCACCATCAACGACCGGTAACTACCACCATCAACGACTGGTAACTACCGCCATCAACGACTGGTAACTACCACCATCAACGACCGGTAACTACCACCATCAACGACCGGTAACTACCACCATCAACGACTGGTAACTACCACCAGGGTTAACACCCCTGACAGTCATACCATCCCCCAGGGTTAACGAGGTCCAACGCCCCCATACTTCCGCCTGAGTGTGTCTCCGGTCACGGGGCGTTGGTAAGGTCTCATACTCTCCTGGAGCACCAGCAGGAACATCAAGGAATCTCGGTACAGACTCCTTCCTCCTGCAGCCAATGGATCTTGACACTGCCCTCCTGCAGAACAGACGTGTGGAACCTTAACAGCGCCCCCTTCCTCCTGTACTACAACCATGGGACCGTAGCAGAACCTCTTTTCATCCTGCAGCAGCACCACGAGATCCGAGAAAACTCCTCTCCTGCAGCAGCACCACGAGATCCGAGAAAACTCCTCTCCTACAGCAGCACCACGAGACCAGACAAAAACTCCTCTCCTGCAGCAGTACCACGAGATCCGAAAAAACTCTTCTCCTGTAGCAGCACCACGAGACCAGACAGAAACTCCTCTCCTACAGCAGCACCACGAGACCAGACAAAAACTCCTCTCCTGCAGCAGCACCACGAGATCCGAAAAAACTCCTCTCCTGCAGCAGTACCACGAGATCCGAGAAAACTCCTCTCCTGCAGCAGCACCACGAGATCCGAAAAAACTCCTCTCCTGCAGTAGTACCACGAGATCCGAGAAAACTCCTCTCCTACAGCAGCACCGCGAGACCAGACAAACTCCTCTCCTACAGCAGCACCACGAGACCAGACAGAAAACTCAATCCTCATGCAACAGCATCACAGGATTCCTGTTTTCTCTCATCTCAGGTCATGTATCTCAAAAGAATTTAGACAATAACATTCCCCAAAAAACGAATAGAAAAAAAGAAATGGAACAGATGTGCAAACTTGCATTGTGATTCCAACTTCTGTAAAGGTGAAAATCTTATATACCAATTGTGGACTTTTTCCCCGTAGCTGTTTACAGAAATCATTGAAAAGTAAACAAAAAAATAAAAGGAAAACGGGGTGGCTTTTACGCCGATATAGACAATAAAAAAAAAGAGTATATATATTTCAAACTGTCTGAACTACAACCCAGCTCATGTATATCAAGGCAATTATGATAATCATATTAATCATTTCAAACCCTGATTCTCTCATTTCTTTTCCAAGGACGATGTGTCCCCTACTGGAGCGTTACAGGACAGACTTAAGAAAAGATTGAAAAGAAAACGGAGGTTGCTCATCCTGGTCTACCCAAAAAAAAAATAAAAGAAAAAAATAGAAAAGAAAAAAAGAGAACCGGACGTTAATTAGCCAAACAAACTAGGCGGTGTTGACACTCTCTCTCTCTCTCTCTCTCTCTCTCTCTCTCTCTCTCTCTCTCTCTCTCTCTCACACACACACACAAGCCCGCCCCTGTGGTCAGCTGAAACAGCTACTAAAGGCGTGGTTGATTAATCACTTCTGGTCTGAGATGATTAATGATTAATTCTTTTTTCCAATTAATGATTTAATCAATCCAAATGGTCAAAAATAAAAATGCTTATGAAATGTGCTTAAAACAAATGGCAACAAAAAAAATAGTGCAGAAAATATAACGAACAAAATAAGTGAACATTAAAAAACAAAAATTCTGAAATATTTAACAAAATAATTTTTTGATGTCTGCTTCTTTTTGTGAAAAAAAATTATAAAATATCTAAATACATCCGTTAGAAAAGAAAAGAAAAACTACGATATATTATTTACTTTTCCCCCAATTACAATTCTTAATCATTCTCTTCCATACGATCTGAGAGAACAATTAATCAATGATCATATTACTCAATCTAATCAATATTCTCATTACCATTATCACTGGGACCTCCAGTCCTGGACTCCTACAGTCCTGGACTCCTACGGTCCTGGACTCCTACGGTCCTGGACTCCTACGGTCCTGGACTCCTACGGTCCTGGACTCCTCCGGTCCTGGACTCCTCCGGTCCTGGACTTCTACGGTCCTGGACTCCTCCAGTCCTAGACTCTTCCAGTCCTGGACTCCTCCAGTCCTGGACTCCTCCAGTCCTGGACTCCTCCAAGGTACATAAACACCTTCAGTAACGAGTGTGTCAGGTCGAACCAGGGCGTGGATGGCCCTACGAAGCCCTTCCTTTCTCCTGCCCCCAGCAGGAGGAAGGTGCCCTTCCATCATGTCATGTGCACTGCGACAGCTTTAACCCCCCGGGGCGGAGGCGTTACATTGTCCCCTCACACTGTTTGGTAAATGGAGCTTCATTAATTCTACGAATGACATTTGAATGTTGTTTTTAATTGTTTACTGTCAAACGAGGTTTTTCGAAAACGCGACGATATTATCTGGTCCCCGAAATATATGTCAAAATCAATCTTATGCACCAACTCTTATTATATATGTATATGTATATATATCTTTCTCTTTCATACTATTCCCCATTTCCCGCATTAGCGAGGTAGCGTTAAGAACAGTGGACTGGGCCTTTGAGGGAATATCCTCACCTGGCCCTCTTCTCTGTTCCTTCTTTTGGAAAATTAAAAAAAAAACAAGAGGGGAGGATTTCAAGCCCACCCCCCCCTCCCTCCCCTTTTAGTCGCCTTCTACGACACGCAGGGAATACGTGGGAAGTATTCTTTCTCCCCTATCCCCAGGAATATATATATATATATATATATATATATATATATATATATATATATATATATATATATATATATATATTTTTTTTTTTTTTTTTTTTTTGCTTTGTCGCTGTCTCCCGCGTTTGCGAGGTAGCGCAACGAAACAGACGAAAGAAATGGCCCAACCCACCCCCATACACATGTATATACATACGTCCACACACGCAAATATACATACCTACACAGCTTTCCATGGTTTACCCCAGACGCTTCACATGCCCTGATTCAATCCACTGACAGCACGTCAACCCCGGTATACCACATCGCTCCAATTCACTCTATTCCTTGCCCTCCTTTCACCCTCCTGCATGTTCAGGCCCCGATCACACAAAATCTTTTTCACTCCATCTTTCCACCTCCAATTTGGTCTCCCTCTTCTCCTCGTTCCCTCCACCTCCGACACATATATCCTCTTGGTCAATCTTTCCTCACTCATTCTCTCCATGTGCCCGAACCATTTCAAAACACCCTCTTCTGCTCTCTCAACCACGCTCTTTTTATTTCCACACATCTCTCTTACCCTTACGTTACTTTCTCGATCAAACCACCTCACACCACACATTGTCCTCAAACATCTCATTTCCAGCACATCCATCCTCCTGCGCACAACTCTATCCATAGCCCACGCCTCGCAACCATACAACAAGGGGGTGACTGTATTGTTGACTGGTTGGTAAGGTTATTTAATGTATGTATGACTCATGGTGAGGTGCCTGAGGATTGGCGGAATGCGTGCATAGTGCCATTGTACAAAGGCAAAGGGGATAAGAGTGAGTGCTCAAATTACAGAGGTATAAGTTTGTTGAGTATTCCTGGTAAATTATATGGGAGGATATTGATTGAGAGGGTGAAGGCGTGTACAGAGCATCAGATTGGGGAAGAGCAGTGTGGTTTCAGAAGTGGTAGAGGATGTGTGGATCAGGTGTTTGCTTTGAAGAATGTATGTGAGAAATACTTAGAAAAGCAAATGGATTTGTATGTAGCATTTATGGATCTGGAGAAGGCATATGATAGAGTTGATAGAGATGCTCTGTGGAAGGTATTAAGAATATATGGTGTGGGAGGCAAGTTGTTAGAAGCAGTGAAAAGTTTTTATCGAGGATGTAAGGCATGTGTACGTGTAGGAAGAGAGGAAAGTGATTGGTTCTCAGTGAATGTAGGTTTGCGGCAGGGGTGTGTGATGTCTCCATGGTTGTTTAATTTGTTTATGGATGGGGTTGTTAGGGAGGTGAATGCAAGAGTTTTGGAAAGAGGGGCAAGTATGAAGTCTGTTGGGGATGAGAGAGCTTGGGAAGTGAGTCAGTTGTTGTTCGCTGATGATACAGCGCTGGTGGCTGATTCATGTGAGAAACTGCAGAAGCTGGTGACTGAGTTTGGTAAAGTGTGTGAAAGAAGAAAGTTAAGAGTAAATGTGAATAAGAGCAAGGTTATTAGGTACAGTAGGGTTGAGGGTCAAGTCAATTGGGAGGTGAGTTTGAATGGAGAAAAACTGGAGGAAGTGAAGTGTTTTAGATATCTGAGAGTGGATCTGGCAGCGGATGGAACCATGGAAGCGGAAGTGGATCATAGGGTGGGGGAGGGGGCGAAAATTCTGGGAGCCTTGAAGAATGTGTGGAAGTCGAGAACATTATCTCGGAAAGCAAAAATGGGTATATATATATATATATATATATATATATATATATATATATATATATATATATATATATATATATATATATATATTGGTATTACTTTACTATCATTTCCATGGAGGCTAATGTGCCTGAGGGAGTGGTGGCTGTTGGGGAAGGAGACTTCTGCTTTACCATCCTGTCTCCATCTCGTGACATATTAGGAAGAGCTTTCTCCCTCACTTGCCCCGTCTCCACCCACTGTGGTGCGCTGGGTAGGAGGCCCTTCCACTCACCTCCTCCCCCTCCAGCAGAAGACCTACTCATCGACAATCAGGTCCTCCGTGACCTGGCTTTCCCACGTACCTTCTGTAGCCCAGGTCTCCTTTGTACCATGAGTCGATTCTACCATAGTGGGCGTCGATACCATGTGTTCGACCTCTACTTTAATCGACACCCCGCCACAGTGAGAGGCCCCCTGGCCTGGTAGCCCCATCGGTTCTCCTCGTGGGCGCGGAAGGACGCCCCTACGAACCAGGGGAACGCCCGCTGGGTATGTCCTCGCTCCCCTCCGCCTCCGACCACCAGTTAAACCAATCCATTATTCTTTTTTCTCTGACAGTCTTTTAATCAAAAAGTTCCATTTATCAAAGCAAATTAGAAAGTAAAAGATAAAGTAGTGATAGTCCTTGGTAGGCTTGCCAGCCTGTGTGTGTGAGGGCCATGTCTCCCCCGGGTCTAGACGCCCCTGGGTTAAAGCCAAGTCGAGGTAAAAGCTGTTAGCTGGCTTGGCCCCGTCATAGCTGTGGTGTTTTACCCCCAGCTTACGTTGGTCCCCATGTGTCGACCAACCATACGAAGGATGAACAGCTGGGCGAGTTGTGTGCCGACGTCAACCCCGCTCCGTGGATGGAACCCAAGTCAGTAAGTTAGTGGTCATCAACACTAACCACCCCACCACAGAGGCACAGTACAATATGCATTTTCACGAAAAAAAAAGGAAAACGAGGGTAATTCTCTTCTTCACTTTCGTTGGTCTGCCTTCACTTTCGTGGGTCTGCCTTCACTTTCGTGGGTCTGCCTTCGCCTTCCTGGGTCTGCCTTCACTTTCGTGGGTCTGCCTTCGCCTTCGTGGGTCTGCCTTCACTTTCGTGGGTCTGCCTTCACATTCGTAGGTCTGCCTTCACCTTCGTGGGTCTGCCTTCACCTTCGTGGGTCTGCCTTCACCTTCGTGGGCCTGCCTTCACCTTCGTGGGCCTGCCTTCACATTCGTGGGTCTGCCTTCACCTTCGTGGGTCTGCCTTCACTTTCGTGGGTCGTTAGCGGCAGAGCATCGTGTTAGGCTCGAAGCTAACTCTCATCTCCGAGTTTGCCTGTCTTAATGATTACGGTCTCAATGATTACAGTCTCAATGATTACAGTCTTAATGATTACAGTCTTAATGATTACAGTCTTAATGATTATGGTCTAATGATTATAATCTTGATTATAGTCTTAATGATTACAGTCTTAATGATTATGGTCTAATGATTATAATCTTGATTATAGTCTTAATGATTACAGTCTTAATGATTATGGTCTAATGATTATAATCTTGATTATAGTCTTAATGATTACAGTCTTAATGATTATGGTCTAATGATTATAATCTTGATTATAGTCTTAATGATTACAGTCTTAAGGATTACAGTCTTAATGATTACAGTCATATTGATCTCAGTCTCAGTGGCTGACCGTCTTGCTGATACCATTCTCTTCTGCTCCCCAAGGCAGGCAAGCGCCCCCCACTCCCCAATGTTCAACATTTTTTCTTTTTTTTTTTTTTATACTATTCGCTATTTCCCGCGATAGCGAGGTAGCGTTAAGAACAGTGGACTGGGCCTTTGAGGGAATATCCTCACCTGGCCCTCTTCTCTGTTCCCTCTTTTGGAAAATTAAAAAAAAAAAAAAAAAAAAAAACGAGAGGGGAGGATTTCCAGCCTCCCGCTCCCTTCCCTTTTAGTCGCCTTCTACGACACGCAGGGAATACGTGGGAAGTATTCTTTCTCCCCTATCCCCAGGGAAATATATGTTCAACATATATTTCACAATTCCCATGAAACTCTCTCTCTCTCTCTCTCTCTCTCTCTCTCTCTCTCTCTCTCTCTCTCTCTCTCTCTCTCTCTCTCTGTGACGATGCGGCAAACTTAATTACAGAGAGAGAGAGAGAGAGAGAGAGAGAGAGAGAGAGAGAGAGAGAGAGAGAGAGAGAGAGAGAGATCGTGAAGGTCAAATAGATTCCTAACTCTCGAGCCGTGATGGTCAAATTGATTCCGAACTCCCGAGCCGTGAGGGTCAAATTGATCCCTAACTCCTGAGCCGTGAGGGTCAAATAGATCC
The DNA here is from genome assembly GCF_036320965.1 of Panulirus ornatus. NCBI lineage: Eukaryota > Metazoa > Arthropoda > Malacostraca > Decapoda > Palinuridae > Panulirus > Panulirus ornatus. Next base: position 25,984,407 of record NC_092273.1, read on the forward strand.
CTAACTCCTGAGCCGTGAGGGTCAAACTGATCCCTAACTCCTGAGCCGTGAGGGTCAAACTGATCCCTAACTCCCAAGACGTGACGGTCAAACTGATCCCTAACTCCTGAGCCGTGAGGGTCAAATAGATCCCTAACTCCTGAGCCGTGAGGGTCAAACTGATCCCTAACTCCTGAGCCGTGAGGATCAAACTGATCCCTAACTCCTGAGGCGTGAAGGTCAAATAGATCCCTAACTCCCGAGCAACTCCTGAGCCGTGAGGGTCAAACTGATCCCTAACTCCTGAGGGTTAAACTGATCCCTAACTCCCGAGCCGTGAGGATCAAACTGATCCCTAACTCCTGAGCTGTAAGGGTCAAACTGATCCCTAACTCCTGAGCTGTGAGGGTCAAATTGATCCCTAACTCCTGAGCCGTGAAGATCAAACTGATCCATAACTCCTGAGGATCAAATTGATCCCTAACTCCCATGACGTGAGGATCAAATTGATCCCTAACTCCTGAGCCGTGAGGGTCAAACTGATCCCTAACTCCTGAGCCGTGAGGATCAAACTGATCCCTAACTCCTGAGCCGTGAAGGTCAAATAGATCCCTAACTCCCGAGCAACTCCTGAGCCGTGAAGGTCAAACTGATCCCTAACTCCTGAGGGTTAAACTGATCCCTAACTCCCGAGCCATGAGGATCAAATTGATCCCTAACTCCTGAGCCGTGTTGACCCCCCCAGGCCTCACGGGTGGAGGCTGGTGATTAAGCCAGCTCTTATCTCCCGCCTTTTATCACATCCCCGGCGGCAACACTCCCAACGCAGGACGCCCACAGATAACATCATTTAATGGACGTGTCCCTGGGAGACGCCCCCACGCCAGGAGGGCGTCTGGCTCCTGCTGGGGGAGAGGCCCCTGGTGGAGAGGCAGGTGTCACTCTAACTTAGCTGGGGTTAATGTGTGTGTGTGTGTGTGTGTGTGTGTGTGTGTGTGTGTGTGTGTGTGTGTGTGGCAGATCTAGCTTGCCTTACGACAGGTCGATCTGAGTGGGCAAGCGTCGATCTGAGTGAGCTAGGGTCGATCTGAGTTGGCTAGGGTCGGATCTGAGTGGGCTAGGGTCGATCTGAGTGGGCAAGGGTCGATCTGAGTGGGCTAGGGTCGATCTGAGTGGGCTAGGGTCGATCTGAGTGGGCTAGGGTCGATCTGAGTGGGCTAGGGTCGATCTGAGTGGGCTAGGGTCGATCTGAGTGGGCAAGGGTCGATCTGAGTGGGCTAGGGTCGATCTGAGTAGGCAAGGGTCGATCTGAGTGGGCTAGGGCCGATCTGAGTGGGCAAGGGTCGATCTGAGCGGGCAAGGGTCGATCTGAGCGGGCAAGGGTCGATCTGAGTGGGCAAGGGTCGATCTGAGTGGGCAAGGGTCGATCTGAGTGGGCAAGGGTCGATCTGAGTGGGCAAGGGTCGATCTGAGTGGGCAAGGGCCGTTCTGAGTGGTCAAGAGCTGATGTGAGTGGGCAAAAGACGATGTGAGTGGGCAAAAGCCGATCCGAGTGGTCAAGAGCTGATCTGAGTGTGCAAGAGCCGATCTGAGTGGTCAAGAGCTGATCTGAGTGGGCAAGACCTGATCTGAGTAGGCAAAAGCCGATCTGAGTAGGCAAGAACGGATCTGAGTGGTCAAGATCTGATCTGAGTCGGCAGGAGCTGAGTGGTCAAGAGCTGATCTGAGTGGTCAAGAGCTGATCTGAGTGGGCAAGAGCTGATCTGAGTGAGCAAGAACGGATCTGAGTGGCCAATAGCCTATCTGAGAGAGCAAAAGCCGATCTGAAAAGGCAAAAGCCAATCTGAGTGGTCAAGAGCTGATCTGAGAGGGCAAAAGCCGATCTGAGTGGGCAAGAGCCGATCTGAGTGGGCAAAAGCCGATCTGAGTGGGCAAGAGCCGATCTGAGTGGGCAAGAGCTGATAGGCGCGGGCAAGAGAGGATCTAAGCCTGTAAGAGTGGGGGGAGGAGACTCGCTGAAAGTGAGTGGGAGGGAACGCGCATGAACTGGGAGGGCCCACTCGTGCGTAAGGGGGAGGGAGAGGGGAAAGGGGACGGAGAGGGGAATGAAGGGGAGGGGACGAGGTGGAGTGGGGGGGGGTCATCTGTGTACATGGGTGGCAGCAGATGTTCTCCTCAGTGGATAAGATCCACCTGGCTGATCCACAAGGCTCAGCTTAAAAAACGCTTCCACAGGTGAGGGAGAAGCTTACCCAGTGAGAGGATGGAGCTTGCCCATGTGGGGGAGGGAGAAGGTTATCCAGTGAGAGGATGGAGCTTGCCCATGTGGGGGGGAGAAGCTTACCCAGTGGGAGGATGGAGCTTGTCCATGTGGGGGAGGGAGAAGCTTACCCAATGGGAGGATGGAGCTTGCCCATGTGGGGGGGAGAAGCTTACCCAGTGGGAGGATGGAGCTTGTCCATGTGGGGGGGGGGGGGGAGAAGCTTACCCAATGGGTGGATGGAGCTTGCCCATGTGGGGGGGGAGAAGGTTACCCAGTGGGCGGATGGAGCTTGACCATGTGGGGGAGGGAGAAGCTTACCCAATGGGAGGATGGAGCTTGCCCATGTGGGGGGGAGAAGCTTACCCAGTGGGAGGATGGAGCTTGTCCATGTGGGGGAGGGAGAAGCTTACCCAATGGGAGGATGGAGCTTGCCCATGTGGGGGGGAGAAGCTTACCCAGTGGGAGGATGGAGCTTGTCCATGTGGGGGGGGGGGGGAGAAGCTTACCCAGTGGTTGGAAGAAGCTTGCCCAGGCAGGGACAAGCTTACCCACTGGGAGGACAGAGCTTGCCCAGGTGGGGAGAAGCTTATCCAGTGGGGTGGATAGAGCTTGCCCAGGTGGGGAGAAGCCCACTTCCGAGGGGAAAGGGCAATACAAGATCTCAGCCAGGTGTAGCAAACCCCTTCCCCTGGGGGAGAGCGTGTAGCGACGCTTACCCCAGTGGGGTGGCTCACTCACCTGGGGTTGGGGGAGAAGAAGGTTAAGCTGGGGAGCTTACCTGGCTGGGGAGAACGATGAGGGCCACGCAGATCATGATGACCATGAAAAGCTGGGAGGGCCAGATGTCGGGGACGAAGTCGCCATAGCCCACGGTGGAGAACGTGACGATGACGTAGTAAACCGCTTGGAAGAGGTTCAGGTGGCGATGGCCGGCCCGCTGGAAGTGCTGGATCCCACACACGCTGCACCCAGGGGAGGAGACACACGACCTGCTGCATTAATGACCGTATGGCACGAGAGGGAGGCCACACGTTACGCAACTCCTCCTACGCCAAGGGCTACGTTACGCCCACGTTACGCAACTCCTTTCATGCTAAGGGCTGCGTGACGCAACTCCTTGTATGCCAAGGGCACCGTTACACAACTCCTTGCACGCCAAGGGCTGCGTTATGCAACTCCTATGTCGAGGGCTGCATTACGCAACTCCTCTTATGCCAAGGGCTGTGTAACGCAACTCCTTCTATGCCAAGGGCTGTGTAACGCAGCTCCTTCTATGCCAAGGGCCCCACAGAGCTTTCCATGGTTTACCCAAGACGCGTCTCATGTCCTGGTTCAATCCACTGACAGCACGTCGACCCCGGTATACCACATCGTTCCAATTCACTCTATTCCTTGCACGCCTTTCACCCTCCTGTATGTTCAGGCCCCGATCACTCAAAATCTTTTTCACTCCATCTTTCCACCTCCAATTTGGTCTCCCACTTCTCCTCGTTCCCTCTACCTCTGGCACATATATCCTCTTTGTCAATCTTTCCCCGCTCATTCTCTCCATGTGACCAAACCATTTTAAAGCACCCTCTTCTCTCTCAACCACGCTCTTTTTATTACCACACATCTCTCTTAACCTTTCATTACATACTCCATCAAACCACCTCAAAATCTATCTATCTCTCTATCTATATCTATATCTATCTATCTATCTATATATATATATATATATATATATATATATATATATATATATATACATTCTACTAGTTCGCTGTCTCCCGCGTTAGCGAGGTAGCGCAAGGAAACAGACGAAAGAATGGCCCAACCCACCCACACACACATGTATATACATAAACGCCTACACACACACACACACACACACACACACATATATAGACACCTATACATTTGAACGTATACATACATATACAACAACAGACTTATACACGTACATATACTTGCTGCCTTCATCCATATCACCTGGTAAAGACAAGACCCACCTGAGACTCACCTGGTAAAGACAAGACCCACCTGGGACTCACCTGGTAAAGACAAGACCCACCTGAGACTCACCTGGTAAAGACAAGACCCACCTGGGACTCACCTGGTAAAGACAAGACCCACCTGAGACTCACCTGGTAAAGACAAGACCCACCTGGGACTCACTTGGTAAAGACAAGACCCACCTGAGATTCACCTGGTAAAGACTAGACCCACCTGGGACTCACCTGGTAAAGACAAGACCCACCTGAGACTCACCTGGTAAAGACTAGACCCAAGAGACTCACCTGGTAAAGACAAGACCCACCTGGGACTCACCTGGTAAAGACTAGACCCAAGAGACTCACCTGGTAAAGACAAGACCCACCTGAGACTCACCTGGTAAAGAAAAGACCCATTTCAGACTCACTTGGTAAGACAAGAAACACGAGACTCACCTGGTGAAGACAAGACCCACCTGGGACTCACCTGGTAAAGACAAGACCCACCTGGGACTCACCTGGTAAAGACAAGACCCACCTGGGACTCACCTGGTAAAGACAAGACCCACCTGGGACTCACCTGGTAAAGACAAGATACACCTGGGACTCACCTGGTAAAGACAAGATACACCTGGGACGCACCTGGTAAAGACAAGACCCAAGAGACTCACCTGGCAAAGACAAGACCCACCTGGGACTCACCTGGCAAAGACAAGACCCACCTGAGACTCACCTGGTAAAGACAAGACCCATCTGAGACTCACCTGGTAAAGACAAGACCCACCTGAGACTCACCTGGTAAAGACAAGACCCACCTGAGACTCACCTGGTAAAGACAAGACCCACCTGAGACTCACCTGGTAAAGACAAGACCCACCTGGGACTCACCTGGTAAAGACAAGACCCAAGAGACTCACCTGGCAAAGACAAGACCCACCTGAGACTCACCTGGTAAAGACAAGACCCAAGAGACTCACCTGGCAAAGACAAGACCCACCTGAGACTCACCTGGTAAAGACAAGACCCATCTGAGACTCACCTGGTAAAGACAAGACCCACCTGAGACTCACCTGGTAAAGACAAGACCCACCTGAGACTCACCTGGTAAAGACAAGACCCACCTGGGACTCACCTGGTAAAGACAAGGCCCAAGAGACTCACCTGGCAAAGACAAGACCCACCTGAGACTCACCTGGTAAAGACAAGACCCACCTGAGACTCACCTGGTAAAGACAAGACCCACCTGAGACTCACCTGGTAAAGACAAGACCCACCTGGGACTCACCTGGTAAAAACAAGACCCACCTGGGACTCACCTGGTAAAGACAAGACCCACCTGGGACTCGCCTGGTAAAGACAAGACCCAAGAGACTCACCTGGCAAAGACAAGACCCACCTGAGACTCACCTGGCAAAGACAAGACCCACCTGAGACTCACCTGGTAAAGACAAGACCCATCTGAGACTCACCTGGTAAAGACAAGACCCACCTGAGACTCACCTGGTAAAGACAAGACCCACCTGAGACTCACCTAGTAAAGACAAGACCCACCTGGGACTCACCTGGTAAAGACAAGACCCAAGAGACTCACCTGGCAAAGACAAGACCCAAGAGACTCACCTGGCAAAGACAAGACCCAAGAGACTCACCTGGCAAAGACAAGACCCAAGAGACTCACCTGGCAAAGACAAGACCCAAGAGACTCACCTGGCAAAGACAAGACCCACCTGAGACTCACCTGGCAAAGACAAGACCCAAGAGACTCGCCTGGCAAAGACAAGACCCACCTGAGACTCACCTGGCAAAGACAAGACCCACCTGAGACTCACCTGGCAAAGACAAGACCCAAGAGACTCACCTGGCAAAGACAAGACCCACCTGAGACTCACCTAGTAAAGACAAGACCCACCTGGGACTCACCTGGTAAAGACAAGACCCAAGAGACTTACCTGGTAAAGACAAGACCCAAGAGACTCACCTGGTAAAGACAAGACCCAAGAGACTCACCTGGTAAAGACAAGACCCACCTGGGACTCACCTGGTAAAGACAAGACCCACCTGAGACTCACCTGGTAAAGACAAGGACCACCTGAGACTCACCTGGTAAAGACTAGACCCACCTGAGACTCACCTGGTAAAGACAAGGACCACATGAGACTCACCTGGTAAAGAAAAGACCCATTTCAGACTCACCTGGTAAAGACTAGACCCACCTGAGACTCACCTGGTAAAGACAAGGACCACATGAGACTCACCTGGTAAAGAAAAAACCCATTTCAGACTCACCTGGTAAAGACTAGACCCACCTGAGACTCACCTGGTAAAGACAAGGACCACATGAGAGACTACTGGTAAAGACAAGACCCATTTCAGACTCACCTGGTAAAGACAAGGACCACCTGGGACTCACCTGGTAAAGACAAGACACATGAATGTGGCTGAGAGGATCATGAGTTGCTGACTGAGCGCCGACTGCGACCTCTGCATGGCGCGGTGGAGATCGTTCTGCATGGCAGAGAGGAAGAAAAAAAAGAAAAGGAAAATGATCATCAGGTTCATTCCAGTCCACGCTGGTAACACCGTGGCTGTGGTCGTTCCAATGATGGGGGGGTCGTCATGGAAAGGTGGGAGGAGGTGGTCAGGGAAGAGGTCGTTAAAACAAAGATTCTAACGAGCAATTTAGCTTTTTGTTGGGTCAAGTAATCAACAGGTGCGTCACATTCTTTTTTGGCTTCTAGATTTCAGACGGAATAAGATTTTGTTTGCAATGTGTGAAAATATAGCGTCCTAGCTACGTCTCTTCGTTGTATATCAACTGACTGTTATATTTCTCTCTTGTGTCTCCCCTGATGATGTGATTATTACACGAAAGTGCACTAGGGAACTTATCGTGTTTCATTTCCCCCCGTGGACTCGTGGGAGTATATATATATATATATATATATATATATATATATATATATATATATATATATATATATATATATATATTCAATCCTGTTATTCAATACTAGAGCAACGGTGCACAAAAGAGGACATCGGGGCCCAATCCGGCAGTCTCCAAGCATCTGGTCACATCCATATCATTCACGTATATATACAGACGTGTTTCTCTTATCCGGACTCCTCCATAAACCGGATTGTTCGCTGGGGAGGAGGTTCGGGGTTTGAAGACCCACTGTATTGGTTTAGCAGGTTATGGAGAGTCAAGTCAGTTCGTCAGTGGTTTTCGAAGTGGGAGAATAATCTCTTACATGCTACGTCATACATATGAACGGCACACACACACACACACACACACACACACACACACACACACACACACACACAAGGCTCTCGTATAGAAACATCTGTTAATAAAACTGAGAAATTAATTGCGGTCAATTGTATTTACATCTTATTTGTGGATCGAAGGGCCATTTTGAGAATCCTGTACAAATCAATATGTAATTTCATCTTTATTCTCAGACTTGAGCAAAAAACGGTGCATTGAATGATGAATATGATAACCATGGAGCACGACGGGGTACGACCCTGGGGCACGACGGGGTACGACCCTGAGGCACGACGGATTCGACCCTGAGGCACGACGGGGTACGACCCTGAGGCACGACGGGGTACGACCCTGAGGCACGACGGGTTACGACCCTGAGGCACGACGGGGTACGACCCTGAGGCACGACGGGGTACGACCCTTAGGCACGACGGGGTACGACCCTGAGGCACGACGGGGTACGACCCTGAGGCACGACGGGTTACGACCCTGAGGCACGACGGATTCGACCCTGAGGCACGACGGATTCGACCCTGAGACACGACGGGGTACGACCCTGAGGCACGACGGATTCGACCCTGAGGCACGACGGGGTACGACCCTGAGGCACGACGGGGTACAACCCTGAGGCACGACGGGGTACAACCCTGAGGCACGACGGGGTACGACCCTTAGGCACGACGGATTCGACCCTGAGGCACGACGGATTCGACCCTGAGACACGACGGGGTACGACCCTGAGGCACGACGGGGTACGACCTTGAAGCACGACGGGGTACGACCTTGAAGCACGACGGATACGACTCCCTCAGGTACGACCCTGAGGCACGACCTCGAGTACGACAATGATGGCGTGACCTTGACCGGCCAGGTCCAAGGTTAAGCAATCGTCCCCAGTGGTCGTTTACGTCGAGGTCTGGGGGTCGACAATCCCAGCAAAGTCTCATTTCTGGACACAACGTCACAGGAAGGGATAATCTGTGCCCCCGTGGCATGCGAGTGTTACTAATTCCCTAATGTGGTACGCAGGTTGTAGAACTAATCAACGTCACAGTAAGTGACAATCTAGGCCCCCGTGGCATGTGAGTGTTACTAATTTCCTAGCGCATGTTCAGGAGGTACAAGAGCCCTACGGTGGCAAGGACACGCTCCTGACGAAGACCTGACGGAGGAAAAAGTAATCCGGAAGGTATGGGAGGTAGAGCGACGGATGGCCGGGTTAGATCATCAGTGAGTTAGGAGAGAATCGAGGGAGACGTACTGTCTCGACGGGAAATTTATACAAGTAGATTATGTAAGTAGGTGAGCGGCATTACGAAACTACGAGGGGCGAAAGAAGTAACGAAGCGTGTCGTGGTGTGTCGTGCAGGCAGTGGGAGGCTGTAGGGAGGAGAACGACACAACGGTCGCTGAAGACGAACACGACCGAACTGTTGATGACGCTGACCAGAGGCAAAAGACGACAGAAACTGAAGAGCGACCAACTAGTTATTAGATAATTGGTCTCCACTGCCTCTCCACACGAGCCGAAGCATAAACGTAACAATACGGACCAGAAAACAAATGACTGAAATGAGAAGAGCATCAGATTTAAACCATAAACAAGGCCAAGGAATTGCTTCAAATGTTCAGAATAAAAACGTTCTTTAAATACTTTTATTCTAAGGGTCTTAATGACGAGGGAGGTAGTTGGTCGTGGACAGGCGTCAGACGACGAGAGAGTGACGACTTAAACTAGACAGGCAGACAGACATATAGATAGACAGTCAGACAGACAGAGAGATAGACAGACATAGATATATGTAAATAGTAAGCACAGTATAAAGGAGACGAGCTGAACTTGGTGGGCTAAAATTTGGTTTGGACGTATGGAGAGGATGAGTGAAGATGATCAACAGGTCCTCAGATGTGGAGGGAGTGAGGAGCAAGCATAACATCAAGGTGTAGGTGGCATATGGTCGAGTGCGAGACCTATAGCTCTCGTGGTACCGAGACACGGGCGTTACCGGACTCCTCCTGCCTGTATGTTACAGCCCCCGGGAGATGAAAATTAACTCCGGCGAGGCTGCACCAACACCTCTTGACGACGGGGACTACACACACACACACACACACACACACACACACACACACACCGAAATTCTCACTCTAATTAGGTCCATCTCTTCGCTAATGGATTTTTCTCTCTCATATATATATATATATATATATATATATATATATATATATATATATATATATATATATTATGCCCTTCAAAAATAAGGATTCGAACCCAGGACCTTCTGCGTGGTATATACGTGTCTATGTGTTTGTGTATATATATATATATATATATATATATATATATATATATATATATATATATATATATATATATATATATATATATATATATATATCAGTATGGAAGAGGTAAGTAACTTACCCCGACTCACATGAAATGAAACCCCAAGAGTTCCAAGTTGTATTGCAAGACATTCTCAGTGGAACCGAGTAGCCTTGAGAATGTCTGGCAATGGAGACGAAAGCTTGGGATTCTTGCGTCTTCAATTCCTGTCAGTTTGGGTCATCATACGTGTATATTATTATTATTATTATTATTATTATTATCATTATTATTATTATCTATTATTATCATGATACATAATCGGTGTTTCTCGCGTCAGCGAAGTAGCGCCAGGAAACAGACGAAGAATGGCCTAACCACACACACACACACACACACACACACACACACACACACACACACAATCCCAGAAATACTTGATATCATTGAGATTTGTCCATATAAAAAGTTTGGATGAAGACCTAATCTGGATAGAACAACCCACTCATAACACAGGGCGCCTCTAGCGGCTCCCAGCGGCAACTCTAGCTTTACGCTGTGGTGGTGCGATGGGGCTGAATAAGACCCACGTCCTTTTTTCTCTACTCATTTCATACGTGTGTCTGGTAGCATCTGCTGGAGCTGTGCGCCCGGACAGCCCCCTGTCTCGACCAACCGGAGGCGTCCCCAGCCCTCTGTGTCAACAGGCAGAGACACGAGTGGGGGAGGGGGGGTTTTGTTCGATAAACCTTCGACCAGTCGCTCACTGATCGAAGCTGTGTACTGATACGCCTCCTTTAACAGGCAGCGACGGACGAGAACTGGCTCGGGGTTCGACAAGAGGCATCAAAGAGCGACCCTGTCCCGAGTGCTCGATTTCAACAGGTGGAGATACAGAGAGGGGGGGGGTTCGACAGATCTTGGATCGTGGGGGGGTGTTCCGTCCGAGACAGTGCCAGACCTGTACTCTGTCTTGATAGGCAGGGACGCAAATGGCTCTGTTCAGGTTCTTCCAGGCGTTTACCCGAAACTCTGGGACTTCAGTATGTCTTATGGCTACTGTATGTGCGCGGTGAAGTATGGCGAATAAAGAGACGCTTCCCATCACATCAGATCTCTAATACTCTTCGAACTTTGCTTTCTCCTACTCACACACGCTGGATCATTATGAGTTTTGCTCCCTCCTACTCACACAAACTCGATCATTATGAACTATGCTCCCTCCTACTCACACACGCTGTATCATCACGAACTATGCTTCCTCCTACTCACACACACTATATGAACTTTGCTTCCTCCTACTCACACACACTAGATCATTACGAACTTTGCCTCTCCCCACTCACACACACACTGAATCATTACGAACTTTGCCTCCTCCTACTCACACACACTGGATCATTACGAACTTTGCCTCTTCCTACTCACACACACTGGATCAGTACGAACTTTGCCTCTTCCTACTCACACACGCTGTATCATCACGAACTTTGCTTCCTCCTACTCACACACACTGGATCATTACGAACTTTGCCTCTTCCTACTCACACACACTGGATCATTACGATCTTTGCCTCTTCCTACTCACACACACTGGATCATTATGAACTTTGCCTCTTCCTACTCACACACACACACACTGGATCATTACGAACTTTGCCTCTTCCTACTCACACACACTGGATCATTACGATCTTTGCCTCTTCCTACTCACACACACTGATCATTACGATCTTTGCCTCTTCCTACTCACACACACTGGATCATTACGAACTTTGCCTCTTCCTACTCACACACACTGGATCATTACGAACTTTGCCTCTTCCTACTCACACACACTGGATCATTACGAACTTTGCCTCTTCCTACTCACACACACACACTGGATCATTACGAACTTTGCCTCTTCCTACTCACACACACACTGGATCATTACGAACTTTGCCTCTTCCTACTCACACACACTGGATCATTACGAACTTTGCCTCTTCCTACTCACACACACATTGGATCATTACGAACTTCGCCTCTTCCTACTCACACACACTGATCATTACGAACTTTGCCTCTTCCTACTCACACACACTGGATCATTACGAACTCTGCCTCTTCCTACTCACACACATATTGGATCATTACGAACTTTGCCTCTTCCTACTCGCACACATTGGATCATTACGTACTTTGCCTCTTCCTACTCACACAGACTGGATCATTATGAACTTTGCCTCTTCCTACTCACATACATATTGGATCATTACGTACTTTGCCTCTTCCTACTCACACACACATGGGATCATTACGAACTTTGCCTCTTCCTACTCACACACACTGGATCATTACGAACTTTGCCTCTTCCTACTCACACACACATTGGATCATTACGAACTTTGCTTCTTCCTACTTACACACACATTGGATCATTACGAACTTTGCCTCTTCCTACTCACACACACATTGGATCATTACGAACTCTGCCTCTTCCTACTCACACACACACTGTATCATTACGAACTTTGCCTCTTCCTACCCACACACACTGGATCATTACGAACTTTGCCTCTTCCAACTCACACACACTGGATCATTACGAACTTTGCCTCTTCCAACTCACACACACTGGATCATTACGAACTTTGCCTCTTCCTACTCACACACACTGGATCATTATAAACTCACCGATACATTAGTGGGTTCTATAGTTTTGGTTGACTGAAATATCGGTTGCCGATGCCCGTGGCCCGGCCCAGATTCGCGCAGATAGAAACAGACGAGAGGCAGCTGGCATGTGAGAGATGACGTGCGCCTCATTAAGTGGCAGGGAAAGGGGGTGAGTTATTGTAAGAGGTGGTGGGAGAGAGGCATGATGTCATTACAGGGAAGCGCTCTGTCCAATAATGAGATCTGGAAAACCGTCATATTTTACTTGAAGGTGAATTAAAAAGTTATTAACATTCATAGGGGCACTTGGGAAATGGCATGGCAAGTTCAAATGGCCATTTCTTAAAGTCCAACAGCTTTAAATAAAGGGATTTAAGTAGCCTTTATAAAGTGGGAAGGTCACGCCTGAGCTATTTGCAAGGGAAAGTATCTTTTCGTTATCATGAAACAGGATATCATAACACGTCGAAAACATTAGGATATCATGTGACATCATCATCAGACAGGAGAGCAAAATTCGTCTGGAGCCTTATGATATCATAAAGATACAAGATATCACAATGCGACGGGGAGGGAGGGGACCGCCTGGAGCCTTATGATATCATAACGATACAAGATATCACAATGCGACGTGGAGGGAGGGGACCGCTATGCCTTTAAGTACATCACAGGGAGAGGCCGTGACGTCATCATCGCGTAGCGAGGGAGAATATGACGTCACCAACGTTCACGGAAGGGTACGACGTCATCGTTTTGGAGAGAGAGAGAGAGAGAGAGAGAGAGAGAGAGAGAGAGAGAGAGAGAGAGAGAGAGAGAGAGAGAGAGAGAGAAACTTTGATTCTCAAACCGGTTGGGTTTGAATGTTTCACTTCTCTTCACAAAAGTTTTGGAGAGAGAGAGAGAGAGAGAGAGAGAGAGAGAGAGAGAGAGAGAGAGAGAGAGAGAGAGAGAGAGAGAGAGAGAACTTTGATTCTCGAACTGGTTGGGTTTGAATGTTTCACTTCTCTTCACAATAGAAGACCTTTTTGAAATATTCAGTTAATGTCTTGGACGATATTCATTTACCTGTGTCAGAGTCTTGTCTTCACTTCATTGATAAAATTGCGTATAAAGGACTGCGTATTTCAGTTTAAAGGAGATTATTACGCTTAGACCCTCTCTCATCTGCATCAAGTAATCTTTACATGAAACACTTTGAAACAAAATTACTGATACCTTACCCTCTTAGGTATGTAGTTAATGTTCTCTGTGTTTGGCCAACAAATGAAAATTTACAAACATTTCTCCCTTTACTTAACAATTTAGTAACTTCAACAACTTTACTGGAGAAGTTGAAAATAATGGTATGTTGCCATTTTGACATTGCATGATCCACAGGGGTGGAAACGTGTTTAAGATATACAGAAAACCTACTAATTTATGCTCATATATCCATCATTACTTACCTCAACATGACAATTAAATTATCATTTCAATCTATGTTCCTTAGGGCATTACGTATATGCAATCCAGAGTATATTGATGATGAGTTTGAGAAGATATATTCTATTGGATCTTTCATCGATAAATCCCTTAAGTTGGCAAAGAAATCATTTTATATAGTTGAGCCCAAACCTCCCATTGACACCAAGAATCTTTTAGTTCTCCCTTTTATTAATACTTTTACTTTAATTCCCATGTTGCTGAAATCCTTTCATGTAAATGTTGCCTTCAGCAACACTAATACTATAAAGAATATCTTAATCAGGAACTACCCAGAAGATTCTCCTGGATGCATCTATAAAGTGCCATGTAGAAATTGATAAATTTTATGTTGGGCAGACTGGTAAGGATCTTTCGGTTAGACTGAAGCAACATAAATATAGTATAAGAACGGGACAAGAATCAAATGCCTTGTTTAATCACGTTAAAAACTATGATCATTGTATTGACTGGAGTAATGCCATCTCAGTTATTAACTAAGTCCAGTACCACGAGAAACATCAGTGAATCTTCTATTATTAAATACACAGGGAATTGTAATCTTAATATTCATGATGGTCTATACAAATTAGATAACTATGTTGGTAAAACTTACAAACAATTCACCTTCTTGTTCACATAACTAGTATATGATACGCTCGTTGTTTGTCTTGGACAATGGCATGTTTGTCAAATGGCGTCCTAGCTTCGTCTCTTCGTTGTATATCAACTGACTGTTATATTTCCCTCTTGTGTCTCCCCTAATGATGTGATTATTACACGAAAGTGCACTTGGGGATTTACTGTGTTTCATTTTCCCCATGGATTAGAATATATATATATATATATATATATATATATATATATATATATATATATATATATATATATATATATTTTTTTTTTTTTTTCTTTTTTATACTTTGTCGCTGTCTCCCGCGTTTGCGAGGTAGCGCAAGGAAACAGACGAAAGAAATGGCCCAACCCCCCCCCCATACACATGTATATACATACGTCCACACACGCAAATATACATACCTACACAGCTTTCCATGGTTTACCCCAGACGCTTCACATGCCTTGATTGAATCCACTGACAGCACGTCAACCCCGGTATACCACATCGCTCCAATTCACTCTATCCTTGCCCTCCTTTCACCCTCCTGCATGTTCAGGCCCCGATCACACAAAATCTTTTTCACTCCATCTTTCCACCTCCAATTTGGTCTCCCTCTTCTCCTTGCTCCCTCCACCTCAGACACATATATCCTCTTGGTCAATCTTTCCTCACTCATCCTCTCCATGTGCCCAAACCACTTCAAAACACCCTCTTCTGCTCTCTCAACCACGCTCTTTTTATTTCCACACATCTCTCTTACCCTTACGTTACTCACTCGATCAAACCACCTCACACCACACATTGTCCTCAAACATCTCATTTCCAGCACATCCATCCTCCTGCGCACAACTCTATCCATAGCCCACGCCTCGCAACCATACAACATTGTTGGAACCACTATTCCTTCAAACATACCCATTTTTGCTTTCCGAGATAATGTTCTCGACTTCCACACATTCTTCAAGGCCCCCAGAATTTTCGCCCCCTCCCCCACCCTATGATCCACTTCCGCTTCCATGGTTCCATCCGCTGCCAGATCCACTCCCAGATATCTAAAACACTTCACTTCCTCCAGTTTTTCTCCATTCAAACTCACCTCCCAATTGACTTGACCCTCAACCCTACTGTACCTAATAACCTTGCTCTTATTCACATTTACTCTTAACTTTCTTCTTCCACACACTTTACCAAACTCAGTCACCAGCTTCTGCAGTTTCTCACATGAATCAGCCACCAGCGCTGTATCATCAGCGAACAACAACTGACTCACTTCCCAAGCTCTCTCATCCCCAACAGACTTCATACTTGCCCCTCTTTCCAAAACTCTTGCATTTACCTCCCTAACAACCCCATCCATAAACAAATTAAACAACCATAGAGACATCACACACCCCTGCCGCAAACCTACATTCACTGAGAACCAATCACTTTCCTCTCTTCCTACACGTACACATGCCTTACATCCTCGATAAAAACTTTTCACTGCTTCTAACAACTTTCCTCCCACACCATATATTCTTAATACCTTCCACAGAGAATCTCTATCAACTCTATCATATGCCTTCTCCAGATCCATAAATGCTACATACAAATCCCTTTGCTTTTCTAAGTATTTATCACATACATTCTTCAAAGCAAACACCTGATCCACACATCCTCTACCACTTCTGAAACCACACTGCTCTTCCCCAATCTGATGCTCTGTACATGCCTTCACCCTCTCAATCAATACCCTCCCATATAATTTACCAGGAATACTCAACAAACTTATACCTCTGTAATTTGAGCACTCACTCTTATCCCCTTTGCCTTTGTACAATGGCACTATGCACGCATTCCGCCAATCCTCAGGCACCTCACCATGAGTCATACATACATTAAATAACCTTACCAACCAGTCAACAATACAGTCACCCCCTTTTTTAATAAATTCCACTGCAATACCATCCAAACCTGCTGCCTTGCCGGCTTTCATCTTCCGCAAAGCTTTCACTACCTCTTCTCTGTTTACCAAATCATTTTCCCTAACCCTCTCACTTTGCACACCACCTCGACCAAAACACCCTATATCTGCCACTCTATCATCAAACACATTCAACAAACCTTCAAAATACTCACTCCATCTCCTTCTCACATCACCACTACTTGTTTTCACCTCCTCATTTGCGCCCTTCACTGAAGTTCCCATTTGCTCCCTTGTCTTACGCACTTTATTTACCTCCTTCCAGAACATCTTTTTATTCTCCCTAAAATTTAATGATACTCTCTCACCCCAACTCTCATTTGCCCTTTTTTTCACCTCTTGCACCTTTCTCTTGACCTCCTATCTCTTTCTTTTATACATCTCCCACTCAATTGCATTTTTTCGCTGCAAAAATCGTCCAAATGCCTCTTTCTTCTCTTTCACTAATACTCTTACTTCTTCATCCCACCACTCACTACCCTTTCTAATCAACCCACCTCCCACTCTTCTCATGCCACAAGCATCTTTTGCGCAATCCATCACTGATTCCCTAAATACATCCCATTCCTCCCCCACTCTCCTTGCTTCCATTGTTCTCACCTTTTTCCATTCTGTACTCAGCCTCTCCTGGTACTTCCTCACACAGGTCTCCTTCTCAAGCTCACTTACTCTCACCACCCTCTTCACCCCAACATTCACTCTTCTTTTCTGAAAACCCATACAAATCTTCACCTTAGCCTCCACAAGATAATGATCAGACATCCCTCCAGTTGCACCTCTCAGCACATTAACATCCAAAAGTCTCTCTTTCGCACGCCTGCCAATTAACACGTAATCCAATAACGCTCTCTGGCCATCTCTCCTACTTACATACGTATACTTATGTATATCTCGCTTTTTAAACCAGGTATTCCCAATCATCAGTCCTTTTTCAGCACAAATCTACAAGCTCTTCACCATTTCCATTTACAACACTGAACACCCCATGTATACCAATTATTCCCTCAACTGCCACATTACTCACCTTTGCATTCAAATCACCCATCACTATAACCCGGTCTCGTGCATCAAAACCACTAACACACTCATTCAGCTGCTCCCAAAACACTTGCCTCTATATATATATATACTTTTTTCTTTCAAACTATTCGCCATTTCCCACATTAGCGAGGTAGCGTTAAGAACAGAGGACTGGGCCTTTGAGGGAATATCCTCACTTGGCCATCTTCTCTGTTCCTTCTTTTGCCCTCTTTTTCACCACGTGCACCTTTCTCTTGACCTCCCGCCTCTTTCTTTTATACATCTCCCAGTCATTTGCACTATTTCCCTGCAAAACTCGTCCAAACTCTCCTCTCTTTCACTAACAATCTTACTTCTTCATCCCACCACTCACTACCCTTTCTAACCTGCCCACCTCCCACGCTTCTCATGCAACAAGCATCTTTTACGCAGGCCATCACTGCTTCCCTAAATACATCCATATATATATATATATATATATATATATATATATATATATATATATATATATATATTGGAAAGGATCACAATTTTGCGCGTGATCAAGAGATTTCTCTCTTGTGTCTCCCCTGATGATGTGATTGTTACACGAAAGTGCACTTCGGAACTTTTCGTGTTTCATTTTCCCCGTGGACTCATAGGAATATATATATATATATATATATATATATATATATATATATATATATATATATATATATATATATATATTTCAAACTATCAAACTATTCGCCATTTCCCGCATTAGCAAGGTAGCGTTAAGAACAGAGGACTGGGCCTCTGAGGGAATATCCTCACCTGGCCCCCTTCTCTGTTCCTTCTTTTGGAAAATAAAAAAAAAAAAAAAAAAAAAATGAGAGGGGAGGATTTCCAGCCCCCCGCTCCCTCCCCTTTTGGTCGCCTTCTACGACACGCAGGGAATACGTGGGAAGTATTCTTTCTCCCCTATCCCTATAAATATATATATATATATATATATTGGTGCAAACAGACTCTATGTAATTAAGGTTACTCAACAAGTGGAAGGTCACCTTTGACAAAGTTGTACCATTAAGAGTACAGTTTTGTTAAAGAACTTATCACTCCAAACGAGTCTACATTTCCCTGCAACTGGAAGTAGTACAGCCTTGTGGGATGCAGGAGACTTTAAAAAGAAGCCTTGGAAATTGGTCCTAGGGTAGTCATGTATGAAATGAATATCAATATAACACTTTATATCCTATGGTCCTGACCGGTGGACGTGGCAAGCTCTCCGAGTGCTGCAGGACTTCTGGGGCAGGAAGGTATGGTAAGATTCATTCTGTATATATGAAGAATTAACGAGGCAAAACAACAATCCATGCTAGCACCAACCCTCTCATGAAGAGAATGAGTGAAGAAAGGTCGACAAAGAGGATATATGTGTCAAAAAGAAGGGAACAAGAATGGGGAGACGAAATTGCAGATTGATGGATGGAGTGACATAGATTTTAGCAACTGGGTCCTGAATATGCAGGAGGGTGAAAAGTTTGCATCAGATAGAGTGCATTGGAACAATGTGGTATACTGGGGTTGAAATGCTGTCAGTGGACTTAACCAGGGCATGTTAAACCTCCAGGGTAAACCATGAAAAAATATGTTGGGCCTGGGGGTGGACAAGGAGCTGTGAGTTTTTGCTATTTTATCCAAGACAAGGTAGCGTCAAGAACAGATGACCAAGCCTAAGAAGAAAATTCTCCATATATATATATATATATATGAGAGAAAGGGAGGGGACAATACGAGTACAAAAAACTAAAAATGTTTGAATAATCACGTTAGAAATCACGCCATGTTTTAATATTCCATGTTTGTCTGCATGAACATCTTATGCCAATGTCTTCATTATATACAAGATGCATTGTTATATTCCTCCCATCAAATCACGTAAGTGGAACGGGAGAAAATGGAGAAAATACTCGAAGCGACGCGAAAGGACGCCACAAGGTAAATGGGTGGGAGGGGAAATCTTCATGCATTGTGAGCACATCGAGTGCCATCACTTTTCATGTACAATGTGGGTTAAAGTTCGCGACTCATACACTCAAAAGGCGAGCTGAGAAGACTCTCAGACTCTTAAGGACTACCAGCAGGACTCATGACTCGTATATACTTCCTCAAAGGCTTCTATGCTTCCACAGAGACCTGGTCTCACAGCACTCCCAACTATATACACCAAGGAGTTACGTCATAGGACTATAGATGCAACAATAAAGCGCCTTTGGAGTTACGTCATAGGACTATAGATGCAACAATAAAGCTCCTCCTTCGTAGTCCTCATCATAGACACTCACACAGAGGCTGCCCCACAAGGTTCGCGCATACACTCGAGACTACATCTTTTGATATGAAGGTCGGACCTCGCGGAGAGAAGGTTCAAATGATAAGGCAGAAAGAATCAGATCTTCAAGAAACATGGAGGAAGGCATGTAGCTTCAACACAGAATGGGTTCAGATCCAGGAAGGAATCAGATCCTCAAAGAACACGAAGGAGACTTACGTCTTTAACAAAGAGGGGGTTCAGATCCAGAAGAAAGGAATCTGATCTTCAAGAAGCAGGAAGGAGGCTTGTACCTTCAACACAAAAGGGATTCAGATCCAGAAGGAAGGATATAATCCTATGTATATCATGTTAAATCAGAGGGACAGAGGATGCCACACTGAACACGCAAATATTTAACTCAGAGCAGACACGAGGTCTGGCCTTGAAGAGGATCCGATATCAAGTGTCAAGAATATGACCATTGCAATGGTTATTCTGGTCTTGGGTTTGGAAGGATCTGACCCCAGGCCAAGAGGGCCTTGACCCCAGGCCAGGAGGGCCCTGACCCCAGGCCAGGAGGGCCCTGACCCCAGGCCAGGAGGGCCCTGACCCCAGGCCAGGAGGGCTCTGACCCCAGGCCAGGAGGGCTCTGACCCCAGGCCAGGAGGGCCCTGACCCCAAGGCCAGGAGGGCTCTGACCCCAGGCCAAGAGGGCTCTGACCCCAGGCCAGGAGGGCCCTGACCCCAGGCCAGGAGGGCCCTGACCCCAGGCCAGGAGGGCCTTGACCCCAGGCCAGGAGGGCTCTGACCCCAGGCCAGGAGGGCCTTGACCCCAAGGCCAGGAGGGCTCTGACCCCAGGCCAAGAGGGCTCTGGCCCCAGGCCAGGAGGGCCCTGACCCCAGGCCAGGAGGGCCCTGACCCCAGGCCAGGAGGGCTCTGACCCCAGGCCAGGAGGGCCTTGACCCCAAGGCCAGGAGGGCTCTGACCCCAGGCCAAGAGGGCTCTGGCCCCAGGCCAGGAGGGCCTTGACCCCAAGGCCAGGAGGGCCCTGACCCCAGGCCAGGAGGGCTCTGACCCCAGGCCAGGAGGGCCTTGACCCCAAGGCCAGGAGGGCTCTGACCCCAGGCCAGGAGGGCCCTGACCCCAAGGCCAGGAGGGCTCTGACCCCAGGCCAGGAGGGCCCTGACCCCAGGCCAGGAGGGCTCTGACCCCAGACCAGGAGGGCCCTGACCCCAGGCCAGGAGGGCCCTGACCCCAGGCCAGGAGGGCCCTGACCCCAGGCCAGGAGGGCTCTGACCCCAGGCCAGGAGGGCCTTGACCCCAAGGCCAGGAGGGCTCTGACCCCAGGCCAAGAGGGCTCTGGCCCCAGGCCAGGAGGGCCCTGACCCCCAGGCCAGGAGGGTTCTGGCCCCAGGCCAGGAGGGCCCTGACCCCAGGCCAGGAGGGCCCTGACCCCCGGCCAGGAGGGCCCTGACCCCAGACCAGGAGGGCTCTGACCCCAAGCCAGGAGGGCCCTGACCCCAGGCCAGGAGGGCCCTGACCCCAGGCCAGGAGGGCCCTGACCCCCAGGCCAGGAGGGCCCTGACCCCAGACCAGGAGGGCTCTGACCCCAGGCCAGGAGGGCCCTGACCCCAGGCCAGGAGGGCCCTGACCCCCAGGCCAGGAGGGCCCTGACCCCAGGCCAGGAGGGCCCTGACCCCCAGGCCAGGAGGGCCCTGACCCCCAGGCCAGGAGGGCCCTGACCCCAGGCCAGGAGGGCCCTGACCCCAGGCCAGGAGGGCTCTGACCCCAGGCCAGGAGGGCCCTGACCCCAGGCCAGGAGGGCTCTGACCCCAGGCCAGGAGGGCCCTGACCCCAGGCCAGGAGGGCCCTGACCCCCAGGCCAGGAGGGCCCTGACCCCCAGGCCAGGAGGGCCCAGACCCCAGGCCAGGAGGGCCCTGACCCCAGGCCAGGAGGGCCCTGACCCCAGGCCAGGAGGGCTCTGACCCCAGGCCAGGAGGGCCCCAGGGGATGAGGAAAGACGTTCCGGATGAAGAATGTGACCCAGAGGAGGGAGCCCCAGGTGCGTCGAGAAACCGAGGCATTTTAATGGGGTTCTCTGAGTGAGGCGCCCGGGAGCAGACGGGGAGAGAGGCGCCGGGGCGCAGACGAGGAACCACCCCTCCCTGCTGCGCCATCAGCGCTGCCAGGTGGCGACGACCCAGCCCAGAGATCCAGGCCATCACCAACCATCTCCAACCTAACCAGCTGTTACAACCATGTGATCCAACACCATCCTTACGAGCTCGAAAACTATCCCTATCACCACGACCTCGTAGCTCTAGTGACCATCACCAAAACCTCCTAGCCCTGGTCACCATCACCAAAACCTCCTAGCCCTGGTCACCATCACCAAAACCTCCTAGCCCTGGTCACCATCACCAAAACCTCCTAGCCCTGGTCACCATTACCAAAACCTCCTAGCCCTGGTCACCATCACCAAAACCTCCTAGCCCTAGTGACCATCACCACCACCTCCTAGCCCTGGTCACCTTCACCAAAACCTCCTAGCCCTAGTCACCATCACCACCACCTCCTAGCCCTGGTCACCATCACCACCACCACCTAGCCCTAGTCACCATCACCACCACCTCCTAGCCCTGGTCACCTTCACCAAAACCTCCTAGCCCTAGTCACCATCACCACCACCTCCTAGCCCTAGTCACCATCACCACCACCTCCTAGCCCTGGTCACCTTCACCAAAACCTCCTAGCTCTAATCACCATCACCACCACCTCCTAGCCCTAGTCACCATCACCACCACCTCCTAGCCCTGGTCACCTTCACCAAAACCTCCTAGCTCTAATCACCATCACCACCACCTCCTAGCCCTAGTCACCATCACCACCACCTCCTAGCCCTGGTCACCATCACCACCTACAGCCACCATCACCACCATTCCCAACCATCACCATCTCCGGCCACTACACCCCCCCCCCCCCCCCCCAGCGTGGGGAGCCTCGCCTTGACCTTCATATACCAAGGACGTGGTTGCTGAGTGGCCTTAGAACGACCACCGGAACTGACCCATTCCCCCCCATTCCCCCCCATTCCCCCTTCACCTCATGACACCTCTGGCATGACATGATCCACCCCCCTTCCCCCTAACACCATGTACACCCCCCCTCCTCTCCTCCCCATTTTTTTTTCCTTTAAATAAACGCAAGAAGATGATACAGTAACGCTGCTGCTCCACCATCACTTTAAAGGTTGCATGAATACCTTGCTGGAAATGGGGGTCGGTCCGAGACGGCGACACACACACACACACACACACACACACACACGATACTTGAGCATTATCTAATGATAAAGATAAATGATAAATACTTGAGCCTTCTTTAATGACAGTCATGATAAATGATATACATTATTGAGCCTTATCTAATGACAATCATGATAACTGATATCAATTATTGAGCCTTATCTGATGACAATGATAAAAAATGATAAATGACTAATACTTGTGCCTTATCTAAAGACAATCATTAATGATAATTGATCTAATACTTGAACATCATCTAATAATAGATGATAAATGACATTATTACTTGAGCCTTCTTTAATGATAAATGACATTATTACTTGAGCCTTCTTTAATGATAAATGACATTAATACCTGAGCCTTCTTTAATGATAAATGACATTACTTGAGCCTTCTTTAATGATAAATGACATTACTAGAGCCTTCTTTAATGATAAATGACATTACTAACTGAGCCTTCTTTAATGACAATGATAAGTGATAAACTAACTACATCGGAACTGTAGATGCAGGCAGTCGAGAAACTTACCCCCCCCAAAAAAAAAAAAAAATAATAATTATTTAATAAAATAAATCATATGTTTGCGAGATAATGCAGTGGATGTCTATATCTATAATCCGAGGTTGTAGAACAACCCCCCCACACACACATGCGCGACCCTGAGGGAAGGAAGAGGTTGTGGGAATTGGTTGTACTCAAGTCTTGAGGCAAGTTACAGCCCGTAACGTCGCCTCTCCTGGGGGAGGTGACGCTATACACTGGCGGGCGTGACTGTGCCACACAGGTGAAGGAAAAAAACCTCAGGGTAGTTGTGGTACACGTGTGTGTGTGTGTGTGTGTGTGTGTGTGGCGGAAGGCAGAGGAGCACTCAGTTGCGAGGTTGTGTGTAGCAGGGAAGGGTGAGGCACGGGTGGTTCGAGGGTCAGCTTGGCTGGGGAACGACCTGGAGGAAGTGGGGTGCTTCAGGGACCTGGGAATGGACGTGATAGCAGGTGGAGCTAGAGGGGGGGGGGGGAAACGTTGAGCCACAGACGGGGGTTATCCTCTCAGATGCACTGAGTCGTCTGTGGATGAGGGGTTCACCGTCCATCAAGGCAGATATGGGTGTATTCGAAGGTGTAGTAGTCTGGAGAGTGTTGTTTGCATGCGCGTCTTGGGCCCCGAATGGAAAAGAAATGAGTGGCCTGGACGCACTGGAAATATCTGAGGACGATGAGTGGTGCGAGGTTGGCTGATCGTGTGAGGAAGGAGTGTGTGTGTGAGGAGCGAGGTGTGGTACTAAATGCAAACTGAATGGGGAGGGACGACCCTTCAAGGTGCGATGAAGTGGTTCGGATATATGAAGAGGGTGAGCGAAGGAAGACTAAGAGGGTGTCCGTGTCAAAATGAAGGGAGGGAGGAAGGGAAATGGGGCAGACCGATGAGACAATGGAGGGATGCAGTGAAGGGGGCTTTAGGGTATCGGGTCCTAAGCATTCAGGAGCGTGAGAGGCATGTAAAGGATAGGCTGAATTAGATTGATAGGCTATGCGGGGAACGACGTGGGCAGAACAAGAGCAAATGGAGTGGTCACGGTACGTCGCGGAATGGTCAGCGGGGCCTGGCTGTGGCCAGCTGAAGCTGGTTTCTGTACACTATACATGACGGAGAGAGAGAGAGAGAGAGAGAGAGAGAGAGAGAGAGAGAGAGAGAGAGAGAGAGAGAGAGAGAGAGAGAGAGAGAGAGATAGAGAGAGAGAGAGAGAGAGAGAGAGGATATGCAAAGAAAAAGAGGCCAATATTCTTGTGTTGTCGACGCTAGGATGGGCAATTAATCCTGACAGCAGGGTTCGAACCTCAACCACCTGTGCGGGAGCTGGGGACGTGAGCACTACGCCGTGGAGCCCATGATAGAAAAAAAAAAAAGTGAGTATTGGATTACCAGTAATC
The DNA here is from genome assembly GCF_036320965.1 of Panulirus ornatus. NCBI lineage: Eukaryota > Metazoa > Arthropoda > Malacostraca > Decapoda > Palinuridae > Panulirus > Panulirus ornatus. The sequence goes on from NC_092273.1 coordinate 26,009,466, forward strand.
GACTACCCTACTTCTCATGCTTGTGAGGAACGGGGTCGCAAAGTGGGGTCACTCCTCCTCACAGTGACCAGCAGGAGGAGGAGGAACCACAGTTTTCTGCGAGCTGTGGTATTCCAAACCTTACTCATACACAAAAAAAGGACAAATCTAGTTCATCTGGGATTAATTAAACATATCATGTCACATTTCAATCCTGGTACGATACATCACCTGTTGAAATCAAACTCTGTACTTATGCAAAAACGTCTCACTCAGCAGGCCCTAAGATATCATTTTTCATCCTAAGTTCTCATCTGTTCACTCAGATCACACATCTGCTACACTGGCTTGTCCGTCTGTTCGTCATCACCATCTGGGAGAGAGAATGTCTGTTGCCCTGGTCAGTGCTGAGTTGTGTACGTGTGTGTCTGTTACATATATATGTAACTTCTCCTGTACTGGGGTGTCAGCCAGGGTCGTTGGTGGTAACGAACATGCAACATGGGAAACTCGTCTGTAAGATATGGTCTGTTAAATGACGTACGATACGGGCGATTAACTCACCCGAATGGTTTGAAATTCGACGCACAATGTCTTGCCATCAAACGAGATGGCCTGGTTTACATCACACAAATGTCTGACATCAGTCAATAAATCTATGGTTATTTATAGACTTCTGATTTTTTTTTTCTGTTGCGCACGAATGTTGCCTTCGATCTGTCTGTTCCGCACGGTAGAGACGCAAGTTCTGCTCTGCCACACATGTCATGGTCTTCGGAAAGAACTGAAATCAACGTTTTATGAGGGATGTGGACGAGGAACTACCTGAAGGAGGCTCATCCATGATGGTTGTGGATGAGGAGCCACCTGAAGGAGGCTCATCCATGATGGTTGTGGATGAGGAGCCACCTGAAGAAGTGTGGCCCCATCTCTTGTACTGTACAGTGAGGGGAGTTGTACACTCGTGGGACTTCATCTCTTGTCATATAACTTCTCGAATCTATTGTATGCCGTCTCCACCAACCACGTCCTCAGTCGATCTGTTCCATTCATCCACCAGTTTTATAAACCTATTTCTTTAATCCTTATTCACCCGTCTCTTACTATGTATCTGTTAAAGGACTGTATCCACTATCCACACTTCGCCGATCTTTCTTAGAATATCAGTTGTGATCAGGTCACCCCTCAGTCCTCTCTCTTCCAAGGGGGGGGGGATAGATTTTAAATTCTCCGGCCTTTCCCTCCAGCTCAACTTTCTTAATTTGGTCACCATCTTTGTTGCCCTCCTCTGGACCTTCTCTATGAGTTCTTTGTGCTTTCTGTGAGGTGACCAAACCTGAGAAGCGTATTCTAGTTTTGTCCTTACATAGGATATGAACAGCTTACTAAATCATTCTTTATCATACACACTTGAAAGGCTAGTCAGCTATTTGCCAGCTGACAGTATGTCTCCTTAACTAGTCGTCTCCCGATGTGGGACTCTGGGAGACAAGTGAGGGACGATGTCAACACCCAAGTCCTGTGAGTGTGTGTGTGTGTGTGTGTGTGTGTGTGTGTGTGTGTCACCTTCCAAGTCCTCCTGTGTGTGTGTGTGTGTGTGTGTGTGTGTGTGTGTGTGTGTGTGATTATCTTTAAAGGAATATTTCTTTTAATCCTAGGAATCCTGGAGGTCATGTTACATTGCTCAGGTGGTGACTGGAGGTAGTGGCTGGAGGCTATGTTGGTGCCTGAGGTAGTGGCTGGAGGCCATGTTGGTGCCTGAGGTAGTGGCTGGAGGCCATGTTGGTGCCTGAGGTAGTGGCTGGAGGCCATGTTGGTGCCTGAGGTAGTGGCTGGAGGCCATGTTGGTGCCTGAGGTAGTGGCTGGAGGCCATGTTGGTGCCTGAGGTAGTGGCTGGAGGCCATGTTGGTGCCTGAGGTAGTGGTTTGAGGCCATGTTGGTGCCTGAGGTAGTGGCTGGAGGCCATGTTGGTGCCTGAGGTAGTGGCTGGAGGCCATGTTGGTGCCTGAGGTAGTGGCTGGAGGCCATGTTGGTGCCTGAGGTAGTGGTTTGAGGCCAAGTTGGTGTCTGAGGCAGCGACTGGAGGCCAGTCTCGGTGATGATGAGGTCATTTCAGGTCACACATCAGTCATCATCGTGAGGTCAGGTCTGAGCCATCACTTCAATCATCATCATATCAATATCACGTAGGAAACGCAGCTGACATCAATGCGACACGCCATTAATGTCCCCGTGTTCGAAGTCAACGCTTCCATGTCACCTGGGGAGGTCATGTGAGGTCGTCAATGACCTCCGTGACCACTCGGGGCAATATACTACCTGGGCCTGCCCACAGAGGGCCTCAGAGTCGAACAACAGTCGAACAACAGTCGAACAACAGGGTCGTTCTACGGGCGTTCTACGGGCGTTCTACGGGCGTTCTACTTCTCATTTCCAGGACTAAGATGAAAAATGAGGGTTCTTTTTTTCCTCCAGGAGGTTAAATGAGTGTTTATGAGGTCATGAGGGATGAAGGGGGGATGGGTGTTAATGAGGTGGCCTCCTCATGAGTTATGGGGAAGACGAGAGAGAGAGAGAGGGAGATGAGGAGGCGACCGGGTGATGCTGCTCCCTTAACGGGCCCTGAGGGAGATTTGGGAAGGGTCCTGATGGCTCAGGTCTAAGGAGGGATCCCAGGGAGGGAGGGAGGAGGGAAAGAGATCCCTAAAGACCAGGATATATGACTGGGGAGTTATGGGACACGAGAGAACGACCTGGGTCAGATGCGACAGTCGTTAAAGGTGGTTCTCTGAACTACCACACATGTTGTGATGGGATACAGTCCTGGCACACACACACACACACACCTTCCTGTAGGGGGTGTTGCTTGAGCATGGCACGGCACCTCGTACTCCCACTATGGGGCAACATGAGAGGGAAATCAACGATTCTGACCAGTTCAAAAGTAATTTTCATGGTGGAATAGACACTCCAACTCCATCTCCAGCGAGACGGGTGGAGGGAAAAAGTGTTGGAAACCATCAGATTTCCTTAAACAAATTTACGTAAATGGAATACGAAAAGGACTTGATCCTCATAAGGCCTTTGATCCTAAAGGAGTTTGCTTACATGTGCTGAAGAGGTAAATGGACACATACACTTGACGTCCTACTTTATAATGCTCTTTGAGAAAGGTATATAGCGCCAAAGGATTGGGTTAAAGGGCAAATGTCGTGTATGTCCCTAAGAGAAATGACTGGGAACTTGTGCTGAAAAACAGACTGGTCTGTGATGAGTGGGGGCAACTGGATGACTAATTGCAATGGAGAGAGAGAAAGGAGGTCATGTTTAACAAATATCTAACATTACTTTAATAAGAGTTTAGCTCCGAGATCAAAGTGGAAGGGTGGATGATGTACTGCTAGAAAGCATTTGACGCTGCCCCTCAGAGAAAGCTGGTGAAGAGGTTGCATTCCCAGGGAGGGAATAAGCCACACACTCCTCCAGTGGACAAAATATAATCAACCTTGGTGGAATGGAACGATGGGAGCATGTCAGAGGAGCCTCCCCACCAGTGGCGTACCACAAGGTTCGATCCTGGGACCACTGCTCATTTCGATCTATTCTAATGGCTCGCTAGAATGATTGGACCGAGACATGAATACGTTTGGGGATGATGCCAAGTTACGAAGGGAGTTGCACCAACTGATAAGATGGCACACGGTGGAAAGAAGGGTCGATACAAATTCTACCTGGCTGGAAATAAGCCGCAGGAGTCTATGTGTGAGAGAGAGAGAGAGGTTTGGGGGGTGAACACTGTACCTAGCTCAACCTCACGATTGTAAACAAGACAACAACGTCCACTGGTAAATATCATGTGGGCATTTAATTACATGGATCAAAAAAATGGTCAGCAAACCATTTCCATCCTGTATTAGGCCATAACTACAATGTGCTTCTCGAATCTGGTCACTAAACGCATTTGAAGACCCGAAGAGAAATAATACAAAAAAAAGTACAAAGGGCAGAAACAGAGACGTTTGCCTCCAAAGGAAGACAGAAAAGTAACGGGTGACTTGATCAGAATCTACCCTTACCCAAGCGTGACGAATCGACGGAAAAGATTTCTTTGGAAGGAAGCAGATGACAAGAGCCACTAGAGGCAATACAAAGGAAGCAAGCTAGAAACCTAGTGGGAGAGTTGTAATGAAGTACTTACGCAGTATTATAACAGTGGGTGATGGAAATACGTTATGGAACTGTGAAAAGTGACAGCAGTGAAGAGTTGAAAGAGCTGTTCGACAGGGATGGGGGCCCCACGAGTGTACAGCTACCTCCCTGTACAGTACAATGTACAAACAGGTCATTGTACATACGTGGGGGTTACGTAAGAGTGGGTGCCAACCCAGAGTCACACGGTGTGTTAGGCTGTGGGAAACACGTCACTGCACACCAACACACACTGTGGGGGTCAGGGAGTGAGGCGATCGCCCAGCTGGGTACAGTGTGATAACCAGGGCGTCGGTGTACACACTATGTGGGGTATGATACACAGGCTTGTAGACACACCGTGTGTAGCGAGGGTGATCAACGGTGTCTGGGGAGGGTGATCAACAGTGTCTGGGGAGGATGATCAACAGTGTCTGGGGAGGGTGATCAACAGTGTCTGGGGAGGATGATCAACAATGTCTGGGGAGGATGATCAACAGTGTCTGGGGAGGGTGATCAACAGTGTCTGGGGAGAATGTGATGATCAACAGTGTCTGGGGAGGGTGATCAACAGTGTCTGGGGAGAATGTGATGATCAACAGTGTCTGGGGAGGGTGATCAACAGTGTCTGGGGAGGGTGATCAACAGTGTCTGGGGAGGATGATCAACAGTGTCTGGGGAGGGTGATCAACAGTGTCTGGGGAGGGTGATCAACAATGTCTGGGGAGGGTGATCAACAATGTCTGGGGAGGGTGATCAACAGTGTCTGGGGAGGATGATCAACAGTGTCTGGGGAGGATAATCAACAATGTCTGGGGAGGGTGATCAACAGTGTCTGGGGAGGATGATCAACAGTGTCTGGGGAGGGTGATCAACAGTGTCTGGGGAGGGTGATCAACAGTGTCTGGGGAGGGTGATCAACAGTGTCTGGGAAGGGTGATCAACAGTGTCTGGGGAGGATGATCAACAGTGTCTGGGGAGGATGATCAACAGTGTCTGGGGAGGGTGATCAACAGTGTCTGGGGAGGGTGATCAACAGTGTCTGGGGAGGATGATCAACAATGTCTGGGGAGGGTGATCAACAATATCTGGGGAGGATGATCAACAGTGTCTGGGGAGGATGATCAACAGTGTCTGGGGAGAATGATCAACAGTGTCTGGGGAGAATGATCAACAGTGTCTGGGGAGGATGATCAACAGTGTCTGGGGAGGATGATCAACAGTGTCTGGGGAGGATGATCAACAATGTCTGGGGAGGATGATCAACAGTGTCTGGGGAGGGTGATCAACAGTGTCTGGGGAGGATGATCAACAGTGTCTGGGGAGGGTGATCAACAGTGTCTGGGGAGGATGATCAACAGTGTCTGGGGAGGGTGATCAACAATGTCTGGGGAGAATGATCAACAGTGTCTGGGGAGGGTGATCAACAGTGTCTGGGGAGGATGATCAACAATGTCTGGGGAGGATGATCAACAGTGTCTGGGGAGGGTGATCAACAGTGTCTGGGGAGAATGTGATGATCAACAGTGTCTGGGGAGGGTGATCAACAGTGTCTGGGGAGAATGTGATGATCAACAGTGTCTGGGGAGGGTGATCAACAGTGTCTGGGGAGGGTGATCAACAGTGTCTGGGGAGGGTGATCAACAGTGTCTGGGGAGGGTGATCAACAGTGTCTGGGGAGGATGATCAACAGTGTCTGGGGAGGATGATCAACAGTGTCTGGGGAGGATGATCAACAGTGTCTGGGGAGGGTGATCAACAGTGTCTGGGGAGAATGTGATGATCAACAGTGTCTGGGGAGGGTGATCAACAGTGTTTGGGGAGGGTGATCAACAGTGTCTGGGGAGGGTGATCAACGGTGTCTGGGGAGGGTGATCAACAGTGTCTGGGGAGGGTGATCAACAGTGTCTGGGGAGGGTGATCAACAGTGTCTGGGGAGGATGATCAACAGTGTCTGGGGAGGGTGATCAACAGTGTCTGGGGAGGGTGATCAACAGTGTCTGGGGAGGGTGATCAACAGTGTCTGGGGAGGATGATCAACAATGTCTGGGGAGGATGATCAACAGTGTCTGGAGAGGGTGATCAACAGTGTCTGGGGAGGGTGATCAACAGTGTCTGGGGAGGGTGATCAACAATGTCTGGGGAGGATGATCAACAGTGTCTGGGGAGGGTGATCAACAGTGTCTGGGGAGAATGTGATGATCAACAGTGTCTGGGGAGGGTGATCAACAATGTCTGGGGAGGATGATCAACAATGTCTGGGGAGGGTGATCAACAGTGTCTGGGGAGAATGATCAACAGTGTCTGGGGAGGATGATCAACAGTGTCTGGGGAGGGTGATCAACAATGTCTGGGGAGGATGATCAACAGTGTCTGGGGAGGGTGATCAACAGTGTCTGGGGAGGATGATCAACAATGTCTGGGGAGGGTGATCAACAGTGTCTGGGGAGGGTGATCAACAGTGTCTGGGGAGGGTGATCAACAGTGTCTGGGGATGATGATCAACAATGTCTGGGGAGGGTGATCAACAGTGTCTGGGGAGGGTGATCAACAGTGTCTGGGGAGGGTGATCAACAATGTCTGGGGAGAATGATCAACAATGTCTGGGGAGGGTGATCAACAGTGTCTGGGGAGAATGATCAATAATTAACCCTTGTGTACACAGAAGCCACATGTTTCCCCCTTGATGTGTGGTTATTGATGTCTGTGTTTGGCCATGCGAAACCTGACTGTGCATCACTGCCATGCAGCTATAACTGGCTATGTATCACGTCATGCAACCAGCTGGCTCTGTACAAGACACGCAGCAAGCTAGGCAACCACCCGGCTATGTCCCAAGCTAGGAAACCACCCGGCTATGTATCAGGCTAGGCAACCACCCGGCTATGTACGAAGCTAGGCAACCACCCGGCTATGTACCAAGCTAGGCAACCACCCGGCTATGTATATGTACCAAGCTAGGCAACCACCCAGCTATGCACCAAGCTAGGCAACCACCCGGCTATGTGCCAAGCTAGGCAACCATCCGGCCATGTACCAAGCTAGGCAACCACCCGGCTATGTATATGTACCAAGCTAGGCAACCACCCGGTTAAGTCCCAAGCTAGGCAACCACCCAGCTATATGCCAAGCTAGGCAACCATCCGGCTATGTGTCAAGCTAGGCAACCACCCGGTTAAGTCCCGAGCTAGGGAACCACCCGGCTATGTCGCAAGCTAGGCAACCACCCGGCTATGTACCAAGCTAGGCAACCACCCGGCTATGTATCAGGCTAGGCAACAACCTGGCTATGTTTGATATCAAGCTAGGCAACCACCCGGCTATGTATCAGGCTAGGCAACCACCAGGCTATGTACCAAGCTAGGCAACCACCTGGCTATGTACCAAGCTAGGCAACCACCCGGCTATGTACCAAGCTAGGCAACCACCCGGCTATGTACCAAGCTAGGCAACCACCCGTCTATGTACCAAGCTAGGCAACCACCCGGCTATGTACCAAGCTAGGCAACCACCCGGCTATGTACCAAGCTAGGCAACCACCCGGCCATGTACCAAGCTAGGCAACCACCCGGTTATGTACCAAGCTAGGCAACCACCCGGCTATGTACCAAGCTAGGCAACCACCCGGCTATGTACCAAGCTAGGCAACCACCCGGCTATGTACCAAGCTAGGCAACCACCCGGCTATGTACCAAGCTAGGCAACCACCCGGCTATGTACCAAGCTAGGCAACCACCAGGCTATGTATCAAGCTAGGCAACCACCCGGCTATGTATCAGGCTAGGCAACCACCAGGCTATGTACCAAGCTAGGCAACCACCCGGCTATGTCCCAAGCTAGGCAACCACCCGGTTATGTCCCAAGCTAGGCAACCACCCGGTTAAGTCCCAAGCTAGGCAACAACCCGGCTATGTACCAAGCTAGGCAACCACCCAGCTATATGCCAAGCTAGGCAACCACCCGGCTATGTCCCAAGCTAGGCAACCACCCAGCTATATGCCAAGCTAGGCAACCACCCGGCTATGTACCAAGCTAGGCAACCACCCGGCTATGTATCAAGCTAGGCAACCACCCGGTTAAGTCCCAAGCTAGGCAACCACCCGGCTATATCCCAAGCTAGGCAACCACCCAGCTATATGCCAAGCTAGGCAACCACCCGGCTATGTCCCAAGCTAGGCAACCACCCGGCTATGTCCCAAGCTAGGCAACCACCCGGCTATGTCCCAAGCTAGGCAACCAACCGGCCATGTACCAAGCTAGGCAACCACCCGGTTAAGTCCCAAGCTAGGCAACCACCCGGCTATGTACCAAGCTAGGCAACCACCCGGCCATGTACCAAGCTAGGCAACCACCCGGTTAAGTCCCAAGCTAGGCAACCACCCGGCTATGTCCCAAGCTAGGCAACCACCCGGTTAAGTCCCAAGCTAGGCAGCCACCCGGCTATGTCCCAAGCTAGGCAACCACCCGGCTATGTACCAAGCTAGGCAACCACCAGGCTATGTACCAAGCTAGGCAACCACCCGGCTATGTCCCAAGCTATGCAACCACCCGGTTAAGTCCCAAGCTAGGCAACCACCCGGCTATGTACCAAGCTAGGCAACCACCCAGCTATATGCCAAGCTAGGCAACCACCCGGCTATGTACCAAGCTAGGCAACCACCCGGTTAAGTCCCAAGCTAGGCAACCACCCGGTTAAGTCCCAAGCTAGGCAACCACCCGGCTATGTCCCAAGCTAGGCAACCACCCAGCTATATGCCAAGCTAGGCAACCACCCGGCTATGTACCAAGCTAGGCAACCACCCGGCTATGTCCCAAGCTAGGCAACCACCCGGCTATGTCCCAAGCTAGGCAACCACCCGGCTATGTACCAAGCTAGGCAACCATCCGGTTAAGTCCCAAGCTAGGCAACCACACGGCTATGTACCAAGCTAGGCAACCAGCCGGCCATGTACCAAGCTAGGCAACCACCCGGCTATGTACCAGACCAGGCAACTACCCGGCTATGTCCCAAGCTAGGCAACCACCCAACTATATGCCAAGCTAGGCAACCACCCGGCTATGTACCAAGCTAGGCAACCACCCGGCTATGTCCCAAGCTAGGCAACCACACGGTTAAGTCCCAAGCTAGGCAACCACCCGGCTATGTCCCAAGCTAGGCAACCACCCAGCTATATGCCAAGCTAGGCAACCACCCGGCTATGTACCAAGCTAGGCAACCACCCGGCTATGTACCAAGCTAGGCAACCACCCGGCTATGTATCAAGCTAAGCAACCACCCGGTTAAGTCCCAAGCTAGGCAACCACCCGGCTATATCCCAAGCTAGGCAACCACCCAGCTATATGCTAGGCAACCACCCGGCTATGTACCAAGCTAGGCAACCACCCGGCTATTTCCCAAGCTAGGCAACCACACGGTTAAGTCCCAAGCTAGGCAACCACCCGGCTATGTCCCAAGCTAGGCAACCACCCAGCTATATGCCAAGCTAGGCAACCACCCGGCTATGTACCAAGCTAGGCAACCACCCGGCTATGTATCAAGCTAAGCAACCACCCGGTTAAGTCCCAAGCTAGGCAACCACCCGGCTATGTCCCAAGCTAGGCAACCACCCAGCTATATGCCAAGGCAACCACCCGGCTATGTCCCAAGCTAGGCAACCACCCGGCTATGTCCCAAGCTAGGCAACCACCCGGCAGTTCCCAAGCTAGGCAACCACCCGGTTAAGTCCCAAGCTAGGCAACCACCCGGCTATGTCCCAAGCTAGGCAACCACCCGGCCATGTACCAAGCTAGGCAACCACCCGGTTAAGTCCCAAGCTAGGCAACCACCCGGCTATGTCCCAAGCTAGGCAACCACCCGGCCATGTACCAAGCTAGGCAACCACCCGGTTAAGTCCCAAGCTAGGCAACCACCCGGCTATGTACCAAGCTAGGCAACCACCCGGCCATGTACCAAGCTAGGCAACCACCCGGTTAAGTCCCAAGCTAGGCAACCACCCGGCTATGTCCCAAGCTAGGCAACCACCCGGCTATGTCCCAAGCTAGGCAACCATCCGGTTAAGTCCCAAGCTTGGCAACCACCCGGCTATGTCCCAAGCTAGGCAACCACCCGGCTATGTACCAAGCTAGGCAACCACCCGGCTATGTACCAAGCTAGGCAACCACCCGGCTATGTCCCAAGCTAGGCAACCACCCGGTTAAGTCCCAAGCTAGGCAACCACCCGGCTATGTACCAAGCTAGGCAACCACCCAGCTATATGCCAAGCTAGGCAACCACCCGGCTATGTACCAAGCTAGGCAACCACCCGGCTATGTCCCAAGCTAGGCAACCACCCGGTTAAGTCCCAAGCTAGGCAACCACCCGGCTATGTCCCAAGCTAGGCAACCACCCAGCTATATGCCAAGCTAGGCAACCATCCGGCTATGTACCAAGCTAGGCAACCACCCGGCTATGTACCAAGCTAGGCAACCACCCGGCTATGTCCCAAGCTAGGCAAACACCTGGCTATGTACCAAGCTAGGCAACCATCTGGTTAAGTCCCAAGCTAGGCAACCACCCGGCTATGTAACAAGCTAAGGAACCAGCCGGCCATGTACCAATTTAGGCAACCACCCGGCTATGTACCAGACCAGGCAACTACCCGGCTATGTACCAAGCTAGGCAACCACCCGGCTATGTACCAAGCTAGGCAACCACCAGGCTATGTACCAAGCTAGGCAACCATCCGGCCATGTACCAAGCTAGGCAATAACCTGGCTATGTATCAAGCTAGGCAACCACCCAGCTATGTAACGGGCTAGGCAACCACCCAGCTATGTAACGGGCTAGGCAACCACCTAGCTATGAACCAAGCTGACGAACCACCCGGCTATGGACTAGGTTAGAAACCACCCAGCTACGAAACAGACCAGAGAACCACCCAGCTATTAAGCTTGCTACGAAACCACCCAGCTATGATGAAAGCTTGGTAACTACCCAGCAATGAGCCATGCTAAGAAATCATCCAGCTCTGAACCAAGCTAGGACACCACCCAGCAATGAGCCATGCTAGGATACCACCCAGCTATGAACCAGGCTAGGATACCACCTAGCTATGAACCAGTCTAGGATACCACCCAGCTATGAACAGGCCAGTATACCACCCAGCTATGAACCGGACTAGGATACCACCCAGCTATGAACCAGTCTAGGATACCACCCACCTATGAACCAGGCTAGGATACCACCCAGCTATGAACCGGACTAGGATACCACCCAGCTATGAATCAGGCTAGGATACCACCCAGCTATGAACCAGGCTACAATACCACCCAGCTATGAACCAGTCTAGGATACCACCCAGCTATGAACCAGGCTAGGATACCACCCAACTATGAACCAGTCTAGGATACCACCCAACTATGAACCGGACTAGGATACCACCCAGCTATGAACCGGACTAAGCTACCACCCAGCTATGAAACAGGCTCGGATACCACCCAGTTATGAACCAGGTTAGGATACCACCCAGCTATGAACCGGACTAGGATACCACCCAGCTATGAATCAGGCTAGGATACCACTCAGCTATAAACCAGGCTAGGATACCACCCAGCTATGAACCAGTCTAGGATACCACCCAACTATGAACCAGGCTAGGATACCACCCAACTATGAACCAGTCTAGGATACCACCCAACTATGAACCGGACTAGGATACCACCCAGCTATGAACCGGACTAAGCTACCACCCAGCTATGAAACAGGCTCGGATACCACCCAGTTATGAACCAGGTTAGGATACCACCCAGCTATGAACCAGGCTAAGTTACCACCCAGCTATGAACCGGATTAGGATACCACCCAGCTATGAACCAGGCTACAATACCACTCAGCAATGAACCAGGCTAGGATACCACCCAGCTATGAACCAGTCTAGGATACCACCCAGCTATAAACCAGGCTAGGATACCACCCAGCTATGAACCAGGCTAGGATACCACCCAACTATGAACCAGTCTAGGATATCACCCAGCTATGAACCAGTCTAGGATACCACCCAGCTATAAACCAGGCTAGGATACCACCCAGCTATGAACCAGGCTAGGATACCACCCAGCTATGAACCAGTCTAGGATACCACCCAGCTATAAACCAGGCTAGGATACCACCCAGCTATAAACCAGGCTAGGATACCACCCAGCTATGAACCAGTCTAGGATACCACCCAGCTATAAACCAGGCTAGGATACCACCCAGCTATAAACCAGGCTAGGATACCACCCAGCTATGAATCAGGCTAGGATACCACCCAGCTATGAACCAGGCTAGGATACCACCCAGCTATGAACCAGACTAGGATACCACCCAGCTATGAACCAGTCTAGGATACCACCCAGCTATAAACCAGGCTAGGATACCACCCAGCTATGAACCAGGCTAGGATACCACCCAACTATGAGCCAGGCTAGGATACCACCCAGCTATGAGCCAGGCTAGGATACCACCCAACTATGAACCGGACTAGGATACCACCCAGCTATGAACCAGTCTAGGATACCACCCAGCTATAAACCAGTCTAGGATACCACCCAGCTATAAACCAGTCTAGGATACCACCCAGCTATAAACCAGACTAGGATACCACCCAGCTATGAGCCAGGCTAGGATACCACCCAACTATGAACCGGACTAGGATACCACCCAGCTATAAACCAGGCTAGGATACCACCCAGCTATGAACCAGACTAGGATACCACCCAGCTATGAACCAGGCTCGGATACCACCCAGCTATGAACCAGACTAGGATACCACCCAGCTATGAACCAGGCTCGGATACCACTCAGCAATGAACCAGGCTAAGACACCACCCAACTATGAACCAGGCTACAATACCACTCAGCAATGAACCAGGCTAAGACACCACCCAACTATGAACCAGGCTACAATACCACCCAGCTATGAAACAGTTGGGCTGGAAAGCAACGGAGTGAGGCACTTTTACGTAACAATTACACATTTATTATATCATTTATCGTTATTATCACATTTCCCAGAGGTCCCTTCTACAGGGTTCTTACTGTGTTAACGCTGCCCTGCAAGCAGTAGCGGAGTAATGTGGGTCAAACTTTATTTTCTATTGTTACTTTTAGAAAGGTACTCAAGGATCGTACCGTCGTGCTCAAGGATCGTGCCGTCGTGCTCAAGGATCGTACCGTCGTGCTCAAGGATCGTACCGTCGTGCTCAATGATCGTACCGTCCTGCTCAAGGATCGTACCGTCGTGCTCAAGGATCGTACCGTCGTGCTCAAGGATCGTACCGTCGTGCTCAAGGATCGTACCGTCGTGCTCAAGGATCGTACCGTCGTGCTCAAGGATCGTACCGTCGTGCTCAAGGATCGTACCGTCGTACTCAAGGATCGTAACGTTGTACTCAAGGATCGTACCGTCGTGCTCAAGGATCGTACCGTCGTGCTCAAGGATCGTACCGTCGTACTCAAGGATCGTACCGTCGTGCTCAAGGATCGTACCGTCGTACTCAAGGATCATAACGTTGTACTCAAGGATCGTACCGTCGCGCTCAAGGATCGTACCGTCGTGCTCAAGGATCGTACCGTCGTGTTCAAGGATCGTACCGTCGTGCTCAAGGATCGTACCGTCGTGCTCAAGGATCGTACCGTCGTACTCAAGGATCATAACGTTGTACTCAAGGATCGTACCGTCGTGCTCAAGGATCGTACCGTCGTGTTCAAGGATCGTACCGTCGTACTCAAGGATCGTACCGTCGTGCTCAAGGATCGTACCGTCGTACTCAAGGATCATAACGTTGTACTCAAGGATCGTACCGTCGCGCTCAAGGATCGTACCGTCGTGCTCAAGGATCGTACCGTCGTGTTCAAGGATCGTACCGTCGTGTTCAAGGATCGTACCGTCGTGTTCAGAGGGCTGTATTAAACCTGACTCATCTTTAGCATTTTCAATTATGATGTTATCAAATCCATCCACAACACACACACACACACACACACACACACACTACAAAGTTGAACTTTAAACTGAAGAGACTCGACCACTAGAAAAGTACCACAAATTACTTTTATAAGTAATACTTTTTGGGAGAAAATAAGTATAACCCGTGTTTAGCCAGACAGGTGAACACAAGCTTGTAATTCAGGGTCAAATATTTGTTCTTCAAGAACACTGTGTTCATTTCTCTCGTCTGGGAAGAACAAGAGAAAAATGCTACATTAGATTGAAGGTCACCTGAGCGAGACCTTTACCAGCTGAAAGGTCAGAGGAATGTCATAAGGTCAAAGGTCAACCCGGATCTATACTAATAGACAAGAGCCATTAGCCGCTGACAGTGGTGGTAGTAATAGTAGTAGTAGTAGTGGTGGTAATCGTTGTAGTGGTAGTTGTAATAGCGATAGTAGTAGTAGTTGTAGTAGTAGTAGTTGTAGTAGTAGTAGTAGTAGTAGTAGTAGTAGTAGTAGTAGTAGTAGTAGTGTTAGTAGTAGTAGTAGTGGTAGTAGTAGTAGTAGTAGTAGTGTTAGTAGTAGTAGTAGTGGTAGTAGTAGTAGTAGTAGTAGTAGCCGTTGTAGTAGTAGTAGTCGTAAGCATTTCAGGTCACAGTCCACTTGACCTCGTCAACACAATGTTACGACCCCCTTGACGTCACACACGCAAGGGTCGTGAGCCTCGGGCCTGGTCGACTATCGCTGGTCGACGGAACTGGTCGCAGCCCGTCGGCCAGGGGCGATACGAAGATGGCCATCCATAATAGACACAGATGAAAACAATGCACTGCTTTAAATGTATATAAAAAGAGAAATATATATATATATATATATATATATATATATATATATATATATATATATATATATATATATATATATAGAAGAATGGCATGCACGTACAAAAGGCGCTTGGCTGAGCCAAAGCTGAAAAGACATGAAGCATCAAAATCCCTTAATAAAGCAATGTGACTTCGTCCCTAGGATAGAAACTGGCCAGGCAGCAGCAGCAGCAGCAGCAGCAGGAGCAGGAGCAGCAGCAGCAGAAAGCAGAGCCGTTCATAAAGCAGCGCGAATACATCGCGAAGATTTCGCGTGAGCGATATTTGGTAAACAGAAGCGCAAGGCAGAGTTGCAAAGGACGTCCGGCCCCATGTATACGGGGAGAGGTGTTGCCAATCCCCCCCACACAGCTAATGAGGGATCCAGACGTGTATCAAAGACACGGAAAAGCATTCATAAGTAACCTTATAAGTGGTATAAAGTGTTAAAAAGTATTCCGTACACAGTCAAGACTTACTTCACCAGAGGGGAGTGTGGAAGAGGCGACCAGCCAGCCAGCTGGGGTGGTCGAGAAAGAGCAAGGTTGACCTGGGTTTGGTAGGGTGGCTGGTAGACTGGTAGGCTGGTATTGACTTAGGTTTGGTAGGGTGGCTGGTAGGCTGGTAGGCTGGTATTGACTTAGGTTTGGTAGGGTGGCTGGTAGACTGGTAGGCTGGTAGGTAGGAGGGAGGGAGGAGGCTAGATGGAGTAGTCGCTTCCCTCCACTCAAGCACGTACTTCTCCTCTCTCTCTCTCTCTTCTACCCTAACCTTGGCTGCCAGGGAGAGGGAGGGGGGGGGGGGGGTGGAGACGCACACGTGTGTGTGTGTGTGTGTGTGTGTGTGTGTGTGTGTGTGTGTGTGTGTGTGTGTGTGTGTGTGTGGGCCCTGGGAGAGGGTGTGGAGGAATGCAGGTTGAGAGAGGCATGGTTAAGTGTGGCATCTTGACGGAGGGAGAGTGAGTGAGTGGAGAGTCCCAGGAGGAGGAGGGTTGGGGTTCCTCCAGTGTTTACATGTAACCTCCCATCCAACCATCCCTTCCTCCAGCTGCTCTGTGCCGCCCCCCCGCCCCAGCTGTGCTCCTGCTGTGCACCAGCTGCTCTCTGCCCCTCCAGCTGTGCACCAGCTGCTCTGTGCCCCTTCAGCTGTGCTCCTGATGTGCACCAGCTGCTCTGTGCCCCAGCTGCTCCTGTTGCTCCCTGCGTTCCTGCTGTTGATGTGGACGAGGGCGTTGCTGTTCCCTTCTGCAGCTACTTCTGCTGCCACACTACAGGAGTCTACTGCGTTCCAAGGCGATGCTGTTCCTACTGCTGCTGCTCAACATCCTGCAGCTCCTCCTGCTGCTGCTCCGGCTGTCTCTCCCCTCCAGGTGTTACTGTTGCTGGTCCAAATGTTACTGTTACTTCCCCACATGTTGCTGTTGCTCCGAATGTTACTGTTACTTCAAAGGCTATTGGTCCAGTTGCTAGTGTTCCTCATGCTACTTTTTCCTGCTGCACTACGGGCTACAGCTGCTGTTTGCTCAAGACGCGACTGCTACTGCTGCTCCCTATGTTCCTGTTCCTGCCCGAGCTGTTGTTACTACTGCTACTGCTGCTCCAGGTGTTACAGCTGCTCCGACAAGCGGGAGGCAGGCACATTGGCGTCTCCAGCCACGGACAGAGAGGGCCTTAGCGGGAGCCATCCCTCCAGTGGAAAATGATAACAAAAGAAAAATGCACGATGGAAAACGTGAAGTCAGGAGAGACTGAATAATCTGTGGGTTATATGGACGAAAAGGGGAACCCCGGACAGACTGTAGCTGTTGCGAGAGGCACGAGACGCTAAAAGAGTTCCAAAGTTTAGCGGTGTACGGAAAGAAGTAGAAAAGACAAGGGCCCATCTCCCCACCGGATACAAAGTGAATCATGCAGACTCCTCAGGCTTGCCCAGTATGACCTGGTCAAATCACGAATGAGGTGTGCAGGCAAGCAGTCAATTCTTGGGAGGAGAAACCAGAGTAATAAACCATTGTTTGGAGGTGATGTTTGGAGAACTGTTACGCTGAACTGCTTCCCAATCGATCTAGCCAGGTAAGAACACAGAGTTTCCATCGTCTTTTTCCTTTTTCGGGGATCTGAGCTGTGTTCTCAGTCCCTTAGACACGAAGAACAATTTGTACTGTGAGGTGACTGTGTGAATACAGGTTTATCAAGATGTGGAAGTTTCTGAGCGGTATAAAAGCGATCAAGAAAGCCGTGGGGTGAGAGGGAGAGAAAGGGGAGCTTTCTGATGGGGGAGGGGGGTTCAGACAAGAGAAAGGTACCTCAGAGCTACCTTGCTAAAACAGGAAACGGCGATCAAGTCTGACGGGGAAGGGTTGCTTGATCTCACTGGGGATCGCCCGGACCACTTTTCAGGGTCGTCTTGAACATACCCTTTCAGGCCACTGCCATACCACCCAAGTCTGCCTCTACTGAAGGATGGTGAGGCCCTGAGGAAGCAAGTTTACCTCGGTAAGGTCAAGCACCAAGTGAGAAGGTGTAGGGTATTATGACCAACTAATGAGGTGGATTCTGTCCTCCATTCCTCCTAGGCCAGATGCCATCACTGACTTTACAACCCAGAGGGGCACCGATGCTGTCTTCCACGTTGTCTTCATGGCAGTAAAGCAGATACACAGGTTGTCTGTAATCTCTCAAAGGACTCGTGGGAGACATCCTTCGATTCGTCAGCTCCTTCGCGAAGGCCAAGGCCAGTGGACGGGGATGCCAAACTGTGCCAGGGAAGGTGTCATCATCCACGAACCAAACATCTGGCCCACACGAGTCTGGGCACGCTAGACCCAATACATGAAGAGAAGGGTGATCGCCTTGCTGGACTCCTTCAGCAGAGTCGATCTCATCGTCTGCAAAAATCGAAGTTCGAAGTCGCCCTCTGGTACATGTAGACGAAAAAGGTGAGGAGGCGTGGAAGGAACAGATGAACACCACTTGATGGAAGCGTCTTTTGCCAAATGGCTGAAGGCATTCGTGAAGTCTACGAACATAAGTTACGAAAATAGGTTCGCGTAGCATCGGCCGCAGATCCTGAGCCTAACGCCAGGTTCCTCTGGACACAGTAAAGTGGCTGCCTCACTCCTGACACTTCTGCCAGCTGTTCTTATTACCAGAAGCCGCCGGGTGCTGCCGAAGGCAATGTGTCTAATACCGCCATCTGTGTTCTTCAGTGTATATATAAGAAGGCAGTCAAAGAAAACGGTCCATACGGTTGGGAGAAAAAGATTGACAAATCTGTCGAGTTCGAATTGGAGGATTTCATCGCCACGAACCAGGAGTCGAGGTCTTAAAAGCGGTGCCTCTTATGCTGTGGCAGATGGGGTGGACACAACCCTCTATGGACGTTGGGAATCGCTTCGAGTTAACGTCCGGTCGGAAGAGGAGTTTATAATGACGTAAATCTTCCTTTTAGTCACATGTGATCAGCTTCATGCCCAGCTGTCATGGCAAAGGACCTCCGACAACATCGTACGGTACAAGAAAGGCATACGTAAGGTGACGTAAGTTCCCAGGTCCAACTGTTAGGGTACAAGAACTCCGACACCATCGTAAGGTACACGTAAGGTATGGTAAGGTGCCAGACCCAGCTGCGGGGGCAGAAGACCTCCCAAACCATCGTGGGGTATACGTAAGGTGAGCTCCCAGACCCAGCTGTGGGGGTAGAAGACCTCCCAAACCATCGTGGTGTATATAAGGTGAGCTCCCAGACCCAGCTGTGGGGGTAGAAGACCTCCCAAACCATCGTGGGGTATACGTAAGGTGAGCTCCCAGACCCAGCTGTGGGGGTAGAAGACTTCCCAAACCATCGTAAGGTAAACGTAAGGTAACTTAAGTTCCCAGACCAAGCTGTGGGGGGTTGAAGACCCCACAAACCATCATAAGGTTAGGCACGGTCCCACACCAAGCTGTGAGATAAAAACCTCCGAAAACATCGTAATTTAAACGTAAGGTTAAGGCCCCACACTAGGCTGTGCGGGTAGAAGACTAAGTGTAATAAAGTTCAGGCATGGATCAATACTTGTCCTACATTGATTACTTAATCTCGTATTACCCTAGTAATATATGCATCTCAACATAATGAAGATGATTCCAACAAACTACTTCGTGTTAACTAGGCTCCTAACTGAGCTGTCCCCAAATTACCCTGTTCCTGTATGTATGAAAGATTAAAAACATTGTTTGTGAGCGAGGTGGCGAGGTGCGTAAAAGCGTCGATTACTATTTGCTGATGACACGGCACTGGTGGCAGACTTGAGTGAGTCGCTGTGATTAACCGATTTCTGGGTTATGGAGTCTGTGAGAGGAGAAAGGTCGAGTGCAAATGCGAGTGAAAACAAGGCCATTAGATCAAAGAAAAGCGAGAGTCAGAGTGTGAGACGGAACGAGGGTCCTGAACACAAGGTATGTGTGGAACGTGTCTGGGAAGGCAAATATGGGAATGTTTGAACGTACATTAGTCCCGACGGTGTTGTATGGATGCGAGGCGAGCGGCACAGCCGAGAAGGGTCGGAAGAGGGTGGATGTGCTGGATATGAGATGTTTGAGGACAGGATGTGGTATGAGGAGGGTTGATCGAATAAGTGATGAAAGGGTAAGGGAGAATTGGTGCAATAAGAAGAGTACGGATGCGAGAGCTGAGAAAGGTATGGTAAAATAGTTTGGACATATGGAGAGAATGAGAGAGGAGGGGTTGACAAAGAGGATATACGCGTCAGAAGTGGAGGGGACAAGAAGTGGGAGAGTGAATCGGAGACGCGAGATGGAGTGATAATTTTTTGAAGGCTCCGGGCCTGATCACGCAGGAGGGTGCAAGACGTGCACGGGATAGAGTGATATGGTATACAAGACGCGATGTTCTGTCACCGGACTAAACCAGAGCATTTAAAACTGCCGAGGAAACCATGGAAAGGTCTGTGGGGCCTGGATGTGGATAGGGAGCTGTGGTTTCGATGCATTACATATGACAGCTAGAGAATGGACTAAGTGAATGAAGCCATCTCTTACTCCGTTTCCGGTGCTACTTTGCGAACACGAAAACTGATAAACAAGTATATATATATATATATATATATATATATATATATATATATATATATATATATATATATATATATATATATATATATATGTTTTGAGCATAAAGGGCTTTTTCAAGGAGAGTTGCATGGTAGTGGATGCAAAACTAAACGTTGCCTCCGGCCAAGCAATCCAGCAGAGGTGGTTGAAACACACGACCTGTCTCAGGGCACACGACTCCTTGAACACACGATCTGTCTCAGGGCACACGACTCCTTGAACACACGATCTGTCTCAGGGCACACGTTATCTACGTTATCTACGTTATCTAAGGCTGTGTTCGATGACTTACGTTCTCTAAGGCTGTGTTCGATGACTTACGTTATCTAAGGCTGTGTTCGATGACTTACGTTATCTAAGGCTGTGTTCGATGACTTACGTTATCTAAGGCTGTGTTCGATGACTTACGTTCTCTAAGGCTGTGTTCGATGACTTACGTTCTCTAAGGCTGTGTTCGATGACTTACGTTCTCTAAGGCTGTGTTCGATGACTTACGTTATCTAAGGCTGTGTTCGATGACTTACGTTATCTAAGGCTGTGTTCGATGACTTACGTTATCTAAGGCTGTGTTCGATGACTTACGTTATCTAAGGCTGTGTTCGATGAGTTACGTTCTCTAAGGCTGTGTTCGATGACTTACGTTCTCTAAGGCTGTGTTCGATGACTTACGTTATCTAAGGCTGTGTTCGATGACTTACGTTATCTAAGGCTGTGTTCGATGACTTACGTTATCTAAGGCTGTGTTCGATGAGTTACGTTCTCTAAGGCTGTGTTCGATGACTTACGTTCTCTAAGGCTGTGTTCGATGACTTACGTTCTCTAAGGCTGTGTTCGATGACTTACGTTATCTAAGGCTGTGTTCGATGACTTACGTTATCTAAGGCTGTGTTCGATGAGTTACGTTCTCTAAGGCTGTGTTCGATGACTTACGTTCTCTAAGGCTGTGTTCGATGACTTACGTTCTCTAAGGCTGTGTTCGATGACTTACGTTATCTAAGGTGGTGTTCGATGACTTACGTTATCTAAGGCTGTGTTCGATGACTTACGTTATCTAAGGCTGTGTTCGATGACTTACGTTCTCTAAGGCTGTGTTCGATGACTTACGTTCTCTAAGGCTGTGTTCGATGACTTACGTTATCTAAGGCTGTGTTCAAAAACACTCCCTCTCTCTCTTTTTGCAGGAATTTTCCTCCAAGACTGTGGGAGAGCCTCACGCACCCAAAGACCCCCTCCTCTTGGAGGTCCTCCTCCAAGCTGAAGAAGGGGACCAGATAAACTACAAAAATACTTCTCCCTTCCAAGACATTTTGGAGGCGACACAATGCGTCACGAAAATTCGATCCTCAGACGAAATTTCTCCTACTGACACCTTCGTGACTATCCATGCCTCGCGCCGCCAACGACTCGCCACTATCCAGTGTGGCCGAGGCTGCCTATCCCCAAGACACAGGCCAGGCTCCATGACCGTTTCTCACGGCTCACGGTCACTCCTCAGCCCACCGACTGACTGGCTGACCGGCCCTCACGGACGCTGATGTAATGCCACCCTCCCCTACAGGAGTTAAGACCTCCCCGAACACCGTCTCCTGCCGATGATAGCATAATTTGTTGATATCTTAACTATAATTGTTATCTTTTTCACGCCTACGAGTCCATCATTTCCCTCCGAACAGATGTAGCGCAGCCTTGGTATTGCAGGTGCTCAAAGATCCTTTCAAAGAGGAGGATGTGGGGGGGGGGGGGGGGTCCTAGGGGGCGCGGGCGCGCACACATACACACAATATATATATATATATATATATATATATATATATATATATATATATATATATATATATATATATATATATATCTTTCTTTTCTTTTTCCATACTCTTCACTGCCATATCCCACTTTAGCAAGGTAGCGCCATAAACAGACGAAGAAAGGCCACGTTCGATCACACTCAGTCTCTAGCTGTCATGTGTAATGCACCGAAACCACAGCTCCCTATCCACATCCAGGCTCCACAGACCTCTCCATGGTTTATCTAGGACGTTGCACATGCCCTGGTTCAGTCCAGTGATAGCAAGCCGACCCCAGTATACCATATCGTTCCAATTCACTTTATCCTGTGCACGATATTCACCCTCCTACATGTTCAGGCCCCAATCACTCAAATTTTTCCTCACCCCATCCCTCCACCTCCAATTTAATGTTCATATTTTCCTTGTCCCTTCCACTTATACATATATATCCTCATTCAACATCCTTTCCGTATGTCCGAACTATTTCAGAGCACCCTCTTCAGCTTTCTCAACCACACATCTCTCTTACCCTTTCATTACTTGATCAAACCACCCCACATCACATACTGTCCTAAAACATTTCATTTCCAACACATCCACCCTCCTCCACATATCCACCCTCCTCCACACATCCACATTTACATCCCAAGCATCGATTCCATACATCATCGCTGGTACTTCAGTACATTCACAAATACCCATTTTTGCCCTCCCAAATAACGACTTCACCCTATATACATTCCTCTACGTTCCTAGAACCTTCGTCCCCTCACCCACCCTACGACTCACTTCCGCTTCCATGGTTTCATTCGCTGCCATGTCCACTCCCAGATATCTAAAACACTTCGCTCTCCCCAAAGTTTCTCTATTTAAACTCACACCCCAACTAACCTGACCGTCAACCCTGATGAACGCAATAACCTTGCTCTTATTCACATTTACTTTCCAGTTCCTTCTTTCACACACAATCCCAAGCTCAGTCACTGACCTCTGCTGTGAGGCGAGTATACAGACTGCATATTCACCTCACACTCCAATACCATTGCATTTACCTCCCTCACCAACCCATCCGTAAACAAATCTAACAGCCATGGAGACATCACACGTCCATGACGGCCGCAACCTAAACTTCATGTGGACCAACTAACTTCCTTCTCACCTCCCATATATTTTTTCTTTTTGTTACGCCTGTGCGCTGCTTCCCACGTTAACAAGGTAGCGCTAGGAACACAGTAAGAACGACCTCATTTTCTCGCATCCACTCTTTAGCTATCATGTACATCATGCACAATGTAGGGAAACCAGTGTCCCACTATATATATAGTCACGTCCTTAGATTTTACCGCGGTTTTCCGCGAGCGCTTCATATGCCTTGCTTCGGCGTGCCAATAGCATGTCGCCCCCTGTATACCACACCGATCCAATTACTTCTATCCCACGCACGCCTCACATCCTCTTGCATGTGTAGACTCCAGTAACTCAAGAGTGTCTTACATTCCATTCTTCCATCTCGTCTTCTGTCTCCCTCTCCACCTTGTTCCCTCCACTCTGACATGTATACCCTCAGTCTGAGTCAGTCTCTCCTCACTCATCTTCTCCATATGTCCAATCCATATCAGCACATCCTCTTCAGCTCTCTTTTAGCACACTCTTCTTCCTCCACCACCTTAACCCCCTCATTTCTTACTGATATACTGACAAATGCGCATATGAAGAGGACACACCACCTACAAAAGACCCCAATTTGCCTTCCCATACTCTTCCCCTGGCACTTGTCTTACCCCACTTACTGTGTATTCCGGTACAGCCCTTACCCCTGGCCACCGCTGACACACTGAACACCATTGATTCGGCAGCAAAAAGGTGGTTCAGAGGCGCTGTGGCCATGAGGGAAGAATCCTCTTTACTTTCTCAGATAATCTGGCTCCAAGGATCATCAAATCAGTTGAGAGAGAGAGAGAGAGAGAGAGAGAGAGAGAGAGAGAGAGAGAGAGAGAGAGAGAGAGATGAGAGGAGATGCGAGTACCCAGCTTTCTTCTTCAGTGCCTCAACATGGCTTATCGATCGACAGAGAGCAAGTTGTCTTAGCGGCTTACGTCACCTATGTCAGGAAGTGGAGGCACTTCCTCACTGACGTAACTGTAATATGTCTCATCTTTAAAAATGTTTACGACAGTGTCGTTTTCTTCTAACAATATATATATATATATATATATATATATATATATATATATATATATATATA
The DNA here is from genome assembly GCF_036320965.1 of Panulirus ornatus. Lineage (NCBI taxonomy): Eukaryota > Metazoa > Arthropoda > Malacostraca > Decapoda > Palinuridae > Panulirus > Panulirus ornatus. Next base: position 26,033,595 of record NC_092273.1, read on the forward strand.
TATATATATATATATATATTTTTTTTTTTTTTTTCATACTATTCGCCATTTCCCGCGATAGCGAGGTAACGTTAAGAACAGAGGACTGGGCCTTTGAGGGAATACCCTCACCTGGCCCCCTTCTCTGTTCCATCTTTTGGAAAATTAAAAAAGAAAAAAAAAAAAAGAAAACGAGAGGGGAGGACTTCCAGCCCCCCGCTCCCTTCCCTTTTAGTCGCCTTCTACGACACGCAGGGAATACGTGGGAAGTATTCTTTCTCCCCTATCCCCAGGGATACCCTATCCCTGGGGATAGGGGAGAAAGAATACTTCCCACGTATTTCCTGCGTGTCGTAGAAGGCGACTAAAAGGGAAGGGAGCGGGGGGCTGGAAATCCTCCCCTCTCATTTTTTTTTTCTTTAATTTTCCAAAAAAAGGAACAGACAAGGGGGCCACGTGAGGATATTCCCTCAAGGGCCCAGTCCTCTGTTCTTAACGCTACCTCGCTAATGCGGGAAATGGCGAATAGTATGAAAGATATATATATATATATATATATATATATATATATATATATATATATATATATATATATATATATATATATTCATTATTTATCTATTTTTGGTTTTGTCGCTGTCTCCCGCGTTAGCGAGGTAGCGCAAGGAAACAGACGAAAGAATGGCCCAACCCACCCACATACACATGTATATACATACACGTCCACACACTCAAATATACATATCCATACATCTCAACGTCTACATATATATACACAGACATATACATATATACACATGTACATAATTCATACTGTCTGCCTTTATTCATTCCCATCGCCACCCCACCACACATGAAATAACAACCCCTTCCCCCCTCATGTGCGCGAGGTAGCGCCTAGGAGAAGACAACAAAGGCCACATTCGTTCACACTCAGTCTCTAGCTATCATGTAATAATGCACTGAAACCAAAGCTCTCTTTCCACATCCAGGCCCCACAGAACTTTCCATGGTTTACCCCAGACGCTTCACATGCCGTGGTTCAATCCACTGACAGCACGTCGACCCCGGTATAACACATCGTTCCAATTTACTCTATTCCTTGCACGCCTTTCACCCTCCTGCATGTTCAGGCCCCCATCACTCAAAATCTTTTTCACTCCATCTTTCCACCTCCAATTTGGTCTCCCACTTCTCCTCGTTCCCTCCACCTCTGACACATATATCCTCTTGGTCAATCTTTCCTCACTCATTCTTTCCATGTGACCAAACCATTGCAAAACACTCTCTTCAGCTCTCTCAACCACACTTTTTATTACTACACATCTCTCTCACCCTATTATTACTTACTCGATCAAACCACCTCAAACCACATATTGTCCTCAAACATCTCATTTCCAGCACATCCACCCTCCTCCCAACAACTCTATCCATAGCCCACGCCTCGCAACCATACAACATTGTTGGAACCACTATTCCTTCAAGCATACCCATTTTTGCTTTCCGAGATAATGTTCTCGACTTCCACACATTCTTCAACGCTCCCAGAACTTTCGCCCCCTCCCCCACCCTATGATTCACTTCCGCTTCCATGGTTCCATCCGCTGATAAAATCCACTCCCAGATATCTAAAACATTTCACTTCCTCCAGTTTTTCTCCATTCAAACTTACCTCCCAATTGACTTGTCCCTCAACCCTACAGTACCTAATAACCTTGCTCTTATTCACATTTACTCTTAAGCTTTCTTCTTTCACACACTTTATTAAAGTCAGTCACCAGCTTCAGCAGTTTCTCACACGAATCAGCCACCAGCGCTGTATCATCAGCGAACAACAACTGAATCACTTCCCAAGCTCTCTCATCCACAACAGACTGCATACTTGCCCCTCTTTCGAAAACTCTTGCACTCACCTCCCTAACAACCCCATCCATAAACAAATTAAACAACCATGGAGACATCACACACCCCTGCCGCAAACCAACATTCACTGAGAACCAATCACTTTCCTCTCTTCCTACACGTACACAAGCCTTACATCCTCGATAAAAACTTTTCACTGCTTCTAACAAATGGCCTCCCACAACATATATTCTTAATACCTTCCACAGAGCATCTCTATCATATGCCTTCTCCAGATCCATAAATGCTACGTACAAATCCATTTGCTTTTCTAAGTATTTCTCACATACATTCTTCAAAGCAAACACCTGATCCACACATCCTCTACCACTTCTGAAACCACACTGCTCTTCCCCAATCTGATGCTCTGTACATGCCTTCACCTTCTCAATCAATACCCTCCCATATAATTTCCTAGGAATACTCAACAAACTTATACCTCTGTAATTTGAGCACTCACTCTTATCCCCTTTGCCTTTGTACAATGGCACTATATATATATATATATATATATATATATATATATATATATATATAAAGGCGGTAGGGGAGGAAAGTACTGAAAATAGTCACTAGAACTAATTCCCTTACCCAAAAGTTCGAATCATTCTATTCTCTGGGGTACTGGACCCCCTCAATCAGCCATGTAGGCTGCCTCTTTCAGGCTCACCAGGTTGTGTCCTGCAGGATCCCCAGGTTGTGTCCTGCTAGATCCCCAGGCTGGGTCCTGCAGGATCCCCAGGTTGTGTCCTGCTAGATCCCCAGGTTGTGTCCTGCAGGATCCCCAGGTTGTGTCCTGCAGGATCCCCAGGTTGTGTCCTGCTAGATCCCCAGGTTGTGTCCTGCAGGATCCCCAGGTTGTGTCCTGCAGGATCCCCAGGTTGTGTCCTGCTAGATCCCCAGGTTGTGTCCTGCTAGATCCCCAGGCTGGGTCCTGCAGGATCCCCAGGTTGTGTCCTGCTAGATCCCCAGGTTGTGTCCTGCTAGATCCCCAGGTTGTGTCCTGCAGGATCCCCAGGCTGGGTCCTGCAGGATCCCCAGGTTGTGTCCTGCTAGAACCCCAGGCTGGGTCCTGCAGGATCCCCAGGCTGTGCCCCCCCCCCAAGGCTATGTCCTGCAGGATCCCTAGGCTGTGTCCTGCAGAATCCCTGGGCTGTGTCGTGTAGACCCTCAGTCTGTATCCTGTGGGATCCCTAGGATGTGTCGAGCAGGTAACAAAGGCCGTCTCATGATAAAGGATATGGGATCGAACACCTCAAAGTGGACGATGGGCCAACTCAGACTGGGCTGCCCTAAGGTGAATAGGGGACTTAGATTATGGGGATGGAAGTGACAAGAAGAGAGTTAGAAGGTCTCAATTGAATTCTGGATCAGTTTAAAGACGAGACAAAATGGATAAGTTTAGGTGAAAAACAAGAGAGAATCATGCACAGACGAGCGCCACTGGGGCTTTAGAGGGAGAGTCATGGGGATAGCAAGTCTCTCTAGCCCCAGTAGGGATAGACATGGTAGAAGAGGTCCAAGAGGCTGTATTCGGTCAGGGAATAGTCAAGAAACGGATGAGCTGTGGCTTAGCAAGAGTTCTGCGACAAGTGAGCGACGAGAAGCGTGGTGCGCTGGCCATGGACGACCCTACCAGTTTATATTTGGCAGTGGATCGAGCAAGAAGTGAAAAAAAAATGTATATATGTATATATACACACACACAACAGAACCAGCCATGTCTGCAGCACGTTTCACTACCGTGCCAGTAGGTAGAACCTGCATAATCAGTAGACTCGATCTACGCAGCGGGAGCGAGCCCTCAAGCGCAAAATCAGCATTCCGAGAGTTGGGAGGAAAAAGAAAAGAAAAAAAAATGCAATTAACCAAGACAGGAGCAGAGGAGAGACGGACCCGGATCGGGTGGAGAGCGGAGTAGTGTTGGCTGTGGTGGCTGGCGTGCTGGTGTCGGCGGACGTTCACATAGTGTACCATCCTCCAGCTGTTCATATAATCCTAAAAGGAGAACCTAGACGTGAGGGCCTGGCCACTCCCTCTGTACACATGCATCAGCCGGGACTATACACACACACACACACACACACACACACACACACACACTGTGTAGACAACTCTCGTGTTGGCAACATACTCGGGTCATTATCTATATGGACTGCTGAGGGTATTATGAAGGCGACGGGAAAAAGATATGTATATATATATATATATATATATATATATATATATATATATATATATATTGTTGAATGTGTTAGATGATAGAGTGGCAGATATAGGGTGTTTTGGTCGAAGTGGTCTGCGAAGTGAGAGGGGTCAGGGAGAATGGTTTGGTAAACAGAGAAGAGGATGTGAAAGCTTTGCGGAAGATGAAAGCCGGCAAGGCGGCGGGTTTGGATGGTATTGTAGAGGAATTTATTAAAAAACGGGGTGACTGTGTTTTTGACTAGTTGGTGAGGATATTGAATGTATGTATGACTCATGGTGAAGTGCCTGAGGACTGGCGGAATGCATGCACAGTGCCATTGTACAAAGGCAAAGGGGATAAAGGTGGGTGTTCATATTACAGATGTATAAGTTTGTGGAGTATTCCTGGTAAATTATATGGGAGGGTATTGATTGAGAGGGTGAAGGCATGTACAGAGCATCAGACTGAGGAAGACCAGTGTGGTTTTAGAAGTGGTAGAGGATGTGTGGATCAGGTGTTTGCTTTGAAGAATGTATTTGAGAGATACTTAGAAAAACAAATGGATTTGTATGTAGCATTAATGGATCTGGAGAAGGAATATGACAGTTGACTGAGATGCTCTGTGGAAGGTATTAAGAGTATATGGTGTGGGAGGTAAGTTGCTAGAAGCAGCGAAGAGTTTTTTTCGAGGATGTAAGGCATGTGTACGAGTAGGAAGAGAGGAAAGTGATTGCTTCCAAGTTAATGTTGGTTTGCGGCAGGGGGGCGTGATGTCTCCATGGTTGTTCAATTTGTTTGCGGATGGGGTTGTTAGGGAGGTGAATGCAAGAATTTTGGAGAGAGAGGCAAGTATGCAGTTTGTTGTACATGAGAGGGCTTGGGAAGTGAGTCAGTTGTTCGCCGATGATACAGCGCTGGTGGCTGATTCGGGTGAGAAACTGCAGAAGCTGGTGACCGAGTTTGGTAAAGTGTGTGAAAGAAGAAAGCTGAGGGTAAATGTGAATAAGAGCAAGGTTATTAGGTTCAGTAGGGCTGAGGGAAAAGTAAATTGGCAGGTGAGTTTGAATGGAGAAAATCTGGAGGAAGTAAAGTGTTTTAGATATCTGGGAGTGGATTTGGCATAGGTTGGAACCATGGAAGCGGAAATGAGTCACAGGGTGGGGGGGGGGTTGAAGGTTCTGGGAGCGTTGAAGAATGTGTGGAAGGCGAGAACATTATCGCGGAGAATAAAAATTGGTATGTTTGAAGGAATAGTGGTTCCAACAATGTTATATGGTTGTGAGGCATGGGATATAGATAGGGTTGTGAGGAGGAGGGTGGATGTGCTGGAAATGAGATGTTTGAGGACAATATGTGGTGTGAGGTGGTTTGATCGAGTAAGTAATGAAAGGGTAAGAGAGATGTGATTTGATGTGATTATTCCACGAAAGTGCACTTGAGAACTTATCGTGTCTTATTTCCCCATGGACTCATATATATATATATATATATATATATATATATATATATATATATATATATATATATATATATTTTTTTTTTTTTTTTTTTTTTTTTACTTTGTCGCTGTCTCCCGCGTTTGCGAGGTAGCGCAAGGAAACAGACGAAAGAAATGGCCCAACCCCCCCCCCCCCCCCATACACATGTATATACATACGTCCACACACGCAAATATACATACCTACACAGCTTTCCATGGTTTACCCCAGACGCTTCACATGCCTTGATTCAATCCACTGACAGCACGTCAACCCCGGTATACCACATCGCTCCAATTCACTCTATTCCTTGCCCTCCTTTCACCCTCCTGCATGTTCAGGCCCCGATCACAAAATCTTTTTCACTCCATCCTTCCACCTCCAATTTGGTCTCCCTCTTCTCCTCGTTCCCTCCACCTCCGACACATATATCCTCTTGGTCAATCTTTCCTCACTCATTCTCTCCATGTGCCCAAACCACTTCAAAACACCCTCTTCTGCTCTCTCAACCACGCTCTTTTTATTTCCACACATCTCTCATACCCTTACGTTACTCACTCGATCAAACCACCTCACACCACACATTGTCCTCAAACATCTCATTTCCAGCACATCCATCCTCCTGCGCACAACTCTATCCATAGCCCACGCCTCGCAACCATACAACATTGTTGGAACCACTATTCCTTCAAACATACCCATTTTTGCTTTCCGAGATAATGTTCTCGACTTCCACACATTCTTCAAGGCCCCCAGAATTTTCGCCCCCTCCCCCACCCTATGATCCACTTCCGCTTCCATGGTTCCATCCGCTGCCAGATCCACTCCCAGATATCTAAAACACTTCACTTCCTCCAGTTTTTCTCCATTCAAACTCACCTCCCAATTGACTTGACCCTCAACCCTACTGTACCTAATAACCTTGCTCTTATTCACATTTACTCTTAACTTTCTTCTTCCACACACTTTACCAAACTCAGTCACCAGCTTCTGCAGTTTCTCACATGAATCAGCCACCAGCGCTGTATCATCAGCGAACAACAACTGACTCACTTCCCAAGCTCTCTCATCACTATCTCTCACTATCAGATGTCATCACATTTATACTTCACACGACGCTATACCGTGTCAAAGACAAAAGAAAAATACCTAATGGCATCACCATGACAATCATTCCACTGCAGAAAGAAAAGTTTAACCACTGACCGACCCCACACACTGGAAAAACTTCCACTACATCATCCAACGCAAGTGTTGTCCTTTTTGCCTAAAATTCACACACTGATCAAAATCACATGTACCCTCCAGTGCTCACTGGGATCAGTTGACCATAGCAACAACACAGGGTTCACGGTGGATCAAGTGGCCTAAAAAAATCATGCCAATTTTACCTCTACGGACGCGGTGGCACGTGACATGGACGGCTTGGCAACTCAAGCTGGGTAATCATAGTCGGATGCCAGCGGCAGAAATTTACTGTCACTAAATAACTGGTCGTTAAATTAAGGTCATTCATGTGACATTCCAATAATAAAACGCAGAGGTATTCATCAGTGTGTGTGTGTGTGTGTGTGTGTGTGTGTGTGTGTGTGTGTGTATATATATATTATTATTTTTTTTATTATACTTTGTCGCTGTCTCCCGCGTTTGCGGGTTTACTTAGACACACTTACACACACACACACACACACACACACACACACACAGCATCAGACTGAGGGGCAGCAAATGTGGTTTCACAAGTGGTCGAGTATGAGCGTCGAGGATGAGCGTATCAAGTGTCTCCTATGAAGGACGTGCGAGAGAAATACTGAGAGAGAGAGAGAGAAGAGAAGGATTTGTCTGAAGAAATTATGGAATCTAGAGAAAGCATATGAAAGCATTGTGGGAGATGGCACGTTTGGGAAGAAAGTTATGAAAAGCAGTTGAGAGTTTAGATCAAGAGAGGGTAAGGTGTGCGCGCGCAAGGAGGTAGAGAAGTCGTCGAGTGGGTCCAGGTGAAGGTGGGTGATGTGTGATGTCACCATGGCTGTTTAATCTGTCTGTGGTTGGGGTGGTGGGAGTGCGTGCGAGGGTTCTGGGGAAAGGGGAAGGTCTGCAAGTCTGAGGGTACCTGGAAGGCGAGGCAAGTGAATACGTTGGAGATGAATTATTTGAGGACAATATGTAGTGTGAGGAGGGTCGATCGAGGAAGAAATGAGAGGGTAAGGAGGAGGTGGGGGAATAATAGGAGTATGGTTGAGAGGGCAGAAGAGGGTGTGTTACTTAGAGAATGAGTGAGGAGAGGTTGATAAAGAGGATATGCGTGTCAAAAGTTGAAGAAACAAGTAGGGAGAGACCGAAATGGAAATGGAAAGACACTGAAAAAAGTTTTGAGTGCTTAGGGCCTGATCATGCAAGGGGGTGCAAGGCGTGCACGGGATAGAGTAAACTGGAGCGATGTGGTTAACAGGGGACGACGCGCTGTCAATGGACGTATCCAGGTCATATGAAGTAGCTGGGGCACACATCACAGAAAGGTTTGTGGCGGCCTGGTTGTGGATAAGATTAGCTGTGGTTAGGGTTAGCTGTGGTTTCGGTGCATTACAAATGACAGCCAAAGAATGGAAGTGAGCGAATGAGGCAGATTATTAAAGTGTTTTCGGCGCTAACTCGCTAAAGCAGGAAATGGCAAACACACACACACACATATATATATTTATACATATATATATATATATATATATATATATATATATATATATATATATATATATATATATACATATATATATATATACAAATATATATATATATATATATATATATATATATATATATATATATATATATATATATTTTATATATTTTTATTATACTTTGTCGCTGTCTCCCGCGTTTGCGAGGTAGCGCAAGGAAACAGACGAAAGAAATGGCCCAACCCCCCCCCCCATACACATGTATATACATACGTCCACACACGCAAATATACATACCTACACAGCTTTCCATGGTTTACCCCAGACGCTTCACATGCCTTGATTCAATCCACTGACAGCACGTCAACCCCGGTATACCACATCGATCCAATTCACTCTATTCCTTGCCCTCCTTTCACCCTCCTGCATGTTCAGGCCCCGATCACACAAAATCTTTTTCACTCCATCTTTCCATCTCCAGATCCATAAATGCTACATACAAATCCATTTGCTTTTCTAAGTATTTCTCACATACATTCTTCAAAGCAAACACCTGATCCACACATCCTCTACCACTTCTGAAACCACACTGCTCTTCCTCAGTCTGATGCTCTGTACATGCCTTCACCCTCTCAATCAATACCCTCCCATATAATTTACCAGGAATACTCAACAAACTTATACCTCTGTAATTTGAGCACTCACTCTTATCCCCTTTGCCTTTGTACAATGGCACTATGCACGCATTCCGCCAATCCTCAGGCACCTCACCATGAGTCATACATACATTAAATAACCTTACCAACCAGTCAACAATACAGTCACCCCCTTTTTTAATAAATTCCACTGCAATACCATCCAAACCTGCTGCCTTGCCGGCTTTCATCTTCCGCAAAGCCCCCACAACCTCTTCTCTGTTTACCAAATCATTTTCCATAACCCTCTCACTTTGCACACCACCTCGACCAAAACACCCTATATCTGCCACTCTATCATCAAACACATTTTTTTTTTTGCTTTGTCGCTGTCTCCCGCGTTTGCGAGGTAGCGCAAGGAAACAGACGAAAGAAATGGCCCAACCCACCCCCTTACACATGTATATACATACGTCCACACACGCAAATATACATACCTACACAGCTTTCCATGGTTTACCCCAGACGCTTCACATGTCCTGATTCAATCCACTGACAGCACGTCAATCCCGGTATACCACATCGATCCAATTCACTCTATTCCTTGCCCTCCTTTCACCCTCCTGCATGTTCAGGCCCCGATCACACAAAATCTTTTTCACTCCATCTTTCCACCTCCAATTTCGTCTCCCACTTCTTGTTCCCTCCACCTCCGACACATATATCCTCTTGGTCAATCTTTCCTCACTCATTCTCTCCATGTGCCCAAACCATTTCAAAACACCCTCTTCTGCTCTCTCAACCACGCTCTTTTTATTTCCACAAATCTCTCTTACCCTTACGTTACTTACTCGATCAAACCACCTCACACCACACATTGTCCTCAAACATCTCATTTCCAGCACATCCATCCTCCTGCGCACAACTCTATCCATAGCCCACGCCTCGCAACCATACAACGTTGTTGGAACCACTATTCCTTCAAACATACCCGTTTTTGCTTTCCGAGATAATGTTATCGCCTTTCACACATTCTTCAAGGCTCCCAGGATTTTCGCCCCCTCCCCCACCCTATGATCCACTTCCGGTTCCATGGTTCCATCCGCTGCCAGATCCACTCCCAGATATCTAAAACACTTTACTTCCTCCAGTTTTTCTCCATTCAAACTTACCTCCCAATTGACTTGACCCTCAACCCTACTGTACCTAATAACCTTGCTCTTATTCACATTTACTCTTAACTTTCTTCTTTCACACACTTTACCAAACTCAGTCACCAGCTTCTGCAGTTTCTCACATGAATCAGCCACCAGCGCTGTATCATCAGCGAACAACAACTGACTCACTTCCCAAGCTCTCTCATCCCCAACAGACTTCATACTTGCCCCTCTTTCCAAAACTCTTGCATTCACCTCCCTAACAACCCCATCCATAAACAAATTAAACAACCATGGAGACATCACACCCCCTGCCGCATACCTACATTCACTGAGAACCAATCACTTTCCTCTCTTCCTACACGTACACATGCCTTACATCCTCGATAAAAACTTTTCACTGCTTCTAACAACTTTCCTCCCACACCATATATTCTTAATACCTTCCACAGAGCATCTCTATCAACTCTATCATATGCCTTCTCCAGATCCATAAATGCTACATACAAATCCATTTGCTTTTCTAAGTATTTCTCACATACATTCTTCAAAGCAAACACCTGATCCACGCATCCTCTACCACTTCTGAAACCACACTGCTCTTCCCCAATCTGATGCTCTGTACATGCTTTCACCCTCTCAATCAATACCCTCCCATACAATTTACCAGGAAAACTCAACAAACTTATACCACTGTAATGTGAGCACTCACTCTTATCCCCTTTGCCTTTGTACAATGGCACTATGCACGCATTCCGCCAATCCTCAGGCACCTCACCATGAGTCATACATACATTAAATAACCTTACCATCCAGTCAATAATACAGTCACCCCCTTTTTTAATAAATTCCATTGCAATACCATCCAATATATATATATATATATATATATATATATATATATATATATATATATATATATATATATATATATATATATATATCAACTAATTCTCCTCGTAAAAATCGTAGTTTCCGATGCAATTTCTCTTAAAACACACAATCGATATTCGAGAACAAAACCCATTTTGTTCAAGAATTTCGCAGTGTAAATTTCAGAAAGGTTTATACGAAGCCATATCACCGCCAGGGGCGCTGCACCGCTGGTCTATTTTGATGTTAAGCCGATTGTCCTGACTCTGCCCACCAGGCCTGACCTGGCTCTCCTGCCACCCAGGCCTGACCTGGCTCCCCTGCCACCCAGGCCTGACCAGGCTCCCCTGCCACTCAGGCCTGACCAGGCTCCCCTGCCACCCAGGCCTGACCTGGCTCCCCTGCCACCCAGGCCTGACCTGGCTCCCCTGCCACCCAGGCCTGACCTGGCTCCCCTGCCACCCAAGCCTGACCAGGCTCCCCTGCCACCCAAGCCTGACCAGGCTCCCCTGCCACCCAGGCCTGACCTGGCTCCCCTGCCACCCAGGCCTGACCAGGCTCACCTGGCTCCCCTGCCACCCAGGAGGTGGTCAGGTCTCCGTTGCCAGGATCCCCTGCCACCCATGGGAGGTCAGGTCTCCCTGCCAGGATCCCCTGTCACCTATGGGAGGTCAGGTCTCCCTTCCAGGATCCCATGCCACCCAGGAGTGGTCAGGTCTCCCTGCCAGGATCCCCTGCCACCCATCGGAGGTCAAATCTCCCCGCCAGGATCCCCTGCCACCCAGGAGTGGTCAGGTCTCCCTGCCAGGGAAACCCAAGCTCCCCTAATTACCCTGGCTAGGCTCCCACTACCTCTCCTGACAAGACTTCGCTATCATGCTTGCCAAGGCGGACCAGGCTTCCCCTGCCAGGCTTAACCTGACTCCCCTGCCAGGCTTTACCTGACTCCCCTGCCAGGCTTAACCTGACTCCCCTGCCAGGCCTAACCTGACTCCCCTGCCAGGCTTTACCTGACTCCCCTGCTAGGCTTTACCTGACTCCCCTGCCAGGCTTAACCTGACTCCCCTGCCAGGCTTAACCTGACTCCCCTGCCAGGCTTTACCTGACTCCCCTGCCAGGCTTAACCTGACTCCCCTGCCAGGCTTTACCTGACTCCCCTGCCAGGCTTAACCTGACTCCCCTGCCAGGCTTAACCTGACTCCCCTGCCAGGCTTTACCTGACTCCCCTGCCAGGCTTAACCTGACTCCCCTGCCAGGCTTTACCTGACTCCCCTGCCAGGCTTAACCTGACTCCCCTGCCAGGCTTAACCTGACTCCCCTGCCAGGCTTTACCTGACTCCCCTGCCAGGCTTAACCTGACTCCCCTGCCAGGCTTACCTGACTCCCCTGCCAGACCTGAACACTCTCCCTCGCCGACCTGACCAGCCTCCCCTGGCAGACCTGGCCAACCTGCCTTGTAGACTTGGCCAGGCTACCCTGCCAGGCTTCCTTGTATCCACCTTTCTACAAGACTCAACCGAATTCAGAAATATTGCATCACTCTCGAACGAATTGAATTGAAAAAATCCATAACAACGTTGAATTAATGTTTAATACATCTACTCTAAATATTATATATATATATATATATATATATATATATATATATATATATATATATATTTTTTTTTTTTTTTTTTTCGCTGTCTCCCGCGTTTGCGAGGTAGCGCAAGGAAACAGACGAAAGAAATGGCCCACCCCACCCCCATACATATGTATATACATACGTCCACACACGCTAAATATACATACCTACACAGCTTTCCATGGTTTACCCTAGACGCTTCACATGCCCCGATTCAATCCACTGACAGCACGTCAACCCCGGTATACCACATCGCTCCAATTCACTCTATTCCTTGCCCTCCTTTCACCCTCCTGCATATATATATATATATATATATATATATATATATATATATATATATATATATATATATATATATATATATATATATATATATATATATATGATACTAATTATAATAATAATTGTGCGCATTTTCATGTGTTAAGGTGGTAACGCCTCGAATGAATGAAGAAACGACCTCACTCACTCACACTCAGTCTCTAGCTGTCAAGTGTAATGCACCGAATCCACAGCTCCCTTTCCACATCCAGGCCCCACAGAACTTTCTATGGTTTACCCAGGATGCTTCACATGCCTTGGTTCATTCCACTGAGTCCAATTTCACTCCATCCTTCCACCTCTACATTTGGTCTATCCCTATTTCCTTGTCCCCTGCACTTCGGACAACATGTATATCCTCTTTCTCAAGCTCTATATATCTATTCTCTTCATATTTCCAAACCATTTCACCACATTCCTTTGAACGCTCTCTCAACCACAAGCTGAATAATATCATACTCCTCTCTCTCTCTCTCTCTCTCTCTCTCTCTCTCTCTCTCTCTCTCTCTCTCTCATCCTACCATTCTTTACTAGATCCTTGCACATACAACTATATATATATATATATATATATATATATATATATATATATATATATATATATATATATATATATATATAAGCCTTCAGTGGATAAAAGTAATAACGGATACTAACACTACATGTAATGTGTGAAGTTGTGCGTGTAGGAGAGAGAGAGAGAGAGAGAGAGAGAGAGAGAGAGAGAGAGTGTGTACCTACCAACAAATGCCAACGAGGCGATGTTGCCAAAAAGCCAGGGTTAACGCGTAGCGTTCACCACACGTCCTGCTTGATGATGAACGGTGCTGTTCTCGCTGGCGAAATGACCGTTACCTGATTTTCGCTTGTGGTTGCATCTGACACTGCCTTCAACTATACATCAACAAACAATATATATATATATATATATATATATATATATATATATATATATATATATATATATATATATATATGTATGTGTGTGTGTGTGTGTGAGTGTGTGTGTGTGTATCGGGATCGTGGGTAGACACAGGTGAGACGCAGAGTGGGAAACAAAGGTACAAGTCTATACTTCCCCGCAGGCCAATCGTTTCCTCGCTGGACGCAGCACCGCGTCCCTTACCCCTCCCCATCTGGCCACCGTTCCCCGTACGTTCCACATTCCTGCCGCTGGTCCGTTCCAACGTAGAACGCCTTCATGGTTGCTGATCTCTTCATTTATGCTTATGTGGGCAGCTTTCATGGCTCCCCTAACTTGCTCTGTCCAGTTTTGCATTATCTTTGCCCTCTGACACCTCGGTAGGAGTCCATACTTGTCTATGCGAACGGCAAGGGAATCTGATGCCATATAATGACATAAACCAGCTTTATCTTCACCGATCCTTTGAGCCAAATCTCGCCTCGTATCGCTATAATACATGGCTGGACATCCAATGCATGGTATAACGTATACCACACTACTCGTAAAGACTTCGACTTCACCACCTATCTTCATCCCTGATCATAACACCGTTGATTCCCGACTTCTGAGGATATCTTCCCATCCCTCTCTGAGCCCTTCCTTGCCCTGGTGACTATCATATATGTGTCTTCTTTCCACTGCGTTGCTCTCAGCATTCCCCTCCGCGCCTTTTTCACTGTTACCGACCTTCACCCCGAGTGAAGACGACCACAAGTTACTGAGCGTCCACATGATATATCCACTGCTCCTCCGAGCGTTCACGACTCCAGCGTCCAACTCCCCCTTGAAAAAAGAAAGGGAACCCAGCGATTAATCTAGACTGTCTTCTTCTGTTGTGGGTTTACGGTATACCGAGTTCATACCCTGCTCAGACCTTAGTATTATCCTATGAAAAATAGGGTGACTTTCCCCCTCTCTTCCTCTTCCAGTGGAAAGGGCATCTCTCTCTTGATATTATTCAAAATTCGTAGGTTTCCATTGACGCTATCACTATACGTCATTCGTATATCTGTCCCATGGGGCGGCAACCCTGTACGTGGATTTTCGTTGGTAGTGCAGGCATGCACCGCTTCGCTATGGCTTCCCATATTGCACTGCGAAAAGGATGGGGGGCGGACATGGAATGTAAGATGACGCATAGGGGGCGCTAAAGGTATTAGCCAGCCGGGGTTCAAAGAACGCACTGCGGTGGCCAGCGAGGTCAGTGTGGCCTGCGGGGATGTCGAGAATGACAACAATGCATCTTGTTGAAGTCGAAACTTTGGAAGAAAAAAAACGCTACAGCTCTCACCTGTTTATTTACCATCCCAATCCACATATCTGTAATAATCATATATATATATTGGAAAGGATCACAATTTTGCGCGTGATCAAGATATTCCTAAAAGTCCACGGGGAAAATGGAACACGATAAGTTCCCAAGTGCACTTTTGTGAAATAATCCCATCATCAGGGGAGACACAAGAGAGAAATATAAGAGGGGGAAGTCAGTCCTAGCTTCGTCTCTTCGATGTATATCAACTGATTTATATTTCTCTCTTGTGTCTTCCCTGATGGTGTGATTATTACACGAAAGTGCACCTGGGAACTTATCGTGTTTCATTTTCCCCGTGGACTCAGGAATATATATATATATATATATATATATATATATATATATATATATATATATATATATATATATATACAGACAGACAGACAGGCAAGAAAGAACAAATGACAGATGTGTGACAAAGAAGTGAGGGGTCAAAGCATGTCGCATACCCGGGTCTTTACCCCCCCCCACACACACACACACACACACTGCCAGTCAGACCAGAAGATACAACAACTGGTATAGCCACCAACACTAACACAGGCCAGTCAAACGATCTGGGAAAACAATTAAATTGACACGGGAAACCTGTTAACACATACAACAATGTACCATCACGGGAAATACGATACAAACACAGAAAAGACAAGAGGCACACTTGTACGACAGACAGAGGCACACCTGTACAACAAGACAGAGGCACATCTGTACAAGACAGAAGCACACCTGTACAAGACAGAAGCACACCTGTACAAGACAGAGGCACATCTGTACAAGACAGAAGCACACCTGTACAAGACAGAGACATACCTGTACAAGACAGAGGCACAGACAGAGACACATCTGTACAAGACAGAGACACATCTGTACAAGACAGAAGCACACCTGTACAGGACAGAGGCGCACCCGTACCATAAGACAGAGGCACATCATACGGCAAACAGAAAGGGCAAAACTACTTACGAACATGTTCTCCAGCGCGTGTTTCGCCAGCCAACAGTTGAGGAACACTGGGACGAAGAGGTTCCTCAGCGGCGACCAACATATCTGGTGGAGGGAAGAACAAAAGAGAACATGGAGGTCAGAACAAAGATTGTATCGTCTTGTTCAAATGTTCATCTGGAACATCAGTAACATATTATATACTCTCTTAGTCTTAAGATATTACTGTGTACGTTCATAAACTCTAAATATATGTATGATGTTTGAATCTATGCATGATCGATGGTACGATCCTAGACCACAACGGTACGACCCTTAAGCAAGACGGTACGATCCGAAACCACGACGGTACGACTCTTAAGCGAGACGGTACGATCCTAAACCACGGCGGTACGACTCTTAAGCAAGACGGTACGATCCGAAACCACGACGGTACGACTCTTAAGCGAGACGGTACGATCCTAGACCACGACGGTACGACCCTTAAGCAAGACGGTACGACGCTAGACCACGACGGTACGACCCTTAAGCAAGACGTTACGATCCTGAAGCAAGACGGTACGATCCTAGACCACAACGGTACGACCCTTAAGCAAGACGGCACGATCCGAAACCACGACGGTACGACTCTTCAGCGAGACGGTACGATCCTAGACCACGACGGTACGACTCTTAAGCAAGACGGTACGACCACGACGGTACGATCCTAGACCACGACGGTACGACTCTTTAGCGAGACGGTACGATCCTAGACCACGACGGTACGACTCTTAAGCAAGACGGTACGATCCTAGACCACGACGGTACGACTCTTAAGCAAGACGGTACGATCCGAAACCACGACGGTACGACCCTTAAGCGAGACGGTACGATCCTAGACCACGACGGTAGCACCAGGTGGCCATCATACGTACAATTGTGCTCAGGGATTGTACCGTCCTGCTTGAAGGATTGTACCGTCCTGCTTGAAGGATTGTACCGTCCTGCTTGAAGGATTGTACCGTCATGCTGAAGGATTGTACCGTCCTGCTGAAGGACTGTACCGTCCTGCTGAAGGATTGTACCGTCCTGCTTGAAGGATTGTACCGTCCTGCTTGAAGGATTGTACCGTCCTGCTGAAGGATTGTACCGTCCTGCTGAAGGATTGTACCGTCCTGCTGAAGGATTGTACCGTCCTGCTGAAGGATTGTACCGTCCTGCTTGAAGGATTGTACCGTCCTGCTTGAAGGATTGTACCGTCATGCTTGAAGGATTGTATCGTCCTGCTTGAAGGATTGTACCGTCCTGCTGAAGGATTGTACCGTCCTGCTGAAGGATTGTACCGTCCTGCTTGAAGGATTGTACCGTCCTGCTGAAGGACTGTACCGTCCTGCTGAAGGATTGTACCGTCCTGCTGAAGGATTGTACCGTCCTGCTTGAAGGATTGTACCGTCATGCTTGAAGGATTGTACCGTCCTGCTTGAAGGATTGTACCGTCCTGCTGAAGGATTGTACCGTCCTGCTGAAGGACTGTACCGTCCTGCTGAAGGATTGTACCGTCCTGCTTGAAGGATTGTACCGTCCTGCTTGAAGGATTGTACCGTCCTGCTGAAGGATTGTACCGTCCTGCTGAAGGATTGTACCGTCCTGCTTGAAGGATTGTACCGTCCTGCTTGAAGGATTGTACCGTCCTGCTTGAAGGATTGTACCGTCCTGCTGAAGGATTGTACCGTCCTGCTGAAGGATTGTACCGTCCTGCTGAAGGATTGTACCGTCCTGCTTGAAGGATTGTACCGTCATGCTTGAAGGATTGTACCGTCCTGCTTGAAGGATTGTACCGTCCTGCTGAAGGATTGTACCGTCCTGCTTGAAGGATTGTACCGTCATGCTTGAAGGATTGTACCGTCCTGCTTGAAGGATTGTACCGTCCTGCTGAAGGATTGTACCGTCCTGCTTGAAGGATTGTACCGTCCTGCTGAAGGACTGTACCGTCCTGCTGAAGGATTGTACCGTCCTGCTTGAAGGATTGTACCGTCATGCTTGAAAGATTGTACCGTCCTGCTTGAAGGATTGTACCGTCCTGCTGAAGGATTGTACCGTCCTGCTTGAAGGATTGTACCGTCCTGCTTGAAGGATTGTACCGTCCTGCTTGAAGGATTTTACCGTCCTGCTGAAGGATTGTACCGTCCTGCTTGAAGGATTGTACCGTCCTGCTTGAAGGATTGTACCGTCATGCTTGAAGGATTGTACCGTCCTGCTTGAAGGATTGTACCGTCCTGCTTGAAGGATTGTACCGTCCTGCTGAAGGATTGTACCGTCTGCTGAAGGATTGTACCGTCCTGTCCTGCTGAAGGATTGTACCGTCCTGCTGAAGGATTGTACCGTCCTGCTGAAGGATTGTACCGTCCTGCTGAAGGATTGTACCGTCCTGCTTGAAGGATTGTACCGTCCTGCTTGAAGGATTTTACCGTCCTGCTGAAGGATTGTACCGTCCTGCTTGAAGGATTGTACCGTCCTGCTGAAGGATTGTACCGTCCTGCTTGAAGGATTGTACCGTCCTGCTTGAAGGATTGTACCGTCCTGCTTGAAGGATTGTACCGTCCTGCTGAAGGATTGTACCGTCCTGCTGAAGGATTGTACCGTCCTGCTGAAGGATTGTACCGTCCTGCTTGAAGGATTGTACCGTCCTGCTGAAGGATTGTACCGTCCTGCTTGAAGGATTGTACCGTCCTGCTGAAGGATTGTAGCGTCTTGCTAAAGGGATTACTGTTGCGTTATTCTAGTCATTAACACAATATCTTACACACACACACACACACACACACACACACACACACACACACACAACATCTGACACACAGACACACACACACAGACACACACACACACACACCAGACAACATCTGACACACACACACACACACACACACACACACACACACACACACACACACACACACACAACATCTGACACACAGACACACACACACACACACCAGACAACATCTGACACACACACACACACACACACACACACACACACACAACATCTGACACACACTTAATGAGGCTTCATTAACACGCCAGTAATTAGTCCACGTAGAAACACGGGGTTTATTTCCTCCAAAGGCAGTAGAAGGCTTGTGCCCTGCCCAGACGGGTGGTTTGTGTGGATAACCCTGTAATGACACCATGTGAGGTCACAGAGACACTCACGACTCTGCGAGGGCGTCACAAAAGGGCGTCTTCCTCCTGCAGGGAAAACCACAGAGTAACAATATGTGAGCAGCGGCTTGTACCACGACGACCCATCTGGTAAACTAACGTCTGTTCGTAATGAGTGGTGATTAGATATGGGACGATCGTTAGCGTGACGATATGGGATGATCGTTAGCGTGACGATATGGGATGATCGTTAGCGAGTGGGTAGAATCGAGTGACAACAGGTGGTAGGCATGTACAGTCCAGGGAAGGCTGGCGATGGGGGAGTGAGCCAGGCGCCCTTGGTCACTTACCCTCACCTTGGCCTAGGTCGGTTTGGTGGTGAATTCCAATATCATGGGTGGATTCTAACTCCAGTGGTATTTCCAGGGGTGAGGCCGAATTTCATGGGTAGACTAGTGGCAGTGCCAGCGGTGAGTGCCACTGCGAATGAGGGACTCTGTTGTGGGAAGTCTTGCTTTCACTGGTGGACTGCAGTCCCAGTGGTCGTTACAGCAGTGGGGATCCCTCTTTCACTAGTGGACTGTAGCCCCACTGGTTGTTACAGCAGTGGGGATCCCTCTTTCACTGGTGGACTGTAGCCCCAGTGGTCGTTACAGCAGTGGGGGTCCCTCTTTCACTGGTGGACTGTAGCCCCAGTGGTAGTCACAGCAGTGGGGATCCCTCTTTCACTGGTGGACTGTAGCCCCAGTGGTCGTTACAGCAGTGGGGGTCCCTCTTTCACTGGTGGACTGTAGCCCCAGTGGTAGTCACAGCAGTGGGGAACCCTCTTTCACTGGTGGACTGTAGCCCCAGTGGTAGTCACAGCAGTGGGGGTCCCTCTTTCACTGGTGGACTGTAGCCCCAGTGGTAGTCACAGCAGTGGGGGTCCCTCTTTCACTGGTGGACTGTAGCCCCAGTGGTAGTCACAGCAGTGGGGGTCCCTCTTTCACTAGTGGACTGTAGCCCCACTGGTTGTTACAGCAGTGGGGATCCCTCTTTAACTGGTGGACTGTAGCCCCAGTGGTCGTTACAGCAGTGGGGATCCCTCTTTCACTGGTGGACTGTAGCCCTAGTGGTTGTTACAGCAGTGGGGTACCTATTTCGCTGGTGGAATGTAACCCCAGTGGCGAATCCCTCTTTCACAGGCGTCCTCTAGCCCCAGTGGTGCCTCTCATTTTCTTTCATTCATACACCATCTCGTTTTTCTCTCTCTTCCTTCAGTGGTCCCCCGTATCCAGTGGTTCCCCGTATTCAGTGGGTCTCCCCTCCACTAAGGCCTCAACGACACAACAGGCAGAAGGTGAGGGTAATCTTCGCGACGTGTCGTCCCGCTCTGACCCCCCAATCACCGACCCCCCTCCCTTGGCTACAGCTGGCCCCGAGCGCCTCCGAAGCTTAAGAATAAACCCAGACTAAGGAAGAGAGAGAGAGAGAGAGAGAGAGAGAGAGAGAGAGAGAGAGAGAGAGAGAGAGAGAGAGAGAGAGAGAGAGAGAGAGAGAGAAGGGGGAGGGGGGTCCTGAAGGTCTTCTATTTTCGTGGTCCGTGTCCTTTCCACGACATTTTTCAGGTCACGTTTTCTCTCATAAGTTCGTCTTCCGCTGCGGGTTTGTTTCTATCGATACAACAACGTAACATAAGTGTTTTAAGTTGTTATCTTAAGTAGACTACAACCATATAATATATATATATATATATATATATATATATATATATATATATATATATATATATATATATATATATTGCAAAGGATCACAATTTTGCGCGTGATCAAGTATATTCCTATGAGTCCACGGGGAAAATGAAATACGAAAAGTTCCCAAGTGCACTTTCGTGTAATAATCACATCATCAGGGGAGAGACAAGAGAGAAATATAACAGTCAGTTGATGTACATCGAAGAGACGAAGCTAGGATGTATATCAACTGACTGTTATATTTCTCTCTTGTGTCTCCCCTGATGATGTGATTATTACACGAAAGTGCACTTGGGAACTTTTCGTGTTTCATTTTCCCCGTGGACTCATGGGAATATATATATATATATATATATATATATATATATATATATATATATATATATATATATATATATTTTATTATTATTTTTTTTATTATACTTTGTCGCTGTCTCCCGCGTTTGCGAGGTAGCGCAAGGAAACAGACGAAAGAAATGGCCCAACCCACCCCCATACACATGTATATACATACGTCCACACACGCAAATATACATACCTGCACAGCTTTCCATGGTTTACCCCAGACGCTTCACATGCCCTGATTCAATCCACTGACAGCACGTCAACCCCGGTATACCACATCGATCCAATTCACTCTATTCCTTGCCCTCCTTTCACCCTCCTGCATGTTCAGGCCCCGATCACACAAAATCTTTTTCACTCCATCTTTCCACCTCCAATTTGGTCTCCCTCTTCTCCTCGTTCCCTCCACCTCCGACACATATATCCTCTTGGTCAATCTTTCCTCACTCATCCTCTCCATGTACCCAAACCACTTCAAAACACCCTCTTCTGCTCTCTCAACCACGCTCTTTTTATTTCCACACATCTCTCTTACCCTTACGTTACTCACTCGATCAAACCACCTCACACCACACATTGTCCTCAAACATCTCATTTCCAGCACATCCATCCTCCTGCGCACAACTCTATCCATAGCCCACGCCTCGCAACCATACAACATTGTTGGAACCACTATTCCTTCAAACATACCCATTTTTGCTTTCCGAGATAATGTTCTCGACTTCCACACATTCTTCAAGGCTCCCAGAATTTTCGCCCCCTCCCCCACCCTATGATCCACTTCCGCTTCCATGGTTCCATCCGCTGCCAGATCTACTCCCAGATATCTAAAACACTTCACTTCCTCCAGTTTTTCTCCATTCAAACTCACCTCCCAATTGACTTGACCCTCAACCCTACTGTACCTAATAACCTTGCTCTTATTCACATTTACTCTTAACTTTCTTCTTCCACTCACTCACTTTACCAAACTCAGTCACCAGCTTCTGCAGTTTCTCACATGAATCAGCCACCAGCGCTGTATCATCAGCGAACAACAACTGACTCACTTCCCAAGCTCTCTCATCCCCAGCAGACTTCATACTTGCCCCTCTTTCCAAAACTCTTGCATTTACCTCCCTAACAACCCCATCCATAAACAAATTAAACAACCATGGAGACATCACACACCCCTGCCGCAAACCTACATTCACTGAGAACCAATCACTTTCCTCTCTTCCTACACGTACACATGCCTTACATCCTCGATTAAAACTTTTCACTGCTTCTAACAACTTTCCTCCCACACCATATATTCTTAATACCTTCCACAGAGCATCTCTATCAACTCTATCATATGCCTTCTCCAGATCCATAAATGCTACATACAAATCCATTTGCTTTTCTAAGTATTTCTCACATACATTCTTCAAAGCAAACACCTTATCCACACATCCTCTACCACTTCTGAAACCACACTGCTCTTCCCCAATCTGATGCTCTGTACATGCCTTCACCCTCTCAATCAATACCCTCCCATATAATTTACCAGGAATACTCAACAAACTTATACCTCTGTAATTTGAGCACTCACTCTTATCCCCTTTGCCTTTGTACCATGGCACTATGCACGCATTCCGCCAATCCTCAGGCACCTCACCATGAGTCATACATACATTGAATAACCTTACCAACCAGTCAACAATACAGTCACCCCCTTTTTTAATAAATTCCACTGCAATACCATCCAAACCTGCTGCCTTGCCGGCTTTCATCTTCCGCAAAGCTTTCACTACCTCTTCTCTGTTTACCAAATCATTTTCCCCAACCCTCTCACTTTGCACACCACCTCGACCAAAACACCCTATATCTGCCACTCTATCATCAAACACATTCAACAAACCTTCAAAATACTCACTCCATCTCCTTCTCACATCACCACTACTTGTTATCACCTCCCCATTGGCGCCCTTCACTGAAGTTCCCATTTGCTCCCTTGTCTTACGCACTTTATTTACCTCCTTCCAGAACATATATATATATATATATATATATATATGTAATATGGGATGGCCTTGATTAGGGTTCTAGCTGGCCGCGCCGTCTCAGCTAACATAAAGAGAAACAGAACTCAGTAATGGATGGAAATAATGTTGACCAGACCAGCTTATCAAAGTCTAAACAGACCAGCTGACCAAAGGCCACACACACCAGCTGACCAGAGGCTACACACACCAGCTGACCAGAGGCTACACACACCAGCTGACCAAAGGCTACACACACCAGCTGACCAGAGGCTACACAGACCAGCTGACCAAAGGCTACACACACCAGCTGACCAGAGGCTACACACACCAGCTGACCAAAGGCTACACACACCAGCTGACCAGAGGCTACACACACCAGCTGACCAAAGGCCACACAGACCAGCTGACCAGAGGCTACACAGACCAGCTGACCAAAGGCTACACACACCAGCTACCCAGAGGCTACACACACCAGCTGACCAAAGGCTACACACACCAGCTGACCAGAGGCTACACAGACCAGCTGACCAAAGGCTACACACACCAGCTGACCAGAGGCTACACACACCAGCTGACCAGAGGCTACACACACCAGCTGACCAAAGGCTACACACACCAGCTGACCAGAGGCTACACACACCAGCTGACCAGAGGCTACACACACCAGCTGATCAGAGGCTATACACACCAGCTGACCAAAGGCTACACACACCAGCTACCCAGAGGCTACACACACCAGCTGACCAAAGGCTACACACACCAGCTGACCAGAGGCTACACAGACCAGCTGACCAAAGGCTACACACACCAGCTGACCAGAGGCTACACACACCAGCTGACCAAAGGCTACACACACCAGCTGACCAGAGGCTACACACACCAGCTGACCAAAGGCTACACACACCAGCTGACCAGAGGCTACACACACCAGCTGACCAGAGGCTACACACACCAGCTGACCAGAGGCTACACACACCAGCTGACCAGAGGCTACACACACCAGCTGATCACCTGCCAGAGAACTTAAAAGCATCAGACGAGGCTACGTGGCTCCTGCCTTCCTGATTACGTCCACGAGTCGATGACCCTTCCCTTACCCTCAATCCCTCACCTCAAATCACCGTTGATGACCCCTTCCCTACCCTCAATCCCTCGCCTCAAATCACCGTTGATGACCCCTTCCCTTACCCTCAATCCCTCACCTCAAATCACCGTTGATGACCCCTTCCCTTACCCTCAATCCCTCGCCTCAAATCACCGTTGATGACCCCTTCCCTTACCCTCAATCCCTCACCTCAAATCACCGTTGATGACCCCTTCCCTTACCCTCAATCCCTCACCTCAAATCACCGTTGATGACCCCTTCCCTACCCTCAATCCCTCGCCTCAAATCACCGTTGATGACCCCTTCCCTACCCTCAATCCCTCGCCTCAAATCACCGTTGCTGACCCCTTCCCTTACCCTCAATCCCTCACCTCAAATCACCATCCATCATCCACCAATCAAACGTACAGATTAAAACATGATTAAGAACATATTAATCATCACCATTCTTCATTAAGGTGATGCTCAGCGTACCGGAGTCGTCAGTAATTAATCCTTTTGAGCACGACGGCTCGACACGAGCACGACGGTACGACACCTGAGCACGACGGTGCGACACCTGAGCACGACGGTACGACACCTAAGCACGACGGTACAATCCCTGAGCACGACGGAACGACATCTGAGCACGACGGTACGATCTCTTGAGCACGACGGTACGATCTCTTGAGCACGACGATACGACCTCTTGAGCACGACGGTACGACCCCCTGAGCACGACGGTGCGACCCCTGAGCACGACGGTACGACAATTGAACACGACGGTACGACACCTGAGCACGACAGTACGACACCTGAGCACGACGGTACGACACCTGAGTACGACGGTGCGACACTTGAGCACGACGGTACGACATTTGTGCACGACGGTACGACACCTGAGCACGACGGTACGACACTTGAGCACGACGATGTGTGTGTGTGTGTGTGTGTGTGTGTGTGTATAACGTCTTCTTCAGAAGCCCTTATGGGCAACAAGGGGCAAGACGACCCATCACAAGTTTCCAAAGAACGTAGAGGCTTCGCCCGAGTTAACCAAAAAAGGAAACACATTCGAGTCTTCCTTAATGAACGAGGTTAAAGTAGACGGGATGACCCGCGGACGGGCGGGCGGTGTGCCCCTCCCCTCCCAGCCCTGTAATAGGAACCTGATGTAACAGGACGCCCGTACCCGAAGTGTTTATGAAGTCCCACGACGGGGAGGCATCAGCCAGGGCGTGGCCAAAACCCATGTCTAATTCTCTCTCTCTCTCTCTCTCTCTCTCTCTCTCTCTCTCTCTCTCTCTTGTGGCACAAGGTACTGCGAAACTGCTACTGCTGCTTGGTGCTGGAGTGGTGTCCATGTTTTACAAGTCGGATATAGATAGTTTTCTCTCTCTCTCTCTCTCTCTCTCTCTCTCTCTCTCTCTCTCTCTCTCTCCCTCGACGTAAGACGCCACACCGACGAGGAAGGAAAAATCGTAACTTTTACGTCAAGCAAATCGAGCGCCGTCTCGGGGACACGGAACTTCACGTCAAGCAAAACTCAAGCTTCACTTTGCTTGCTGGCCATGCCTTCTGGAACTGAAGCCCCTGTTTACCCTCGGGATAAGTTCAAGTGATGACGGGGGAATAGAGAGTCATGGTGTTCGTAAAGGAGTTCGACTCCCTCCCGCGCGCTTCGCAAACGCTCCTCGATCGTCTCTACGACCTTCCCGCTGCTCCTAGAGCCCTGGTCCTCCTTTCCAGGCCACGGGAGAAGCAGGTCCGTGGACTTCGACCCCCGCACCGTGCAGAAAACGGGGTCGTTTCCCGCCCACACGACCCCGGCTCAGGTTACGACCCGGGGGGGGAGGGGGACTTGTTCATTCACGAAAGAGCTTCGCCAGAACGACCATCCACCTGTGGGCTGCCCGAGGTCGTCCCTCGGGTCGTCTGGTAAGCAACGGGAGATCGAAGTGGTAGGACGAGATGGTGTGGTGTTGACCTCCTAACCTTGGGACGACGATTTTCACGATAAAGAATATAAATACGGAGTTGTACCAACGCACAGACGCCATATTGGTTCACAAATGCCCCTCCCCAAGGTAATCGTAAGGTAACTAATGTCCCCCAAGGTAATCGTAAGGTAACTAATGTCCCCCAAGGTAATCGTAAGGTAACTCTGTGAACCGCGTAAGGGCATTCATGGGAGGCTGCCTTGGTTGGAGTGCACAGACCTGCCTCGCACGTCCGTAATCACTTGCATCCCTCGACCGCCAGAGAGAGAGAGAGAGAGAGAGAGAGAGAGAGAGAGAGAGAGAGAGAGAGAGAGAGAGAGAGAGAGAGAGAGAAACCCTCCTCGTCAGGACCAGAGAGAGAGAGAGAGAGAGAGAGAGAGAGAGAGAGAGAGAGATCCACTTCCGTATCGTTGGCTGAGGGCTGAGTGCCTCCTTGGTGACAGTCACTTGTTTTGAAAAGCGTTTCCCGGACCTGGCCAGACCCTGAGACGAGAGGGGGACTCAGAACGCCGTGTGTGATGCGCTGCCCTTAGTACTGGATCCCTTTGAAAGCCACTGATAACCTCTCACACACACACACACACACACACACACACACACACACACACACACACACTACGGGCTTCCGTGGTGTAGTGAATAGCGTTACTGACCATGAGTAAACACGGAGGGTGTTATCTGGCGACGGGAATGGATGAAAGCGGCTACAGCATGAATGGATATGTACATGTGTATACATGTATGTATATGTATGTATACGTTGAAATGTATATGTATGTATATGTGCGTATGTGAGCGTTTATGTATATACATGTGTATGTGGGTGGGTTGGGCCATCCCTCGTCTGTTTCCCTGCGCTACCTCGCTAACGCGGGAGACGACGATTAAGTATAATAAATGGGGTGAAGAGGGTGGTGAGAGTAAGTGAGCTTGGGAAGGAGACTTGTGTGAGGAAGTACCAGGAGAGACTGAGTACAGAATGGAAAAAGGTGAGAACAATGGAAGTAAGGGGAGTGGGGAAGGAATGGGATGTATTTAGGGAATCAGTGATGGATTGCGCAAAAGATGCTTGTGGCATGAGAAGAGTGGGAGGTGGGTTGATTAGAAAGGGTAGTGAGTGGTGGGATGAAGAAGTAAGAGTATTAGTGAAAGAGAAGAGAGAGGCATTTGGACGATTTTTGCAGGGAAAAAATGCAATTGAGTGGGAGATGTATAAAAGAAAGAGACAGGAGGTCAAGAGAAAGGTGCAAGAGGTGAAAAAAAGGGCAAATGAGAGTTGGGGTGAGAGAGTATCATTAAATTTTAGGGAGAATAAAAAGATGTTCTGGAAGGAGGTAGATAAAGTGCGTAAGATAAGGGAGCAAATGGGAACTTCAGTGAAGGGCGCAAATGGGGAGGTGATAACAAGTAGTGGTGATGTGAGAAGGAGATGGAGTGAGTATTTTGAAGGTTTGTTGAATGTGTTTGATGATAGAGTGGCAGATATAGGGTGTTTTGGTCGAGGTGGTGTGCAAAGTGAGAGGGTTAGGGAAAATGATTTGGTAAACAGAGAAGAGGTAGTAAAAGCTTTGCGGAAGATGAAAGCCGGCAAGGCAGCAGGTTTGGATGGTATTGCAGTGGAATTTATTAAAAAAGGGGGTGACTGTATTGTTGACTGGTTGGTAAGGTTATTTAATGTATGTATGACTCATGGTGAGGTGCCTGAGGATTGGCGGAATGCGTGCATAGTGCCATTGTACAAAGGCAAAGGGGATAAGAGTGAGTGCTCAAATTACAGAGGTATAAGTAATGTGGCAGTTGAGGGAATAATTGGTATACATGGGGTGTTCAGTGTTGTAAATGGAAATGGTGAAGAGCTTGTAGATTTATGTGCTGAAAAAACTTGATGATTGGGAATACCTGGTTTAAAAAGAGAGATATACATAAGTATACTTATGTAAGTAGGAGAGATGGCCAGAGAGCGTTATTGGATTACGTGTTAATTGACAGGCGTGCGAAAGAGAGACTTTTGGATGTTAATGTGCTGAGAGGTGCAACTGGAGGGATGTCTGATCATTATCTTGTGGAGGCTAAGGTGAAGATCTGTATGGGTTTTCAGAAAAGAAGAGTGAATGTTGGGGTGAAGAGGGTGGTGAGAGTAAGTGAGCTTGAGAAGGAGACCTGTGTGAGGAAGTACCAGGAGAGACTGAGTACAGAATGGAAAAAGGTGAGAACAATGGAAACAAGGGGAGTGGGGGAGGAATGGGATGTATTTAGGGAATCAGTGATGGATTGCGCAAAAGATGCTTGTGGCATGAGAAGAGTGGGAGGTGGGTTGATTAGAAAGGGTAGTGAGTGGTGGGATGAAGAAGTAAGAGTATTAGTGAAAGAGAAGAGAGAGGCATTTGGACGATTTTTGCAGGGGAAAAATGCAATTGAGTGGGAGATGTATAAAAGAAAGAGACAGGAGGTCAAGAGAAAGGTGCAAGAGGTGAAAAAAAGGGCAAATGAGAGTTGGGGTGAGAGAGTATCATAAAAATTTTAGGGAGAATAAAAAGATGTTCTGGAAGGAGGTAAATAAAGTGCGTAAGACAAGGGAGCAAATGGGAACTTCAGTGAAGGGCGCCAATGGGGAGGTGATAACATGTAGTGGTGATGTGAGAGGGAGATGGAGTGAGTATTTTGAAGGTTTGTTGAATGTGTTTGATGATAGAGTGGCAGATATAGGGTGTTTTGGTCGAGGTGGTGTGCAAAGTGAGAGGGTTAGGGAAAATGATTTGGTAAACAGAGAAGAGGTAGTGAAAGCTTTGCGGAAGATGAAAGCCGGCAAGGCAGCATGTTTGGATGGTATTGTAGTGGAATTTATTAAAAAAGGGGGTGACTGTATTGTTGACTGGTTGGTAAGGTTATTTAATGTATGTATGACTCATGGTGAGGTGCCTGAGGATTGGCGGAATGCGTGCATAGTGCCATTGTACAAAGGCAAAGGGGATAAGAGTGAGTGCTCAAATTACAGAGGTATAAGTTTGTTGAGTATTCCTGGTAAATTATATGGGAGGGTATTGACTGAGCGGGTGAAGGCATGTACAGAGCATCATATTGGGGAAGAGCAGTGTGGTTTCAGAAGTTGTAGAGGATGTGTGGATCAGGTGTTTGCTTTGAAGAATGTATGTGAGAAATACTTAGAAAAGCAAATGGATTTGTATGTAGCATTTATGGATCTGGAGAAGGCATATGATAGAGTTGATAGAGATGCTCTGTGAAAGGTATTAAGAATATATGGTGTGGGAGGAAAGTTGTTAGAAGCAGTGAAAAGTTTTTATCGAGGATGTAAGGCATGTGTACGTGTAGGAAGAGAGGAAAGTGATTGGTTCTCAGTGAATGTAGGTTTGCGGCAGAGGTGTGTGATGTCTCCATGGTTGTTTAATTTGTTTATGGATGGGGTTGTTAGGGAGGTGAATGCAAGAGTTTTGGAAAGAGGGGCAAGTATGAAGTCTGTTGGGGATGAGAGAGCTTGGGAAGTGAGTCAGTTGTTGTTCGCTGATGATACAGCGTTGGTGGCTGATTCATGTGAGAAACTGCAGAAGCTGGTGACTGAGTTTGGTAAAGTGTGTGAAAGAAGAAAGTTAAGAGTAAATGTGAATAAGAGCAAGGTTATTAGGTACAGTAGGGTTGAGGGTCAAGTCAATTGGGAGGTGAGTTTGAATGGAGAAAAACTGGAGGAAGTAAAGCGTTTTAGATATCTGGGAGTGGATCTGGCAGCGGATGGAACCATGGAAGCGGAAGTGAATCATAGGATGGGGGAGGGGGCGAAAATTCTGGGAGCCTTGAAGAATGTGTGGAAGTCGAGAACATTATCTCGGAAAGCAAAAATGGGTATGTTTGAAGGAATAGTGGTTCCAACAATGTTGTATGGTTGCGAGGCGTGGGTTATGGATAGAGTGGTGCGCAGGAGGATGGATGTGCTGGAAATGAGATGTTTGAGGACAATGTGTGGTGTGAGGTGGTTTGATCGAGTAAGTAACATAAGGGTAAGAGAGATGTGTGGAAATAAAAAGAGCGTGGTTGAGAGAGCAGAAGAGGGTGTTTTGAAATGGTTTGGGCACATGGAGAGAATGAGTGAGGAAAGATTGACCAAGAGGATATATGTGTCGGAGGTGGAGGGAACGAGGAGAAGAGGGAGACCAAATTGGAGGTGGAAAGATGGAGTGAAAAGATTTTGTGTGATCGGGGCCTGAACATGCAGGAGGGTGAAAGGAGGGCAAGGAATAGAGTGAATTGGAGCGATGTGGTATACCGGGGTTGACGTGCTGTCAGTGGATTGAATCAGGGCATGTGAAGCGTCTGGGGTAAACCATGGAAAGCTGTGTAGGTATGTATATTTGCGTGTGTGGACGTATGTATATACATGTGTATGGGGGTGGGTTGAGCCATTTCTTTCGTCTGTTTCCTTGCGCTACCTCGCAAACGCGGGAGACAGCGACAAAGAAAAAAAAAATATTTATATATATATATATATATATATATATATATATATATATATATATATATATATATATATATATATATTCCCAATTAATCATGACAGTCCTCCAAGCTAAATTGGATTAATAATTACTCTTATATCATAAACAAAAAATGAATAATGCTATGATCTCAGCAAAACTGACCCGCTGTGTCCTAATATCGAGGGTATATATATATATATATATATATATATATATATATATATATATATATATATATATATATATATATATATTTTCCATCCTCCTGACCCCAGCGTGTCGTGAGCACAATGTAGCCTCTCCAAGTTGTGTTGCAGCTGAGGCGAGTGTACCTCCACATCTCCTGGTCTCCAGCTCGAGGGACAGAGAAAGTATCTCTCTCAGTCTTCTTGATGATTAGCGAGGGCAGACGTCTCGCTATGTCTCTCACATTACTCCTCTGCCTTCAACATACGAGTGGCTGTCACGTCTCACTATGCCTCTCACATTACTCATCTGCCTTCAACATACGAGTGGCTGTCACGTCTCACTATGCCTCTCACATTACTCATCTGCCTTCAACATACGAGTGGCTGTGACAAGGCTCAGTCTCTGGTAATGCTTAAAACTTAAGATTGACAGCGAGCCATTTAGGTATCGTCGGAGCTTAACCTAAACATTTTAAGCACCGTCACAGAAGGGTTCGTCTGTCCCACCTCCATCCTAAAACCATCGAACCAACTAAGATCCTAAATATCCCATATATATCCCCCCTCCCCCGCAAGCTACCTCTCAAAACTTCGCCTGGCCAGCTCGCAACACACAGCAGACTATATTCTTTATATTCTAACTAATCAAAAACTTAATTAGGTCTCCGAGAAGTTAATTAATATCTGGCGAGTTTACACAAAATTATTCGTCCTCATGTGTATACTGTGGGTAAGATTAATCTCAACAGATACTGTTCGTTTTCTCCACTTTATATATATATATATATATATATATATATATATATATATATATATATATATATATATATATATATATATATTTATCTATTTTGCTTTGTCACTGTCTCCCGCCTGCGAGGTGGCGCAAGGGAACAGACGAAAGAATGGCCCAACTCACCCACATACACATGTACATACATACACGTCCACACACGCAAATATACATACCTATACATCTCAATGTACACATATATATATACACACACAGACATATGCATATATACACATGTACATAATTCAGACTGTCTGCCTTTATCTATTCCCATCGCCACCTCGCCACACATGGAATAACAACCCCCTCCCCCCTCATGTGTGCTAGGTAGCGCTAGGAAAAGACAACAAAGGCCACATTCGTTCACACTCAGTCTCTAGCTGTCATGTAATAATGCACCGAAACCACAGCTCCCGTTTCCACATCCAGGCCCCACAGAACTTTCCATGGTTTACCCCAGACGCTTCACATATACTTCACATATATTTCATATGTGGCGGGGTGGCGACGGAAATGGTTGAAGGCAGCAAGTGTGGGTGTGTACATGTCTGTATGTGTATATGTCTGTGTGTGTATGTGCATGTATGCGTTGAAGTGTATATGAGTATTATGTGCGTGTGTGGGCGTTTATATATATACATGTGTATGTGGGTGGGTTGGGCCATTCTTCGTCTGTTTCCTTGCGCTACCTCGCTAACGCGGGAGACGGCACTTTAGTATAACATATATATTCGACGTGCTGTCAATGGACTAAACCAGGGCATGTGCAGCGTCCTGGGTAAACAAACCATGGAAAGGTCTGTGGGGCCTGGATGTGGATAGGGAGCTGTGGTTTCGGTGCATTACAGTTGACAGCTAGAGAGAGCATAGATGTGGGCGAATATAGCCAATCTTTGTTGCCAGAGCTATCTCGCTAACGCTGGAGACAGCGTTCTAGTATTGAGGGTGGGGGAGATTCAGGGAAGACAGTTTGCGTTTGTTCCAGGTATTTGTTCTGAGAATCTGTACGCAAATACTTGAAGAAAGACAGTGACTTGTACGAAACATTTCGGAATCTGGAGGAAGGGGCTATAGATATATGGGGTAAATGTTAAGTTACTAAAGTCAAAGAAGAATTTCGATCGGAAAGTAAGGCACGAGTGCGAGTGGGAAGAGAGGAAGGTGAGTGGCTCCCAGCGAAAGTGGGTCCGCATTAAGGATGTGTGATGTCACCATCTGTTATGTACGAGTCCTACGGTATGCTGATGGCGGGAGGCATGCAAGTTGAATCAGCTTCTGTTTGCAGCTTGGTTTTCAGTGGGGGGGAGGGGGTCGTGTGGAGCTAACCTCTTAGATTTCTACGAGAGAGTAAGCTCTGTCTTAGATGGAAGAGGGGAAGGGTGTAGGGGGGGTGGTTTGTATCTGGACTGACAGAGAGCGTTTGACACTGTTACTGCGCAGGTGGATGACGAAATAGCTGGATGACCTGGTAGAATAATGAGGAGGAGAGTCTTTCACTGGGTACGAGGTTAAGTGGAAAGGAACAAATGGCACATGTCCGAGAAACTTTTTAAAATGGGTAGGCATCACCAGCGGAATAACACAGGGTTCTGTTCTGGGACCACTACTCATACTGATTTGTGTGGACTCCAACCTGCATATGCCTGCAGGTGACACGAAGCTCATGAGGCGAGTGGAAAAGCACGGAAGACTGCATCAGCTTACAAGGGGACCCAGACAGACTCCAAAGCTGGCCTAATAAATGGCTGATCAAGTTCAACCCGAGGAAATGTAAAAGAATGAGGGTAGCTTACCGATAAATGAAGCCTCAAATAGGATTATCATTTAGCAGGATATAAAGCTGCAGGAATGTGTGCGAGTGAGAAGGACTTGAGAGCTGGTATCTTTCCTACACTGTGTCCAGAATCGCCAACTTTGGAATATGATTAAGTCAACTAATTGTCTTCCAACAAATACCAGAACTACATTCAGATTCATGGATAAGGAAATGACTCTACATCTGAAATAAGAACACAACCTCAAACACACTAGAGCTGAAAGAGAAGGTACAGACGAGGACAACAAAGATTGTACTAGAATTAAGGAAGCCGAGTCAGAGGGAGAGACTGTGACTTTAACTCTGCCTATCGTGAAAGAGAGAAGAGTGAGGGGTGACCTGCTCACTAAGTTTTTAAAACAGACTGATGGCATAAACAGTGAACAAATCTTAAGAGAAAAAGTAGGGATAGAACAACCCGAGAACATAACATGGAATTGAGCACGATACTTAAGATGTGAAAAAAGTACTTTCATATGATAGTGGTGGTGGACGAATGGAACACGATGATCCAAGAACGTAGAGAATGTTCAAGAGATGTGGACCCCCACGAGTGTAAACAACCCCTTCCCCCCCTTCTTCCTCCCAGCACAGTACAAATAGGTCATTAAACACACTCGTCTCAGGTGCCAGAGCAACCAACCCCCCACATCCCCTGCAGGGCAGTTAATTAACTCCACCAGATGTGGAACAGGTGAGGCCTCCTGTATCGAAGACCATGTGGGAGAGTTCTCCCAGGAAGAGGTTGGACCGTGGAAGCTCAAAAGGCAAGAAGGAGAGCAGTAGAATAGTGGATCAACTGGTCACCAGCGAGTAGCAGATCAATTGGTCACCAGTGAGTAACAGATCACATGGTCACCAGCGAGTAGCAGATCAATTGGTCACCAGCGAGTAGCAGATCAATTGGTCACCAGCGAGCAGCAGATCAATTGGTCACCAGCGAGTAGCAGATCAATTGGTCACCAGCGAGTAGCAGATCAATTGGTCACCAGCGAGTAGCAGATCAATTGGTCACCAGCGAGTAACAGATCAATTGGTCATCAGTGACAGATCAATTGGTCACCAGTGAGTAGCTGATCAACTGGCCACCAGCGAGTAACAGACCCATTGGTCCCCAGTCAATAACATACCCAATGGTCCCCAGTCATTAACAGACCACACCACACAATACTAATAATCCACAGACCATACCAGTAGTCCCATAGAAGACCCCCACTGAATAACACACTTGATGTGTCACCACTGAATAACATCTCCAACACTGCAGAGGAAACCACTCTCTCTCTCTCTCTCTCTCTCTCTCTCTCTCTCTCTCTCTCTCTCTCTCTCTCTCTCGGTGACGTCCCCTTCAGCGTCAGGAACCAACAGGCCATCAATACACCCAGATGACCACACCCGTTTTGGAGAGCAACATCTCTCGCTCCCTTCCTTCCCTCCCTCACTCCCGGGGCCACAAGTTGCCTGCCCCCCCCGACACCTGACGCGGTTTTCCGTGCACCTTCCTCTACGCGACTCCTGCCGGTGCACACACCACGAAGGCAAACATCGACAAGAATTGGTTCTTTTTGGCAATCGCCAAAGAAACTTAAGACCACCCGGGTCACAGTGGCCCTCCAGGTCATACGCCACCGTGCTTCGAAGAGGAGAGAGGGCTCGCGCACACGTCTCTGCTCGACCTATGACAAGCTGTTCCGTTTCCAGCCAGAGCGACGGACGAGGTACACAAGTGTTGGGAGGGAGTCTCTACCCATCGTGTGTACCCATGTAACCAAATGCCAGAATTCTACCTATAATAACCGTAGACCCTTGCCCATTGGCCACTATGAATAATTCTGAAACCATAACCCTTGTCTAGAGGCTTCATTTTAGTTAACACAAGTCTTACAGACGATATATATATCATACTTTGTCGCTGTCTTCCGCGTTAGCGAGGCAGCGCAAGGAAACAGACGAAAGAATGGCCCAACCCACCCACATAAACATGTATATACATACACGTCCACACACGCACATATACAAATCTATACATTTCAACGTATATATATATATATATATATATATATATATATATATATATATATATATATATATATATATATGTATATATATATATATATATATATATATATATATATATATATATATATATATATATATATATATATATATATATATATACAGAGACATATACATATATACACAGACATATACATATATACACATGTACATAATTCACAATTGCTCCTTTTATTCATTCCCGTCGCCACCCCGCCACACATGAAACGACAACCCCTTCCCCACGCATGTGCGCGAGGTAGCGCTAGGAAAAGACAACAAAGGCCACATTCATTCAAACTCAGTCTCTAGCTGTCATGTACAATGCACCGAAACCACAGCTCCCTTTCCACATCCAGGCCCCACAAAACTTTCCATGGTTTACCCCAGGCGCTTCACACGCCCTGGTTCAATCCACTGACAACACGTCGATCCTGGTATACCACTTCGTTCCAATCACTCTATTCCCTACACGCCTTTCACCCTCCTGCATGTTCAGGCCCCAGTCGCTCAGAATCTCTTTCACTCCATCCTTCCACCTCCAATTTGGTCTCCCACTTCTCGTTCCCTCCACCTCTGACACAAATATCCTCTTTGTCAATCTTTCTTCACTCATTCTCTCCATGTGACCCATTTCAACACACCCCCTTCTGCTGTCTCAACCACACTTTTTATTACCACACATCTCTCTTACCCTTTCATTACTAACTCCATCAAACCACCTCACACCACATATTGTCCTCAAACATTTCCAACACATACACCCTCCTCCAAACAACCCTATCTATAGCCCACGCCTCGCAACCATATAACATTGTTGGAACCACTATTCCTTCAGACATACCCATTTTTGCTTTCCGAGATAATGTTCTCGCCTTCCACACATTCTTCAACGCTCCCAGAACCTTCGCCCACTCCCCCACCCTGTGACTCACTTCCGCTACCATGGTTCCATCCGCTGCCAAATCCACTCCCAGATATCTAAAACACTTCACTTCCTCCAGTTATATATATATATATATATATATATATATATATATATATATATATATATATATATATATATATATATATGTATATATATATCTGTTTCCCATTTTAGAAAGTTAAAAAGCTTTGCGGAAGATGAAAGCCGGCAAGGCAGCGGGTTTGGATGGTATTGCAGTGGAATTTATTAAAAAAGGGGGTGACTGTATTGTTGACTGGTTGGTAAGGTTATTTAATGTATGTATGACTCATGGTGAGGTGCCTGAGGATTGGCGGAACGCGTGCATAGTGCCATTGTACAAAGGCAAAGGGGATAAGAGTGAGTGCTCAAATTACAGAGGTATAAGTTTGTTGAGTATTCCTGGTAAATTATATGGGAGGGTATTGATTGAGAGGGTGAAGGCATGTACAGAGCATCAGATTGGGGAAGAGCAGTGTGGTTTCAGAAGTGGTAGAGGATGTGTGAATCAGGTGTTTGCTTTGAAGAATGTATGTGAGAAATACTTAGAAAAGCAAATGGATTTGTATGTAGCATTTATGGATCTGGAGAAGGCATATGATAGAGTTGATAGAGATGCTCTGTGGAAGGTATTAAGAATATATGGTGTGGGAGGCAAGTTGTTAGAAGCAGTGAAAAGTTTTTATCGAGGATGTAAGGCATGTGTACGTGTAGGAAGAGAGGAAAGTGATTGGTTCTCAGTGAATGTAGGTTTGCGTCAGGGGTGTGTGATGTCTCCATGGTTGTTTAATTTGTTTATGGATGGGGTTGTTAGGGAGGTGAATGCAAGAGTTTTGGAAAGAGGGGCAAGTATGAAGTCTGCTGGGGATGAGAGAGCTTGGGAAGTGAGTCAGTTGTTGTTCGCTGATGATACAGCGCTGGTGGCTGATTCATGTGAGAAACTGCAGAAGCTGGTGACTGAGTTTGGTAAAGTGTGTGAAAGAAGAAAGTTAAGAGTAAATGTGAATAAGAGCAAGGTTATTAGGTACAGTAGGGTTGAGGGTCAAGTCAATTGGGAGGTGAGTTTGAATGGAGAAAAACTGGAGGAAGTAAAGTGTTTTAGATATCTGGGAGTGGATCTGGCAGCGGATGGAACCATGGAAGCGGAAGTGGAGCATAGGATGGGGGAGGGGGCGAAAATTCTGGGAGCCTTGAAGAATGTGTGGAAGTCGAGAACATTATCTCGGAAAGCAAAAATGGGTATGTTTGAAGGAATAGTGGTTCCAACAATGTTGTATGGTTGCGAGGCGTGGGCTATGGATGGAGTGGTGCGCAGGAGGATGGATGTGCTGGAAATGAGATGTTTGAGGACAATGTGTGGTGTGAGGTGGTTTGATCGAGTAAGTAACGTAAGGGTAAGAGAGATGTGTGGAAATAAAAAGAGCGTGGTTGAGAGAGCAGAAGAGGGTGTTTTGAAATGGTTTGGGCACATGGAGAGAATGAGTGAGGAAAGATTGACCAAGAGGATATATGTGTCGGAGGTGGAGGGAACGAGGAGAAGAGGGAGACCAAATTGGAGGTGGAAAGATGGAGTGAAAAAGATTTTGTGTGATCGGGGCCTGAACATGCAGGAGGGTGAAAGGAGGGCAAGGAATAGAGTGAATTGGAGCGATGTGGTATACCGGGGTTGACGTGCTGTTAGTGGATTGAATCAGGGCATGTGAAGCGTCTGGGGTAAACCATGGAAAGCTGTGTAGGTATGTATATTTGCAGGTGTGGACGTATGTATATACAAGTGTATGGGGGTGGGTTGGGCCATTTCTTTCGTCTGTTTCCTTGCGCTACCTCGCAAACGCGGGAGACAGCGACAAAGCAAAAAAAAAAAAAAAAAAAAAAAGAATATATATATATATATATATATATATATATATATATATATATTTATATATATATATATAGGAAAGGATCACAATTTTGCGTGTGATCAATTATATTCCTACGAGTCCACGGGGAAAATGAAACACGATAGAATCAAGTACAATATGTACTCTGCTGCAGTACAATATGTACTCTGCTGCAGTACAATATGTACTCTGCCGCAGTACAATATGTACTTTGCTGTAGTACAATATGTACTCTGCCGCAGTACAATATGTACTCTGCCGCAGTACAATATGTACTCTGCTGTAGTACAATATGTACTCTGCTGTAATACAATATGTACTCTGCTGTAGTACAATATGTACTCTGCCGCAGTACAATATGTACTCTGCTGTAGTACAATATGTACTCTGCTGTAGTACAACATGTACTCTGCCGCAGAACAATATGTACTTTGCTGTAGTACAATATGTACTCTGCCGCAGTACAATATGTACTCTGCCGCAGTACAATATGTACTCTGCTGTAATACAATATGTACTCTGCTGTAGTACAATATGTACTCTGCCGCAGTACAATATGTACTCTGCTGTAGTACAATATGTACTCTGCTGTAGTACAATATGTACTCTGCTGTAGTACAATATGTATTCTGCTGTAGTACAATATGTACTTTGCTGTAGTACAATATGTACTCTGCTGTAGTACAATATGTACTCTGCTGTAGTACAATATGTACTCTGCTGTAGTACAATATGTACTCTGCTGTAGTACAATATGTACTCTGCCGCAGTACAATATGTACTTTGCTGTAGTACAATATGTACTCTGCTGTAGTACAATATGTACTCTGCTGTAGTACAATATGTACTCTGCCGCAGTACAATATGTACTTTGCTGTAGTACAATATGTACTCTGCTGTAGTACAATATGTACTCTGCTGTAGTACAATATGTACTCTGCCGCAGTACAATATGTACTTTGCTGTAGTGTAAATGAGGGTCAAATACAACAGACTAATAGGTAAGGCTTTCCCAATACTGTCCACATAGGTAATCCCTCATACTTCCCAGTTCCCTGGGATGTCCCATCTTGGACATCTAGGGACGGTTTGGGTCAGGAGAGAGGGACAGAGTGCATGGCCTTCACGTTCTTCCACGATTCCCAGAATGTGAAACAAATCCACAGGCGACTGGACTCCCTCCAGCCTTGAGCCGACTGGACCCCTCCAGCCTTGAGCCGACTGGACCCCTCCAGCCTTGAGCCAACTGGACTCCCTCCAGCCTTGAGCCGACTGGACCCCTCCAGCCTTGAGCCGACTGGATCCCTCCAGCCTTGAGCCGACTGGACCCCTCCAGCCTTGAGCCAACTGG
Organism: Panulirus ornatus; assembly: GCF_036320965.1. NCBI lineage: Eukaryota > Metazoa > Arthropoda > Malacostraca > Decapoda > Palinuridae > Panulirus > Panulirus ornatus. Next base: position 26,073,488 of record NC_092273.1, read on the forward strand.
ACTCCCTCCAGCCTTGAGCCGACTGGACCCCTCCAGCCTTGAGCCGACTGGATCCCTCCAGCCTTGAGCCGACTGGACCCCTCCAGCCCTGAGCCGACTGGACCCCTCCAGCCTTGAGCCAACTGGACTCCCTCCAGCCTTGAGCCGACTGGACCCCTCCAGCCTTGAGCCAACTGGACCCCTACAGCCTTGAGCCAACTAGATCCCTCCAGCCTTGAGCCGACTGGACCCCTCCAGCCTTGAGCTGAAAGGATCCCTCCAGCCTTGAGCCGACTGGATCCCTCCAGCCTTGAGCCGACTGGACCCCTCCAGCCTTGAGCCAACTGGACCCCTCCAGCCTTGAGCCAACTAGATCCCTCCAGCCTTGAGCCGACTGGACCCCTCCAGCCTTGAGCTGAAAGGATCCCTCCAGCCTTGAGCCGACTGGATCCCTCCAGCCTTGAGCCGACTGGATCCCTCCAGCCTTGAGCCGAGTGGACCCCTCCAGCCTTGAGCCGACTGGATCCCTCCAGCCTTGAGCCGACTGGACCCCTCCAGCCTTGAGCCGACTGGACCCCTCCAGCCTTGAGCCGACTGGACCCCTCCAGCCTTGAGCCGACTGGATCCCTCCAGCCTTGAGCCGACTGGACCCCTCCAGCCTTGAGCCGACTGGACCCCTCCAGCCTTGAGCCGACTGGACCCCTCCAGCCTTGAGCCAACTGGACTCCCTCCAGCCTTGAGCCGACTGGACCCCTCCAGCCTTGAGCCAACTGGACCCCTACAGCCTTGAGCCAACTAGATACCTCCAGCCTTGAGCCGACTGGACCCCTCCAGCCTTGAGCTGAAAGGATCCCTCCAGCCTTGAGCCGACTGGATCCCTCCAGCCTTGAGCCGACTGGATCCCTCCAGCCTTGAGCCGAGTGGACCCCTCCAACCTTGAGCCGACTGGACCCCTCCAGCCTTGAGCCGACTGGACCCCTCCAGCCTTGAGCCGACTGGACCCCTCCAGCCTTGAGCCGACTGGACCCCTCCAGCCTTGAGCCGACTGGACCCCTCCAGCCTTGAGCCGAGTGGACCCCTCCAGCCTTGAGCCGACTGGACCCCTCCAGCCTTGAGCCGACTGGACCCCTCCAGCCTTGAGCCGACTGGATCCCTCCAGCCTTGAGCCGACTGGACCCCTCCAGCCTTGAGCCGACTGGACCCCTCCAGCCTTGAGCCGACTGGACCCCTCCAGCCTTGAGCCAACTGGACCCCTCCAGCCTTGAGCCGCCTGGACCTCTCCAGCCTTACTAAACCTTGAAAAAAAAGGCCGAGTTTATGAAGATACGCAAATCTTTCTATGGTTTCGTAAAAATCTGATTTCAAGACGCAAATCCTTCTATGGTTTCGTAAAAATCTGATTTCAAGACGCAAATCCTTCAATGGTTTCGTAAAAATCTGATTTCAAGAGCTGTTAAGCGAGGGAGGACCAAACTGCACTCGCATTTTTGGACGTCAACTATCGCGTCAACATGCAATTTCTAACAAGACCACCAGAGTCGTTCTATCCCCCCCCTCTCCCTTAACAGCATCGCTCACTTCAACAACGTCTTCCATCAGTCGACAGCTGATCGTTATTTACAGCAAGGCGTTTAAAGAAAAAAGAAAAGGCTCATTGGTACTTCTTCAACCATCTATCATCTTCCCTCTCCCCTCTATGTCTAGGCACACCAAGACACTACATTTCGAGGCTCATCTACCCCATCTCGAGGTCACCAAGACACTACATTTCGAGGCTCATCTACCCCCCTTTCGAGGTCACGAAGACACTACATGTCGAAGCTCATCTACCCCATCACAAGAAACCTCGAACAAACCCCAGTGGTCTGTTCCTCTCTGCAGTTTCTTTCGCGTGTTCCTTCCGTCCACCAATCCGTCCCTTCCCATCCTGGCCTTGTCGTCTGAGCCTTCTGGGATGGTCTAATGTGGGCAGTGGCTTCCAAACGTCCCCTCCAAGACCCTTCCATGCTCCCTGGGATGGGATAGTATTAATCCGAGAGGCAGTATACAATCACACGCAGCCATGGCAGAATACACTCAGGTAGACTGAAGTATACAATCAAGTAGACTGAAGTATACACAAGAGGTAGATGAAGGCAATGTGAGCAATGAAGATGAAGCTTGCACACAGCACAGGTCTCCTATTGACGAAAACTAATGAAAATGGAGGGAATCTTTTTTTTTCTTTTTTTTTTTTTTGGTAAGTGTTCCATGGCATATTTGTGTTGCCTGCAGAGCAACACACAGATAAGAAGGGTTGGACATACTGGTTTGGCGAGCCATGAGCATCTCTATCAAACTGTCTGGCCTCAAGGTAAAACCTTCTACATTAGTGTCATCCACTCGGGCATACTCCGTACCAGAAATATACGTCTCATTCCACTTCCTCAGACGCACAGATTGAACGTTAGGAAGTATAACGAACATATGACGTAATCTGTTATAACGCACCGTTATGTAGCAGGGCCAAGTGCGTCTCGTGACGACAAATGCACAAGGGGATCCGCGTTTGCCACGCAAAAATGGAAGGGGCTTCAAAAAACTTATACAGCGATACGCCAGGAAAGGAGAAATATACGTGTGTGTGTGTGTGTGTGTGTGTGTGTGTGTGTGTGTGTGTGTATTTCGGCAACAGGTTCCCTTTTATGCCTTTTTGGTCGAACATAACAGCGTATTCACAATCGATTACCTTTTTTCCAGGCGAGTCTTCTACCCTCCTAATTAATCTTCTTTGTTGCAATACAGATTCTCCAAAAATGGAATCTTTGTTTGAGATGCCGTGTTCCAGGATCCTTGACTACAAAGAAGATTAATTACGAGACCTAAAAAAAAAATCATATAAAAAGATGACTGTGAATACGCGGTCATATTCGACCAAAGGTGCATGTGTCACGTCCTGGGTAAAACATGGAAAGGTCTCTGTGGGGCCTGGATGTGGAAAGGGAGCTGTGGTTTCGGTGCATTATACATGACAGCGAGAGACTGAGTGCGAACGAATGTGGCCCTTTTTTCATTTGTCTGTATTCCTGGCGATACCTCGCTGACATAGGCGGTGGCGATGCTGTTTCCTGTGGGGGCGGGGTGGCACCGGGAATGGATGAAGGCAAGCGAGTACGAATAAATATGTAAGAAAGTGACTAAGAGGAGAGGAGTCTCTATCAAGAGAGTATGGAGAGATAGCTGCCTTGCGCTCTCCCAACAGTGACACACACACACATCACTACACTTTAGGTTCTAAGGTCCCGCACGGTGGACGTGGTCTACTTCCTGGCGCGCTGCGAACTTTCATAAGATAGGCGGGACTCCTGAGGCAAGAACTATAAACACACACACACACACACACACACAACGTGTACATGTTATCCCACGACTGTACTAAAATATTTTGAAATTCAGGTATGGAAACCATGTCGGGCCGGCATGGGTTCGAATCCTTGGTGCGGCAGTCAGCCCACAGCTAATCCCAGCTTTTCATCCTCCCATCGGGGCTGATCGACAACTGGGTACCTGGCTTTGGCTGGGGTGTGTGTGTGTGTGTTTACACGCACAGGACGGAAGACATAGTTCATATACACAAGAGACGGGGCAACACGAGTGTAAACTCTCTCTCCACACGCACACACACACACACCCTCCCCCTACACACACACACACACACAGACATACACCCTCCCCCTACACACACACACACACACACACACACACACACAGGGACAGCGAGCAGAGGCGGAGGCCAGAGTACTCACCGTCAATATGAAGGGGATGGTGTTGATCAGCTCCAGGAGAAAATGGAACGACCTCAGCGTCTGCCATATATTTCCCTGGCGAAAGAAAACGATGATTCATTATTACACATAAAAAATGGGAAATTTCACATATTCATTATTAAAGAAAATGGGAAGTTTCACAAGGATAAATTGAGTAATGGAATAGTAATCCCCTTTGAGAAGGACGGTACGACCCTTGTGCTTAATGGGACGACGCTTTTGCACGATAGTACGACTGTTCACGACAGTACGACCATCGTGCACGACGGTACGACCCTTGTGCACGACGGTACGACCCTTGTGCACGACGGTACAACTCTTGTGCAAGACGGTACAACCCTTGTGCACGACGGTACGGCCCTTATGCACGACGGTACGGCCCGTGTGCAGGACGGTACGACCATCGTGCAGGACGGTACGACCCTCGTGCACGACGGTACGGTCCTTGTGCACGACGGTAAGACCATCGTGCACGACGTTACGACCATCGTGTACGACGAGACGACCCTTATGCACAGCGGTGCGATCATCGTGCACGGCGGTATGACCCATATGCACAACGGGACGACCCTTGTATATATATATATATATATATATATATATATATATATATATATATATATATATATATATATATATATATATCCACACACATTTAGACACCCCAGTCTGAGCCTTCGAGGAGGATGAGCACTCCCCGCGTGACTCCTTCTCTTTCCAATTTTAGAAAGTTAAAAAATACAAGGAGTACTAAATGTGTGTGGATGTAACCAAGATGTGAAAAAAGGAAAGATAGGTAGTATGTTTGAGGAAAGGAACCTGGATGTTTTGGCTCTGAGTGAAACGAAGCTCAAGGGTAAAGGGGAAGAGTGGTTTGGGAATGTCTTGGGAGTAAAGTCAGGGGTTAGTGAGAGGACAAAAGCAAGGGAAGGAGTAGCAGTACTCCTGAAAAAGGAGTTGTGGGAGTATGTGATAGAATGTAAGAAAGTAAATTCTCGATTAGTATGGGTAAAACTGAAAGTTGATGGAGAGAGATGGGTGATTATTGGTGCATATGCACCTGTGCATGAGAAGAAAGATCATAAGAGGCAAGTGTTTTGGGAGCAGCTGAATGAGTGTGTTAGTGGTTTTGATGCACGAGACCGGGTTATAGTGATGGGTGATTTGAATGCAAAGGTGAGTAATGTGGCAGTTGAGGGAATAATTGGTATACATGGGGTGTTCAGTGTTGTAAATGGAAATGGTGAAGAGCTTGTAGATTTATGTGCTGAAAAAGGACTGGTGATTGGGAATACCTGGTTTAAAAAGCGAGATATACATAAGTATACGTATGTAAGTAGGAGAGATGGCCAGAGAGCGTTATTGGATTACGTGTTAATTGACAGGCGCGCGAAAGAGAGACTTTTGAATGTTAATGTGCTGAGAGGTGCAACTGGAGGGATGTCTGATCATTATCTTGTGGAGGCTAAGGTGAAGATTTGTATGGGTTTTCAGAAAAGACGAGTGAATGTTGGGGTGAAGAGGGTGGTGAGAGTAAGTGAGCTTGGGAAGGAGACTTGTGTGAGGAAGTACCAGGAGAGACTGAGTACAGAATGGAAAAAGGTGAGAACAATGGAAGTAAGGGGAGTGGGGGAGGAATGGGATGTATTTAGGGAATCAGTGATGGATTGCGCAAAAGATGCTTGTGGCATGAGAAGCGTGGGAGGTGGGTTGATTAGAAAGGGTAGTGAGTGGTGGGATGAAGAAGTAAGATTATTAGTGAAAGAGAAGAGAGAGGCATTTGGGCGATTTTTGCTGGGAAAAAATGCAATTGAGTGGGAGATGTATAAAAGAAAGAGACAGGAGGTCAAGAGAAAGGTGCAAGAGGTGAAAAAGAGGGCAAATGAGAGTTGGGGTGAGAGAGTATCATTAAATTTTAGGGAGAATAAAAAGATGTTCTGGAAGGAGGTAAATAAAGTGCGTAAGACAAGGGAGCAAATGGGAACTTCAGTGAACGGCGCAAATGGGGAGGTGATAACAAGTCTTGGTGATGTGAGAAAGAGATGGAGTGAGTATTTTGAAGGTTTGTTGAATGTGTTTGATGATAGAGTGGCAGATATAGGGTGTTTTGGTCGAGGTGGTGTGCAAAGTGAGAGGGTTAGGGAAAATGATTTGGTAAACAGAGAAGAGGTAGTAAAAGCTTTGCGGAAAATGAAAGCCGGCAAGGCAGCAGGTTTGGATGGTATTGCAGTGGAATTTATTAAAAAAGGGGGTGACTGTATTATTGACTGGTTGGTAAGGTTATTTAAAGTATGTATGACTCATGGTGAGGTGCCTGAGGATTGGCGGAATGCGTGCATAGTGCCATTGTACAAAGGCAAAGGGGATAAGACTGAGTGCTCAAATTTCAGAGGTACAAGTTTGTTGAGTATTCCTGGTAAATTATATGAGAGGGTATTGATTGAGAGGGTGAAGGCATGTACAGAGCATCAGATTGGGGAAGAGCAGTGTGGTTTCAGAAGTGGTAGAGGATGTGTGGATCAGGTGTTTGCTTTGAAGAATGTATGTGAGAAATACTTAGAAAAGCAAATGGATTTGTATGTAGCATTTATGAATCTGGAGAAGGCATATGATAGAGTTGATAGAGATGCTCTGTGGAAGGTATTATGAATATATGGTGTGGGAGGCAAGTTGTTAGAAGCAGTGAAAAGTTTTTATCGAGGATGTAAGGCATGTGTACGTGTAGGAAGAGAGGAAAGTGATTGGTTCTCAGTGAATGTAGGTTTGCGGCAGGGGTGTGTGATGTCTCCATTGTTGTTTAATTTGTTTATGGATGGGGTTGTTAGGGAGGTGAATGCAAGAGTTTTGGAAAGAGGGGCAAGTATGAAGTCTGTTGTGGATGAGAGAGCTTGGGAAGTGAGTCAGTTGTTGTTCGCTGATGATACAGCGCTGGTGGCTGATTCATGTGAGAAACTGCAGAAGCTGGTGACTGAGCTTGGTAATGTGTGTGAAAGAAGAAAGTTAAGAGTAAATGTGAATAAGAGCAAGGTTATTAGGTACAGTAGGGTTGAGGGTCAAGTCAATTGGGAGGTGAGTTTGAATGGAGAAAAACTGGAGGAAGTAAAGTGTTTTAGATATCTGGGAGTGGATCTGGCAGCGGATGGAACCATGAAAGCGGAAGTGGATCATAGGGTGGGGGAGGGGGCGAAAATCCTGGGAGCCTTGAAGAATGTGTGGAAGTCGAGAACATTATCTCAGAAAGCAAAAATGGGCATGTTTGAAGGAATAGTGGTTCCAACAATTTTGTATCGTTGCGAGGCGTGGGCTATGGATAGAGTTGTGCGCAGGAGGGTGGATGTGCTGGAAATGAGATGTTTGAGTACAATGTGTGGTGTGAGGTGGTTTGATCGAGTAAGTAACGTAAGGGTAAGAGAGATGTGTAGAAATAAAAAGAGCGTGGTTGAGAGAGCAGAAGAGGGTGTTTTGAAATGGTTTGGTCACATGGAGAGAATGAGTGAGGAAAGATTGACCAATAGGATATATGTGTCGGAGGTGGAGGGAACGAGGAGAAGTGGGAGACCAAATTGGAGGTGGAAAGATGGAGTGAAAAAGATTTTGTGTGATCTGGGCCTGAACATGCAGGAGGGTGAAAGGAGGGCAAGGAATAGAGTGAATTGGATCGATGTGGTATACCGGGGTTGACGTGCTGTCAGTGGATTGAATCAGGGCATGTGAAGCGTCTGGGGTAAACCATGGAAAGCTGTGAAGATATGTATATTTGCGTGTGTATATACATGTGTATGGGGGTGGGTTGGGCCATTTCTTTCGTCTGTTTCCTTGCGCTACCTCGCAAACGCGGGAGAGAGCGACAAAGCAAAAAAAAAAAAAAAAAAAAAAAAATATATATATATATATATATGTATATATATATATATATATATATATATATATATATATATATATATATATATATATATATACATATATACTTATTCTATTTATCTATTTATTTTGCTTTGTCGATGTCTCCCGCGTTAGCGAGGTAGTGCAAGGACACAGGCGAAAGAATGGCCCAACCTGCCCCCATACACATGTATATACATCCACGTCCACACACGCAAATATATATACCTATACATCTCAATGTATAAATATATTTACACACACACACACACATATATACACATGTACATAATTCATACTGTCTGCCTTTATTCATTCCCATCGCCACCTCGCCACACATGAAATAACCCCCCCTCCCCCCTCATGTGTGCGAGGTAGCGCTAGAAAAAGACAACAAAGGCCACATTCGTTCATACTCAGTCTCTAGCTGTCATGTAATAATGCACTGAAACCACAGCTCCCTTTCCACATCCAGGCCCCACAGAACTTTCCATGGTTTACCCCAGACGCTTCACATACCCTGGTTCAATCCACTGACAGCACGTCGACCCCGGTATACCACATCGTTCCAATTCACTCTATTCCTTGCACGCCTTTCACCCTCCTGCATGTTCAGGCCCCGATCACTCAAAATCTTTTTCACTACATCTTTCCACCTCCAATTTGGTCTCCCACTTCTCCTCTTTCCCTCCACCTTTGACACATATATCCTCTTGGTCAATCTTTCCTCACTCATTCTCTCCATGTGACCAAACCATTTCAAAACACCCTCTTCTGCTCTCTCAACCACACACGTTTTATTACCACACATCTCTCTTACCCTTACATTACTTACTCGATCAAACCACCTCACACCACATATTGTCCTCAAACATCTCATTTCCAGCACATCCACCCTCCTGCGCACAACTCTATCCATAGCCCACGCCTCGCAACCACACAACATTGTTGGAACCACTATTCCTGCAAACATACACATTTTTGCTTTCCGAGATAATGTTCTCGACTTCCACACATTCTTCAACGCTCCCAGAACTTTCGCCCCCTCCCCCACCCTATGATTCACTTCCTCTTCCATGGTTCCATCCGCTGCAAATCCACTCCCAGATATCTAAAACACTTTACTTCCTCCAGTTTATATCCATTCAAACTTGCCTCCCAATTGACTTGACCCTCAACCCTACTGTACCTAATAGCCTTGCTCTTATTCACATTTACTCTCAGCTTTCTTCTTTTAACACACTTTACCAAACTCAGTCACCAGCTTCTGCAGTTTCTCACATGAATCAGCCACCAGCGCTGTAACATCAGCGAACAACTGACTCACTTCCCAAGCTCTCTCATCCATAACAGACTGCATACTTGCCCCTCTTTCCAAAACTCTTGCATTCACCTCCCTAACAACCCCATCCATAAACAAATCAAACAACCATGGAGACATCACACACCCCTGCCACAAACCAACAATCACTGAGAACCAATCACTTTCCTCTCTTCCTACACGTACACATGCCTTGCATCCTCGATAAAAACTTTTCACTGCTTCTAACAACTTGCCTCCCACATCATACATTCTTAATACCTTCCACAGAGCATCTCTATCAACTCTATCATATGCCTTCTCCAGATCCATAAATGCTACATACAAATCCATTTGCTTTCCTAAGTATTTCTCACATACATTCTTCAAAGCAAACACCTGATCCACACATCCTCTACCACTTCTGAAACCACACTGCTCTTCCCCAACCTGATGCTCTGTACATGCCTTCACCCTCTCAATCAATCCCTTCCCATATAATTTACCAGGAATACTCAACAAACTTATACCTCTGAAATTTGAGCACTCACTCTTATCTCCTTTGCCTTTGTACAATGGCACTATGCAAGCATTCCGCCAATCCTCAGGCACCTCACCATGAGTCATACATACATTAAATAACCTTACCAACCAGTCAACAATACAGTCACCCCCTTTTTTTAATAAATTCCACTGCAATACCATCCAAACCCGCTGCCTTGCCGGCTTTCATCTTCCGCAGTTTTTTACTACCTCTTCTCTGTTTACCAAATCATTTTCCCTATCCCTCTCACTTTGCACACCACCTCGACCAAAACACCCTATATCTGCCACTCTATCATCAAACACATTCAACAAACCTTCAAAATATTCACTCTATCTCCTTCTCACATCACCACTACTTGTTATCACCACCCCATTAGCCCCCTTCACTGAAGTACCCATTTGTTTCCTTGTCTTACGCACTTTATTTACCTCTTTCCAAAACATCTTTTTATTCTCCCTAAAGTTCAATGATACTCTCTCACTCCAACTCTCATTTGCCCTCTTTTTCACCTCGCATCTTTCTCTTGACCTTCTGGCTCTTTCTTTTATACATCTCCCACACATTTGCATTATTTCCCTGCAAAAATCGGCCAAATGCCTCTCTCTTCTCTTTCACAAATAATCTTACTTTTTCATCCCACCACTCACTACCCTTTCTAATCTGCCCACCTCCCACGCTTCTCATGCCACAAGCATCTTTTGCGCAAGCCATCACTGCTTACTGAAATACATCCCATTCCTCCCCCACTCCTCTGACCTCCTTTGTTCTCACCTTTTTCCATTCTGTACTCAGTCTCTCTTGGTACTTCCTCACACAAGTCTCCTTCCTAAGCTCACTTACTCTCATCACTCTCTTCACCCCAACATTCTCTCTTCTGAAAACCTCTACAAATCTTCACCTTCGCCTCCACAAGATAATGATCAGACATCCCTCTAGATGCACATCTCAGCACATTTACATCCAAAAGTCTCTCTTTCGCGCGCCTATCAATTAACACGTAATCCAATAACGCTCTCTGGCCATCTCTCCTACTCACATACGTATACATATGTATATCTATCTTTTTAAACCAGGTATTCCCCATCACCAGTCCTTTTTCGGCACATAAATCTACAAGCTCTTCACCATTTCTACTTACAATACTGAACACCCCATATATAACAATTACTCCCTCAACTACCACATTACTCACCTTTGCATTCAAATCCCCCATCACTACAACTTGGTCTCGTGCATCAAAACCACTAACACACTCATTCAGCTGCTCCCAAAACACTTGCCTCTCATGATCTTTCTTCTCATGCCCAGGTGCATAGGCACCAATAATCACCCATCTCTCTCCATCAACTTTCAGTTTTACCCATATCAATCTAGAGTTTACTTTCTTACACTATCACATACTCCCAACACTCCTGTTTCAGTAGTAGTTCTACTCCTTCCCTTGCTCTTGTCCTCTCACTAACCCCTGACTTTACTCCCAAGACATTCCCAAACCACTCTTCCCTTTTACCCTTGATCTTCGTTTCACTCAAGAGCCAAAACATCCAGGTTCCTTTCCTCAAACATACTATCTATCTCTTCTTTTTTCTCATCCTGGTTACATCCACACACATTTAGACACCACAATCTGAGCCTTCGTGGAGGATGAGCACTCCACGCGTGACTCCTTCTGTTTCCCCTTTTAGAAAGTCAAAATACAAGAAGGGGAGGGTTTCTAGCCCCCCGCTCTCGTCCCCTTTAGTCGCCTCCACGACACGTGAGGAATGCGTGGGAAGTATTCTTTCTCCCCTATCTCCAGGGATAATATATATATATATATATATATATATATATATATATATATATATATATATATATATATATACTACCCTCCTGCAATGAACACAAAAGCTTCTTAGAAAAGAGACATGTCGACACGGCACACAATAGTAATAACAAACAAATGATATATATATATATATACAGATAACTTATACAAGCCAGGAGGAAGGTGTCGAGGGGAGGGAACTGAAGTAAAAGATAATGGCCCCAATTACATCAATTGTACCTTTGTGCTCTTAATGGGAATTTGATCTTAATTACATACCAGGCTGGGTAATGTTCAACGAGTTAAATGCCTCACACTCCCTCTAGCAAAATGCCAACTGCTCTGAAGGTATTATTAACCTTCGCATGTCCTTCCACATAACTATGACCTTCCACATTCTAAGATAGGTTTTTGCCACTTCCTCTAAGTGTCATAAATTCATCTCCCTTGTCTTTCCTTTTCTACCTTTTATAATCTCTGTGTTTCAACTAAGATGTGGACGTATGTCTGTGACTGGAGCCTACAACTGACAACAAAAGGATCCACTTCTGATGTTCCAAACGTGATGTAGAACAATAAATAAAGCCTCCATCACCTGACATTGTTTACAGCAATCAAATCAACAAATAGGTGAACATATGACATCATATAACAAATATATGAACATATGACATCATATAACAAATATATGAACATATGACATCATATAACATATATATGAACATATGACATCATATAACAAATATATGAACATATGACATCATATAACAAATATATGAACATATGACATCATATAACAAATATATGAACATATGACATCATATAACAAATATATGAACATATGACATCATATAACAAATATATGAACATATGACATCATATAACAAATATATGAACATATGACATCATATAACAAATATATGAACATATGACATCATATAACAAATATATGAACATATGACATCATATAACAAATATATGAACATATGACATCATATAACATATATATGAACATATGACATCATATAACAAATATATGAACATATGACATCATATAACAAATATATGAACATATGACATCATATAACATATATATGAACATATGACATCATATAACAAATATATGAACATATGACATCATATAACAAATATATGAACATATGACATCATATAACATATATATGAACATATGACATCATATAACAAATATATGAACATATGACATCATATAACAAATATATGAACATATGACATCATATAACAAACATATGAACATATGACATCATATAACATATATATGAACATATGACATCATATAACATATATATGAACATATGACATCATATAACAAACATATGAACATATGACACAGTCTATAACAAAATACGTACATACAACTCACACTACGACACCGTATATACACTATAACAAAATTATGATCACCGACACACATTCTACAACGTAAATTACGACCATATAACACACACTTCAAATACATAAGCAACGTTTGAAGCATTCTACAACGTAATGACCGTGTGACACAGACGATAATAATCATGAGAAGGATGGAACATGTTCAGGCTATAACGAAATATGAGAAATATAAGAGCCAGTGTCTACAACGAAAAAGAAAACGGACAAAAACTCTTGAAGAAGAAAATTAGAGTCTAAAACGAAATAGAAAACGGACAAAAAATTCTTGAGAAGAAAATTAGTCTAAAACGAAAAAGAAAACGGACAAAAACTCTATAGAAAAACGGCAGTCTACGTCGAAAAAGAAAACGGACAAAAAAACGGAGAAAAACGAAAAAGAAAACAGACAAAAAAAAAGAAAAACGAGTCTACATCAAAAAAGAAAACGGAAAAAACTCTGACACACTCTACAACCATCAAAAGAAAACGGGATCACCTGATGCTCTGTCCATAATAAAAAATAAGCCAATATGGGACAGAAAACAATTCAAAAATAAGACTTATTACATAAAAAAAAAATCTTTTGACTTCTTCAACGAAAGAACTTTAATACAAGCATCAGAATCTGACACACTTCACGAACGAAAACAGGAATGTTAGCCCATCTGCCATTTTCCACAGTCTACGGTAAAAAAAAAGAAGAAAACGGGAAGTATGACGTATGTAGGGTGGTCAGTAGGCCCACCCTGGGGGGGGGGGGGGGCTAGGCTTTTACGGGGCCCGGAGGAGGAGAAATATAATTTCAAAAGCATTATTAAAGTAACCCGGAGGAGGAGAAATGTACTTCTAAACGCATTCATAAAGTAACCCGGAAAAGAAATGTAATTCTAAATACATTGATAAAGTAACCCGGAAAAGAAATGTAATTCTAAATACATTGATAAAGTAACCCGGAAAAGAAATGTAATTCTAAATACATTGATAAAGTAACCCGGAAAAGAAATGTAATTCTAAATACATTGATAAAGTAACCCGGAAAAGAAATGTAATTCTAAATACATTGATAAAGTAACCCGGAAAAGAAATGTAATTCTAAATACATTGATAAAGTAACCAGGAAAAGAAATGTAATTCTAAATACATTGATAAAGTAACCAGGAAAAGAAATGTAATTCTAAATACATTGATAAAGTAACCAGGAAAAGAAATGTAATTCTAAATACATTGATAAAGTAACCAGGAAAAGAAATGTAATTCTAAATACATTGATAAAGTAACCAGGAAAAGAAATGTAATTCTAAATACATTGATAAAGTAACCCGGAAAAGAAATGTAGTTCTAAATACATTGATAAAGTAACCCGGAAGAGGAGAAATGTAATTCTGGAAGCATTAATAAAGTAACCCGGAGAAATGTAATTCTAAAAGCATTAATAAAGTAACCCGGAGAAATGTAATTCTAAAAGCATTAATAAAGTAACCCGGAGAAATGTAATTCTGAAAGCATTAATAAAGTAACCCGGAGAAATGTAATTCTGAAAGCATTAATAAAGTAACCCGAAGAAATGTAATTCTGGAAGCATTAATAAAGTAACCCGGAGAAATGTAATTCTAAAAGCATTAATAAAGTAACCCGAAGAAATGTAATTCTGGAAGCATTAATAAAGTAACCCGGAGAAATGTAATTCTAAAAGCATTAATAAAGTAACCCGGAGAAATGTAATTCTGAAAGCATTAATAGAGTAACCCGGAAGAGGAGAAATGTAATTAAAACGAGATTGATAAAGTAACTATAGAACAGAAAATATATGCAATAAGACTTTTTTACGGAGATTATAATATTCTGCATTATTTCCCTAAAGTGGGCGCCCCCCCTTCTCCGCAGGGGGGCCCCAAGGGGGGCCATAGTATGCCAACACTCCCCCAGGGGCAAAGGTCAGGTCAGGGCGCCCCTGGTGTTAAGGCAAGGGGACCTAAAATTAAGGTAGGTTGGGAGAACATAACTTATAGCTTAGGCTAGTATGAAAGGTGGTAACTCACCTTGTAACTCAGGCTAAGGTAAGCATGAAGGGCGGTAACTCACCTTGTAACTCAGGCTAAGGGTGGTAACTCACCTTATAACTCAGGCTAAGGTAAGCATGAAGGGTGGTAACACCTTGTAACTCATGCTAAGGTAAGCATGAAGGGATGGTAACGTAACTCATCTTGTAACTCAGGCTAAGGTAAGCATGACGGGGTGGTAACTCACCTTGTAACTCAGGCAGACATGAAAAGTGGCAAGGATACCTCACCTTGTAACTCAGGCTAAGATAAGCAAGAAGGGATGGTAACTCACCTTGTAACTCGGGCTAAGGTAAGCATGAAGGGATGGTAACGTAACACCTTGTAACTCAGGCTAAAGGAAGTATGACGGGATGGTAAGGTACCTCATCCTAAAACAGGCTAATGGGGAAAGCAGTCACTGAGGCAAGCATGAAGAGTGGACACACACACGGTAACTCACCTTGTAACTCAGGTAGGCCAGGAGTAACGCCTCGGAGAGCGAGACCAGGGCCACAGCGACCTGGATGGCCCAGAGGGGTAGGGTCCTGTTGACCCAGAGCACGGCGTGCCAGTTGATAATGGGCAGTTCCTGGAACTGCTTGTCCGTCTTGTTGCCATACTCCAAGAAGAAGGTGATCGACTGCCTGTCCTCGGAGCAGTCATAGCTACCGTGGGGGAGGAGGAGGAAGAACAACTCATTATGCTCCAGTTGACATACCCCGCATGCTTACTGAGTGGGTGGGACAGGAAGAACTCATTAGACATACCCCGCATGCATACTGAGTGGGTGGGACACGAGGAGGAAGAGAAACAACTCATTATGCTCCAGTTGACATACCCCGCATGCATACTGAGTGGGTGGGGCAGGAGGAAGAGGGGAGGGAACTCATTATGCTCCAGTTGACATATCCCGTATGCATACTGAGTGGGTGGGTGGGTCTTAGAATTAAGCCTCGACACCTGAAGAAGGCGTGGCTACGCCAGGTATCCCTAATTGCTAAACCGTTCCCAAGTTTGGGAGGATGAACAGCGGGGGTTGGCTGTGGGCCAGACTGCCACGCCCTGGATTCGAACTCAAGCGGTACTGTGAAGACGTATGGTGTGTTAATCAACTCCTTACACGGTACAGGGAGCAAGTGTGTGTGGATTACGTGTTAATTGGCAGGCGCGCGAAAGAGAGACTTTTGGATGTTGACGTGCTGAGAGGTGCAACTGGAGGGATGTCTGATCATTATCTTGTGGAGGCGAAGGTGAAGATTTGTAAAGGTTTTCAGAAAAGGAGAGAGAATGTTGGGGTGAAGAGAGTGGTGAGAGTAAGTGAGCTTAGGAAGGAGACTTGAGTGAGGAAGTACCAGGAGCTGAGTACAGAATGGAAAAAGATGAGAACAAAGGAGGTAAGGGGAATGGGGAAGGAATGGGATGTATTTAGGGAAGCAGTGATGGCTTGCGCAAAAGATGCTTGTGGCATGAGAAGCGTGGGAGGTGGGCAGATTAGGAAGGGTAGTGAGTGGTGGGGTGAAGAAGTAAGATTATTAGTGAAAGAGAAGAGAGAGGCATTTGGCTGATTTTTGAAGAGATATAATGCAAATGAGTGGGATATGTATAAAAGAAAGAGCCAAGAGGTCAAGAAAAGTGCAAGAGGTGAAAAAGAGGGTAAATCAGAGTTGGGGTGAGAGAGTATCATTACATTTTAGGGAGAATTAAAAGATGTTTTGGAAGGAGGTAAATAAAGTGCATAAGACAGGGGAACCAATGGGAACCTCAGTGAAGGGTGCTAACGGGGAGGTGATAAGTAGTGGTGATGCGAGGAGGAGATGGAGTGAGTATTTTGAGGTTTTGTTGAATGTGTCTGATGATAGAGTGGCAGATATAGGGAGTTTTGGTCGAGGTGGTGTGCAAAGTGAGAGGGTTAGGGAGAATGATTTGATAAACAGAGAAGAGGTAGTAAAAGCGTTGCGGAAGATGAAAGCCGGCAAGGCAGCAGGTTTGGATGGTACTGCAGTGGAATTTATTAAAAAAAGGGGGTGACTATTATTGACTGGTTGGTAAGGTTTTTTAATGTATGTATGATTCATGGTGAGCTGCCTGAGGATTGGAGGAATGCTTGCATAGTGCCATTGTACAAAGGCAAAGGGGATAAAAGTGAGTGCTCAAATTAGAGGTACAAGCTTATTGAGAATTCCTGGAAATTTATATGGGAGGGTATTGATTGAGAGGGTGAAGGCATGTACAGAGCATCAGATTGGGGAAGAGCGGTGTGGTTTCAGAAGTGGTAGAGGATGTGTGGAGCAGGTGTTTGCTTTGAAGAATGTATGTGAGAAATACTTAGAAAAGCAAATGGATTTGTATGTAGCATTTATGGATCTGGAGAAGGCATATGATAGAGTTGATAGAGATGCTCTGTGGAAGGTTTTAAGAATATATGGTGTGGGAGGCAAGTTGTTAGAAGCAGTGAAAAGTTTTTATCTAGGATGTAAGGCATGTGTATGTGTAGGAAGAGAGTAAAGTGATTGGTTCTCAGTGAATGTAGGTTTGCGGCAAGGGGTGTGTGACGTCTCCATGGATGTTTAATTTGTTTATGGATGGGGTTGTTAGGGAGGTTAATGCAAGAGTTTGGAAGAGGGGCAAGTATGCAGTCTGTTGTGGATGAGCTTGGGAAGCGAGTCAGTTGTTGTTCGCTGGTGATACAGTGCTGGTGGCTGATTTATGTGAGAAACTGCAGAAGCTGGTGACTGAGTTTGGTAAAGTGTGCGAAAGAAGAAAGCTGAGAGTAAATGTGAATAAGAGCAAGGTTATTAGGTACAGTAGGATTAAGGACAAGTCAACTGGGAGGTAAATTTGAATGGCGAAATATTGGAGGAAGTTAAGTGTTTTAGATATCTGGGAATGGATTTGGGAGCGGATGGAACCATAGAAGTGGAAGTGAATCATAGGGTGGGGGAGGGGGCGAAAGTTCTGGGAGCGTTGAAGAATGTGTGGAAGTCGAGAACATTATCTCGGAAAGCAAAAATGGGATATGTTTGAAGGAATAGTGGTTCCAACAATTTTGTATCGTTGCGAGGCGTGGGCTATGGATAGAGTTGTGCGCAGGAGGGTCGATGTGCTGGAAATGAGATGTTTGAGGACAATGTGTGGTGTGAGGTGGTTTGATCGAGTAAGTAACGTAAGGGTAAGAGAGATGTGTGGAAATAAAAAGAGCGTGGTTGAGAGAGCAGAAGAGGGTGTTTTGAAATGGTTTGGGCACATGGAGAGAATGAGAGGAAAGATTGACCAATAGGATATATGTGTCGGAGGTGGAGGGAACGAGGAGAGGTGGGAGACCAAATTGGAGGTGGAAAGATGGAGTGAAAAAGATTTTGTGTGATCTGGGCCTGAACATGCAGGAGGGTGAAAGGAGGGCAAGGAATAGAGTGAATTGGATCGATGTGGTATACCGGGGTTGACGTGCTGTCAGTGGATTGAATCAAGGCATGTGAAGCGTCTGGGGTAAACCATGGAAAGCTGTGTAGATATGTATATTTGCCTGTGTATATACATGTGTATGGGGGTGGGTTGGGCCATTTCTTTCGTCTGTTTCCTTGCGCTACCTCGCAAACGCGGGAGAGCGCGACAAAGTAAAAAAAAGAAAAAAAAAAAAAAATATATATATATATATATATATATATATATATATATATATATATATATATATATATATATATATATATATATATATATATACTTATTCTATTTATCTATTTATTTTGCTTTGTCGCTGTCTCCCGCGTTAGCGAGGTAGTGCAAGGACACAGGCGAAAGAATGGCCCAACCCGCCCCCATACACATGTATATACATCCACGTCCACACACGCAAATATATATACCTATACATCTCAATGTATACATATATTTACACACATACACACACATATATACACATGTACATAATTCATACTGTCTGCCTTTATTCATTCCCATCGCCACCTCGCCACACATGAAATAACCCCCCCCTCCCCCCTCATGTGTGCGAGGTAGCGCTAGAAAAAGACAACAAAGGCCACATTCGTTCATACTCAGTCTCTAGCTGTCATGTGATAATGCACTGAAACCACAGCTCCCTTTCCACATCCAGGCCCCACAGAACTTTCCATGGTTTACCCCAGACGCTTCACATACCCTGGTTCAATCCACTGACTGCACGTCGACCCCGGTATACCACATCGTTCCAATTCACTCTATTCCTTGCACGCCTTTCACCCTCCTGCATGTTCAGGCCCCGATCACTCAAAATCTTTTTCACTCCATCTTTCCACCTCCAATTTGGTCTCCTACTTCTCTTTCCCTCCACCTTTGACACATATATCCTCTTGGTCAATCTTTCCTCACTCATTCTCTCCATGTGACCAAACCATTTCAAAACACCCTCTTCTGCTCTCTCAACCACACACGTTTTATTACCACACATCTCTCGTACCCTATTATTACTTACTCGATCAAACCACCTCACACCACATATTGTCCTCAAACATCTCATTTCCAACACATCCACCCTCCTGCGCACAACTCTATCCATAGCCCACGCCTCGCAACCACACAACATTGTTGGAACCACTATTCCTGCAAACATACCCATTTTTGCTTTCCGAGATAATGTTCTCGACTTCCACACATTCTTCAACGCTCCCAGAACTTTCGCCCCCTCCCCCACCCTATGATTCACTTCCTCTTCCATGGTTCCATCCGCTGCAAATCCACTCCCAGATATCTAAAACACTTTACTTCCTCCAGTTTTTCTCCATTCAAACTTGCCTCCCAATTGACTTGACCCTCAACCCTACTGTACCTAATAGCCTTGCTCTTATTCACATTTACTCTCAGCTTTCTTCTTTTAACACACTTTACCAAACTCAGTCACCAACTTCTGCAGTTTCTCACATGAATCAGCCACCAGCGCTGTAACATCAGCGAACAACTGACTCACTTCCCAAGCTCTCTCATCCATAACAGACTGCATACTTGCCCCTCTTTCCAAAACTCTTGCATTCACCTCCCTAACAACCCCATCCATAAACAAATTAAACAACCATGGAGACATCCCACACCCCTGCCACAAACCAACAATCACTAAGAACCAATCACTTTCCTCTCTTCCTACACGTACACATGCCTTGCATCCTCGATAAAAACTTTTCACTGCTTCTAACAACTTGCCTCCCACACCATATATTCTTAATACCTTCCACAGAGCATCTCTATCAACTCTATCATATGCCTTCTCCAGATCCATAAATGCTACATACAAATCCATTTGCTTTCCTAAGTATTTCTCACATACATTCTTCAAAGCAAACACCTGATCCACACATCCTCTACCACTTCTGAAACCACACTGCTCTTCCCCAATCTGATGCTCTGTACATGCCTTCACCCTCTCAATCAATACCCTCCCATATAATTTACCAGGAATACTCAACAAACTTATACCTCTGAAATTTGAGCACTCACTCTTATCCCCTTTGCCTTTGTACAATGGCACTATGAAAGCATTCCGCCAATCCTCAGGCACCTCACCATGAGTCATACATACATTAAGTAACCTTACCAACCAGTCAACAATACAGTCACCCCCTTTTTTAATAAATTCCACTGCAATACCATCCAAACCCGCTGCCTTGCCGGCTTTCATCTTCCGCAGTTTTTTACTACCTCTTCTCTGTCTACCAAATCATTTTCCCTATCCCTCTCACTTTGCACACCACCTCGACCAAAACACCCTATATCTGCCACTCTATCATCAAACACATTCAACAAACCTTCAAAATACTCACTCTATCTCCTTCTCACATCACTACTACTTGTTATCACCACCCCATTAGCCCCCTTCACTGAAGTACCCATTTGTTCCCTTGTCTTACGCACTTTATTTACCTCTTTCCAAAACATCTTTTCATTCTCCCTAAAGTTCAATGATACTCTCTCACTCCAACTCTCATTTGCCCTCTTTTTCACCTCGCATCTTTCTCTTGACCTTCTGGCTCTTTCTTTTATACATCTCCCACACATTTGCATTATTTCCCTGCAAAAATCGTCCAAATGCCTCTCTCTTCTCTTTCACAAATAATCTTACTTTTTCATCCCACCACTCACTACCCTTTCTAATCTGCCCACCTCCCACGCTTCTCATGCCACAAGCATCTTTTGCGCAAGCCATCACTGCTTACTTAAATACATCCCATTCCTCCCCCACTCCTCTGACCTCCTTTGTTCTCACCTTTTTCCATTCTGTACTCAGTCTCTCTTGGTACTTCCTCACACAAGTCTCCTTCCTAAGCTCACTTACTCTCATCACTCTCTTCACCCCAACATTCTCTCTTCTGAAAACCTCTACAAATCTTCACCTTCGCCTCCACAAGATAATGATCAGACATCCCTCTAGATGCACATCTCAGTACATTTACATCCAAAAGTCTCTCTTTCGCGCGCCTATCAATTAACACGTAATCCAATAACGCTCTCTGGCCATCTCTCCTACTTACATACGTATACATATGTATATCTATCTTTTTAAACCAGGTATTCCCCATCACCAGTCGTTTTTCGGCACATAAATCTACAAGCTCTTCACCATTTCTACTTACAATACTGAACACCCCATATATAACAATTACTCCCTCAACTGCCACATTACTCACCTTTGCATTCAAATCCCCATCACTACAACTTGGTCTCGTGCATCAAAACCACTAACACACTCATTCAGCTGCTCCCAAAACACTTGCCTCTCATGATCTTTCTTCTCATGCCCAGGTGCATAGGCACCAATAATCACCCATCTCTCTCCATCAACTTTCAGTTTTACCCATATCAATCTAGAGTTTACTTTCTTACACTATCACATACTCCCAACACTCCTGTTTCAGTAGTAGTTCTACTCCTTCCCTTGCTCTTGTCCTCTCACTAACCCCTGACTTTACTCCCAAGACATTCCCAAACCACTCTTCCCTTTTACCCTTGATCTTCGTTTCACTCAAGAGCCAAAACATCCAGGTTCCTTTCCTCAAACATACTACCTATCTCTTCTTTTTTCTCATCCTGGTTACATCCACACACATTTAGACACCCCAATCTGAGCCTTCGTGGAGGATGAGCGCTCCACGCGTGACCCCTTCTGTTTCCCCTTTTAGAAAGTCAAAATACAAGAAGGGGAGGGTTTCTAGCCCCCCGCTCTCGTCCCCTTTAGTCGCCTTCCACGACACGTGAGGAATGCGTGGGAAGTATTCTTTCTCCCCTATCTCCAGGGATAATATATATATATATATATATATATATATATATATATATATATATATATATATATATACTACCCTCCTGCAATGAACACAATAGCTTCTTAGAAAAGAGACATGTCGACACGGCACACAATAGTAATAACTTAAACAAATGATATATATATATATATATATATATATATATATACACACAGATAACTTATACAAGCCGGAGGAAGGTGTCGAGGGGAGGGAACTGAAGTAAAAGATAATGGCCCCAATTACATCAATTGTACCTTTGTGCTCTTAATGGGAATTTGATCTTAATTACATACCAGGCTGGGTAATGTTCAACAAGTTAAATGCCTCACACTCCCTCTAGCAAAATGCCAACTGCTCTGAAGGTATTATTAACCTTCGCATGTCCTTCCACATAACTATGACCTTCCACATTCTAAGATAGGTTTTTGCCACTTCCTCTAAGTGTCATAAATTCATCTCCCTTGTCTTTCCTTTTCTACCTTTTATAATCTCTGTGTTTCAACTAAGATGTGGACGTATGTCTGTGACTGGAGCCTACAACTGACAACAAAAGGATCCACTTCTGATGTTCCAAACGTGATGTAGAACAATGAATAAAGCCTCCATCACCTGACATTGTTTACAGCAATCAAATCAACAAATAGGTGAACATATGACATCATATAACAAATATATGAACATATGACATCATATAACAAATATATGAACATATGACATCATATAACAAACATATGAACATATGACACAGTCTATAACAAAATACGTACATACAACTCACACTACGACACCGTATATACACTATAACAAAATTATGATCACCGACACACATTCTACAACGTAAATTACGACCATATAACACACACTTCAAATACATAAGCAACGTTTGAAGCATTCTACAACGTAATGACCGTGTGACACAGACGATAATAATCATGAGAAGGATGGAACATGTTCAGGCTATAACGAAATATGAGAAATATAAGAGCCAGAGTCTACAACGAAAAAGAAAACGGACAAAAACTCTTGAAGAAGAAAATTAGAGTCTAAAACGAAATAGAAAACGGACAAAAAATTCTTAAGAAAATTAGTCTAAAACGAAAAAGAAAACGGACAAAAACTCTATAGAAAAACGGCAGTCTACGTCGAAAAAGAAAACGGACAAAAAAACGGAGAAAAACGAAAAAGAAAACAGACAAAAAAAAAGAAAAACGAGTCTACATCAAAAAAGAAAACGGAAAAAACTCTGACACACTCTACAACCATCAAAAGAAAACGGGATCACCTGATGCTCTGTCCATAATCAAAAATAAGCCAATATGGGACAGAAAACAATTCAAAAATAAGACTTATTACATAAAAAAAAAATCTTTTGACTTCTTCAACGAAAGAACTTTAATACAAGCATCAGAATCTGACACACTTCACGAACGAAAACAGGAATGTTAGCCCATCTGCCATTTTCCACAGTCTACGGTAAAAAAAAAGAAGAAAACGGGAAGTATGACGTATGTAGGGTGGTCAGTAGGCCCACCCTTGGGGGGGGGGGCTAGGCTTTTACGGGGCCCGGAGGAGGAGAAATATAATTTCAAAAGCATTATTAAAGTAACCCGGAGGAGGAGAAATGTACTTCTAAACGCATTGATAAGTAACCCGGAAAAGAATAAGTAACCCGGAAAAGAAATGTAATTCTAAATACATTGATAAAGTAACCCGGAAAAGAAATGTAATTCTAAATACATTGATAAAGTAACCCGGAAAAGAAATGTAATTCTAAATACATTGATAAAGTAACCCGGAAAAGAAATGTAATTCTAAATACATTGATAAAGTAACCAGGAAAAGAAATGTAATTCTAAATACATTGATAAAGTAACCAGGAAAAGAAATGTAATTCTAAATACATTGATAAAGTAACCAGGAAAAGAAATGTAATTCTAAATACATTGATAAAGTAACCCGGAAGAGGAGAAATGTAATTCTGGAAGCATTAATAAAGTAACCCGGAGAAATGTAATTCTGAAAGCATTAATAGAGTAACCCGGAAGAGGAGAAATGTAATTAAAACGAGATTGATAAAGTAACTATAGAACAGAAAATATATGCAATAAGACTTTTTTACGGAGATTATAATATTCTGCATTATTTCCCTAAAGTGGGCGCCCCCCCCTTCTCCGCAGGGGGGCCCCAAGGGGGGCCATAGTATGCCAACACTCCCCCAGGGGCAAAGGTCAGGTCAGGGCGCCCCTGGTGTTAAGGCAAGGGGACCTAAAATTAAGGTAGGTTGGGAGAACATAACTTATAGCTTAGGCTAGTATGAAAGGTGGTAACTCACCTTGTAACTCAGGCTAAGGTAAGCATGAAGGGCGGTAACTCACCTTGTAACTCAGGCTAAGGGTGGTAACTCACCTTATAACTCAGGCTAAGGTAAGCATGAAGGGTGGTAACACCTTGTAACTCATGCTAAGGTAAGCATGAAGGGATGGTAACGTAACTCATCTTGTAACTCAGGCTAAGGTAAGCATGACGGGGTGGTAACTCACCTTGTAACTCAGGCAGACATGAAAAGTGGCAAGGATACCTCACCTTGTAACTCAGGCTAAGATAAGCAAGAAGGGATGGTAACTCACCTTGTAACTCGGGCTAAGGTAAGCATGAAGGGATGGTAACGTAACTCACCTTGTAACTCAGGCTAAAGGAAGTATGACGGGATGGTAAGGTACCTCATCCTAAAACAGGCTAATGGGGAAAGCAGTCACTGAGGCAAGCATGAAGAGTGGACACACACACGGTAACTCACCTTGTAACTCAGGTAGGCCAGGAGTAACGCCTCGGAGAGCGAGACCAGGGCCACAGCGACCTGGATGGCCCAGAGGGGTAGGGTCCTGTTGACCCAGAGCACGGCGTGCCAGTTGATAATGGGTAGTTCCTGGAACTGCTTGTCCGTCTTGTTGCCATACTCCAAGAAGAAGGTGATCGACTGCCTATCCTCGGAGCAGTCATAGCTATCGTGAGGGAGGAGGAGGAAGAACAACTCATTATGCTCCAGTTGACATACCCCGCATGCTTACTGAGTGGGTGGGACAGGAAGAACTCATTAGACATACCCCGCATGCATACTGAGTGGGTGGGACACGAGGAGGAAGAGAAACGACTCATTATGCTCCAGTTGACATACCCCGCATGCATACTGAGTGGGTGGGACAGGAGGAAGAGGGGAGGGAACTCATTATGCTCCAGTTGACATATCCCGTATGCATACCGAGTGGGTGGGTGGGTCTTAGAATTAAGCCTCGACACCTGAAGAAGGCGTGGCTACGCCAGGTATCCCTAATTGCTAAACCGTTCCCAAGTTTGGGAGGATGAACAGCGGGGGTTGGCTGTGGGCCAGACTGCCACGCCCTGGATTCGAACCCAAGCGGTACTGTGAAGACGTATGGTGTGTTAATCAACTCCTTACACGGTACAGGGAGCAAGTGTGTGTGGATTACGTGTTAATTGGCAGGCGCGCGAAAGAGAGACTTTTGGATGTTGATGTGCTGAGAGGTGCAACTGGAGGGATGTCTGATCATTATCTTGTGGAGGCGAAGGTGAAGATTTGTAAAGGTTTTCAGAAAAGGAGAGAGAATGTTGGGGTGAAGAGAGTGGTGAGAGTAAGTGAGCTTAGGAAGGAGACTTGAGTGAGGAAGTACCAGGAGCTGAGTACAGAATGGAAAAAGATGAGAACAAAGGAGGTAAGGGGAATGGGGGAGGAATGGGATGTATTTAGGGAAGCAGTGATGGCTTGCGCAAAAGATGCTTGTGGCATGAGAAGCGTGGGAGGTGGGCAGATTAGGAAGGGTAGTGAGTGGTGGGGTGAAGAAGTAAGATTATTAGTGAAAGAGAAGAGAGAGGCATTTGGCTGATTTTTGAAGAGATATAATGCAAATGAGTGGGATATGTATAAAAGAAAGAGCCAAGAGGTCAAGAAAAGTGCAAGAGGTGAAAAAGAGGGTAAATCAGAGTTGGGGTGAGAGAGTATCATTACATTTTAGGGAGAATTAAAAGATGTTTTGGAAGGAGGTAAATAAAGTGCATAAGACAGGGGAACCAATGGGAACCTCAGTGAAGGGTGCTAACGGGGAGGTGATAAGTAGTGGTGATGCGAGGAGGAGATGGAGTGAGTATTTTGAGGTTTTGTTGAATGTGTCTGATGATAGAGTGGCAGATATAGGGAGTTTTGGTCGAGGTGGTGTGCAAAGTGAGAGGGTTAGGGAGAATGATTTGATAAACAGAGAAGAGGTAGTAAAAGCGTTGCGGAAGATGAAAGCCGGCAAGGCAGCAGGTTTGGATGGTACTGCAGTGGAATTTATTAAAAAAAAGGGGGCGACTATTATTGACTGGTTGGTAAGGTTTTTTAATGTATGTATGATTCATGGTGAGCTGCCTGAGGATTGGAGGAATGCTTGCATAGTGCCATTGTACAAAGGCAAAGGGGATAAAAGTGAGTGCTCAAATTAGAGGTACAAGCTTATTGAGAATTCCTGGAAAATTATATGGGAGGGTATTGATTGAGAGGGTGAAGGCATGTACAGAGCATCAGATTGGGGAAGAGCGGTGTGGTTTCAGAAGTGGTAGAGGATGTGTGGAGCAGGTGTTTGCTTTGAAGAATGTATGTGAGAAATACTTAGAAAAGCAAATGGATTTGTATGTAGCATTTATGGATCTGGAGAAGGCATATGATAGAGTTGATAGAGATGCTCTGTGGAAGGTTTTAAGAATATATGGTGTGGGAGGCAAGTTGTTAGAAGCAGTGAAAAGTTTTTATCTAGGATGTAAGGCATGTGTATGTGTAGGAAGAGAGTAAAGTGATTGGTTCTCAGTGAATGTAGGTTTGCGGCAAGGGTGTGTGACGTCTCCATGGATGTTTAATTTGTTTATGGATGGGGTTGTTAGGGAGGTTAATGCAAGAGTTTGGAAGAGGGGCAAGTATGCAGTCTGTTGTGGATGAGCTTGGGAAGCGAGTCAGTTGTTGTTCGCTGGTGATACAGTGCTGGTGGCTGATTTATGTGAGAAACTGCAGAAGCTGGTGACTGAGTTTGGTAAAGTGTGCGAAAGAAGAAAGCTGAGAGTAAATGTGAATAAGAGCAAGGTTATTAGGTACAGTAGGATTGAGGGACAAGTCAATTGGGAGGTAAGTTTGAATGGAGAAAAATTGGAGGAAGTTAAGTGTTTTAGATATCTGGGAATGGATTTGGGAGCGGATGGAACCATAGAAGTGGAAGTGAATCATAGGGTGGGGGAGGGGGCGAAAGTTCTGGGAGCGTTTAAGAATGTGTGGAAGTCGAGAACATCATCTCGGAAAGCAAAAATGGATATGTTTGAAGGAATAGTGGTTCCAACAATGTTAAATGGTTGCGAGGCGTGGGCTATAGATAGAGTTGTGCGGAGGAGGGTCGATGTGCTGGAAATGAGATGTTTTGAGGACAATATGTGGTGTCAGGTGGTTTGATCGAGTAAGTAATAATAGGGTAAGAGAGATGTGTGGTAATAAAAAGAGTGTGGTTGAGAGAGCAGAAGAGGGTGCTTTAAAATGGTTTGGTCACATGGAGAGAATGAGTGAGGAAAGATTGACAAAGAGGATATATGTGTCAGGTGGAGGGAACGAGGACAAGTGGGAGACCAAATTGGAGGTGGAAAGATGGAGTGAAAAAGATTTTGAGTGATCGGGGCCTGAACATGCAGGAGGGGGAAAGGCGTCCAAGGAATTGAGTGAATCGGAACAGTGTGGTATACCGGGGTCGACGTGCTGTCAATAGGATTGAACCAGGACATGTGAAGCGCCTGAGGTAAACCATGGAACGTTCTGTGGGGCCTGGATGTGGAAAGGGAGCTGTGGTTTCATTGCATTATACATGACAGGTAGAAACTGAGTGTGAACGAATGTGGCCTTTGTTTCCTTTTCGTAGTGCTACCTCGCACACATGAGGGGGGAGGGGGTTGTTATTTCATGTGTAGCGGTGTGGCGATGGGAATGAATAAAGGCAGACAGTATGAATTATGTACATGTGTATATATATGTATACGTTGAGATGTATAGGTATGTATATGTGCGTGTGTGGACGTGTATGTATATACATGTGTATGTGGGTGGGTTGGGCCATTCTTTCGTCTATTTCCTTGCGCTACCTCGCTAACGGGGGAGACAGCGACAAAGCCAAATAAATAAAAAAACGTATACGCTGTCTCGCTCACCTTGTGCCATTTGCCTTTTTTTTTCTACTACACATCACAATACTACTACAGTCCCACATGTTTCTAGGAACAGTTAATATCATGCTTCATTACCGTGAACTTCGCGTGAGGGTTGTAGCTGGCAGGAACAACAGATACCAACGCTAAGGAAGACTAAAGCTAACTAGGGCACCTGAAGTTATGGCGCGTGACGACAGATGGCAGCACCGCCAAGAATGTTGTTAACGTGTGGTATGTTGACGGTCTATATTACGCGTGACGGAAGGGCCGTTCTACGAATTCACGAGAACTGGCTATTACGTTATAATAGGACTTATACACGAGCGTGTCTTATGTTACAACGATGAATGTAAAAAAGTGAAATAATCGTTGAAATTCTATCGGCTGCGTATTCCGTAAATGTATATTTTTAGGATCCATTTGTGGTGTTCCTACAGCGACTAGGCTGCGCTCCACTCGGGTGCTGGGTAAGCCGGGAACTACCTATCATAGTACCAGGAAACGCGTATCTTGTAGGAACTTGGGTGATATAAATGCATGCTAAATGTAAAGAGTAGTTTGGGTGGTGGTTTAGGCCTGAGATCTACCAGCTGCCCGGGTAATTAGGGCTGTCAATTAAACCTAATTCCCAAAATAAAACCTTCGGTGCCTTCTTCAGGAGTGCAGGGGCAATTGTCAGACCGTTATAGCTCCTACTACATATATGACTAACAGTGTGGACAGATACATGATCCCACGTATGTAAAATATAATCAACCTTTATTCTTCTATAACAGATAATGGTGAACTGGCCAAGAAATACATATATATATATATATATATATATGAAAGGAGTACATATAAAGGAAACATTTTGGAAAATGTGAGATTATCCAGTACAACACATATATCAACACACAAAGCATCATATACCATACTATATCCTATAGGTGTTGGGTGGATAGGATATAAGAAGAGTTCCTCGCTATATAAAATCAAGTCATATATATCCATGACCCTCAGAAGACACTGTGTGTGTGTGTGTGTGTGTGTGTGTGTGTGTGTTATCGGTACCCCGAACACGTGACCTATTTCTTGCTGTGGGGGGGGGGGGGGATATATATGTAACACTTTCCATGACCTTCATGTATTCATGCACAAGTTACAAGAGTCTTGGTACACATTTACCTTTGCACACTGAACACCGTCCATCTCCTCAGCTGTATTCAGCTATACGTACTTACGGTTCGAACTTCGTCCGACTCGCTAGTCAGCAAACAACTCACATACGTCTCTCTACTCGGCTTGTGCTATCAACAATTCATCCACGCCTCCTAAATGGTCACTGTGTCACTCTTATCACTGTTCAGTGATAACACAGTTGCATCAGCTGCGACACCTGATTGGTTCATACACGTGAAGCACTGAAAACGTTTCGATCTCGGGGGTTGTGATTCGTACCTGCTTTGTTTACAAGTTCAGTGTTTTCTTTTTTACGAATGCGTCCGTATCCTGCCTCTGGCACTGGCTTGCTCTTGCCGACCGAACACAGGATGGCCAAGTTTAGCCAGTGGGCGTTTGTGCAGTATTTTGAAAAAAAAGAAGATATTCGTATATTCGCTTGTTTACCAAGTGGCGTCCTAGCTACGTCTCTTCGTTGTGTATCAATTAACTTGTATTTCTTTCTTGTATCACCCCTAAAGAGAGAACAGAGAAGGGGGCCAGGTGAGGATATTCCACAAAGGCCCAGTCCTTTGTTCTTGGCGCTACCTTGGATGGGTTTGTTAGGGAGGTGAATGCAAGAGTTTTGGAAAGAGGGGCAAGTATGAAGTCTGTTGGGGATGAGAGAGCTTGGGAAGTGAGTCAGTTGTTGTTCGCTGATGATACAGCGCTGGTGGCTGATTCATGTGAGAAACTGCAGAAGCTGGTGACTGAGTTTGGTAAAGCGTGTGAAAGAAGAAAGTTAAGAGTAAATGTGAATAAGAGCAAGGTTATTAGGTACAGTAGGGTTGAGGGTCAATTCAATTGGGAGGTGAGTTTGAATGGAGAAAAACTGGAGGAAGTGAAGTGTTTTAGATATCTGGGAGTGGATCTGGCAGCGGATGGAACCATGGAAGCGGAAGTGGATCATAGGGTGGGGGAGGGGGGCGAAAATTCTGGGAGCCTTGAAGAATGTGTGGAAATCGAGAACATTATCTCGGAAAGCAAAAATGGGTATGTTTGAAGGAATAGTGGTTCCAACAATGTTGTATGGTTGCGAGGCGTGGACTATGGATAGAGTTGTGCGCAGGAGGATGGATGTGCTGGAAATGAGATGTTTGAGGACAATGTGTGGTGTGAGGTGGTTTGATCGAGTAAGTAACGTAAGGGTAAGAGAGATGTGTGGAAATAAAAAGAGCGTGGTTGAGAGAGCAGAAGAGGGGTGTTTTGAAATGGTTTGGTCACATGGAGAGAATGAGTGAGGAAAGATTGACCAAGAGGATGTATGTGTCGGAGGTGGAGGGAACGAGGAGAAGAGGGAGACCAAATTGGAGGTGGAAAGATGGAGTGAAAAAGATTTTGTGTGATCGGGGCCTGAACATGCAGGAGGGTGAAAGGAGGGCAAAGAATAGAGTGAATTGGAGCGATGTGGTATACCGGGGTTGACGTGCTGTCAGTGGATTGAATCAAGGCATGTGTATGGGGGTGGGTTGGGCCATTTCTTTCGTCTGTTTCCTTGCGCTACCTCGCAAACGCGAGAGACAGCGACAAAGCAAAAAAAAAAAAAAAAAAAAAAATATATATATATATATATATATATATATTTTTTTTTTTTCCAAAAGAAGGAACAGAGAAGAGGTCCAGGTGAGGATATTCCCTCAAAGGCCCAGTCCTCTGTTCTTAACGCTACCTCGCTATCGCGGGAAATAGCGAATAGTATAAAATATATATATATATATATATATATATATATATATATATATATATATATATATATATATATATATATATATATATATATACCGGCTTTACCACAAGGAAATGAAACACGACAAGTTCCCAAGTGCACTTTCGTGCAATGATCACACCATCAGTGGTAATACAGTTAAGAAATATAATCCGGTTGCATAGTATGGAAACGAGGGGCGTGTGAGCCTAACACCTCCATTTTGAGTCTCAGGGCCTGAGGACCTGACATTTAAGACTATAGCACCAGACGAAGGAAGGTTAGGCCCTCCACACTGGTCAGTACCATGTATAATGTAATGGTCGGGACACACGGCCAGCGAGCCGCTGTCATGCGCCATGATCGGTCGTGCTAGTGGTCCACTTCCTCCCAGGAGCCTTAACTCGTCTTGCTCTACCATGAGACACAACAAGGTCAATGACCCAGCCATGAAGTAAAGCAACGGGGTCACCTGTTCTCCCATGAGAACATCAGGGTCACCTGCCCTTGCGCGAGGTCATTAAGGGCTGACAGATAAACTTCAGGACAATAACAATTCCCTTACATAACAAAGCTGTATAACAACAGACATGTTACCTTTGGAAGAACAGTGGCATCTATTACTGCCAGCCTTCTTATCCCCCCCTGCGTTCCTGACCGCGGCGCATTCATTGGCCGCCTAGGGGCGCCGAGCGCATAGGTTCGAATCCTGGATACGGCAGTCGGCCCACAGTCAAGCCAGCTGTTCATCATCCGCCCCTAGAGGTGGGTTGATAAAATGGGTACCTGGCTCAGGCTAAGGTATATATATATATATATATATATATATATATATATATATATATATATATATATATATATATATATGGGATAGCCTTGACTAGGGCGTCGGTGCCGTCTCAGCTAACATGGCCCACTTGGAACCCTAACAGATCGCTGGGGACACGCAGGGCTGCCCTAGCCCTATAGCTGTATACAACATTCATCACGTGACCTGCTTAGGACGGTCTGTACAACGAAAGACGACGTAGACGCATCCGAACTACGCACCCGACGCTTCCCAAATATATATGTCATTAGATTCTTGTCGAAGGAAACCTATTTGATCCCTCGATCTTCACAGAGATTTTTGATTGATCTAAAACTTCTGAAATTACATATAAATCCACAAGCTTAGTAAGAAACTTGGAGTAAATATTATCATCATTATTATTAACATTATTGTTATCTGTTATATTATTATTATTATTACTATTATTATTATCATCTTTATTATCATTATCACCTATTATCATTATTATTATCATCTATTATAATTATCATTACTATTATCATTATTAGTTATTATCATGATTACCATTATCATATTACTGTTATTTTCATGATTACCATTATCATATCACTGTTATTATCATAATTACCATTATCATATTACTGTTATCATCATAATTACCATTATCATATCACTGTTATTATCATAATTACCATTATCATATTACTGTTATCATCATAATTACCATTATCATATTACTGTTATTATCATAATTACCATTATCATATTACTGTTATCATCATAATTACCATTATCATATTACTGTTATCATCATAATTACCATTATCATATTACTGTTATCATCATAATTACCATTATCATATTACTGTTATCATAATTACCATTATCATATTACTGTTATTATCATAATTACCATTATCATATTACTGTTATCATCATAATTACCATTATCATATTACTGTTATCATCATAATTACCATTATCATATTACTGTTATCATCATAATTACCATTATCATATTACTGTTATTATCATAATTACCATTATCATATTACTGTTATTATCATTATTACCATTATCATCATATTACTGTTATTATATTATCACTATTATCATTATCATTATTACTACTATTTATATTATATTTTTTTTTTATCATTATACTTTGTCGCTGTCTCCCGCGTTTGCGAGGTAGCGCAAGGAAACAGACGAAAGAAATGGCCCAACCCACCCCCATACACATGTATATACATACGTCCACACACGCAAATATACATACCTACACAGCTTTCCATGGTTTACCCCAGACGCTTCACATGCCTTGATTCAATCCACTGACAGCACGTCAACCCCGGTATACCACATCGCTCCAATTCACTCTATTCCTTGCCCTCCTTTCACCCTCCTGCGTGTTCAGGCCCCGATCACACAAAATCTTTTTTACTCCATCTTTCCACCTCCAATTTGGTCTCCCTCTTCTCCTCGTTCCCTCCACCTCCGACACATATATCCTCTTGGTCAATCTTTCCTCACTCATTCTCTCCATGTGCCCAAACCACTTCAAAACACCCTCTTCTGCTCTCTCAACCACGCTCTTTTTATTTCCACACATCTCTCTTACCCTTACGTTACTCACTTGATCAAATCACCTCACACCACACATTGTCCTCAAACATCTCATTTCCAGCACCTCCATCCTCCTGCGCACAACTCTATCCATAGCCCACGCCTCGCAACCATACAACATTGTTGGAACCACTATTCCTTCAAACATACCCATTTTTGCTTTCCGAGATAATGTTCTCGACTTCCACACATTCTTCAAGGCCCCCAGAATCTTCGCCCCCTCCCCCACCCTATGATCCACTTCCGCTTCCATGGTTCCATCCGCTGCCAGATCCACTCCCAGATATCTAAAACACTTCACTTCCTCCAGTTTTTCTCCATTCAAACTCACCTCCCAATTGACTTGACCCTCAACCCTACTGTACCTAATAACCTTGCTCTTATTCACATTTACTCTTAACTTTCTTCTTCCACACACTTTACCAAACTCAGTCACCAGCTTCTGCAGTTTCTCACATGAATCAGCCACCAGCGCTGTATCATCAGTGAACAACAACTGACTCACTTCCCAAGCTCTCTCATCCCCAACAGACTTCATACTTGCCCCTCTTTCCAAGACTCTTGCATTTACCTCCCTAACAACCCCGTCCATAAACAAATTAAACAACCATGGAGACATCACACACCCCTGCCGCAAACCTACATTCACTGAGAACCAATCACTTTCCTCTCTTCCTACACGTACACATGCCTTACATCCTCGATAAAAACTTTTCACTGCTTCTAACAACTTTCCTCCCACACCATATATTCTTAATACCTTCCACAGAGCATCTCTATCAACTCTATCATATGCCTTCTCCAGATCCATAAATGCTACATACAAATCCATTTGCTTTTCTAAGTATTTCTCACATAAATTCTTCAAAGCAAACACCTGATCCACACATCCTCTACCACTTCTGAAACCACACTGCTCTTCCCCAATCTGATGCTCTGTACATGCCTTCACCCTCTCAATCAATACCCTCCCATATAATTTACCAGGAATACTCAACAAACTTATACCTCTGTAATTATTATCATCATTATTATTATTACTATTATTATCAATTTACCAAATTTCTTGCCAAATTATTGTAAACAAATTCTTTATATTTGATCAGGTGAAATTACGTTAACGCTGTATAGAACATTTCATAATTTGGTGTCGTTCGCATTAAACACAATTATGGATAAATGATAATCATCTAATAATTCCTGTACAGTCGCTGCTTCAGTTGCTATTGTGGGGGAGGCTAAAGAAGAACAAAGAACATGATAACAGCGTTTTTAAATGATTCTTTGGAGGCTGCTGA
Organism: Panulirus ornatus; assembly: GCF_036320965.1. Classification (NCBI taxonomy): domain Eukaryota; kingdom Metazoa; phylum Arthropoda; class Malacostraca; order Decapoda; family Palinuridae; genus Panulirus; species Panulirus ornatus. The sequence continues at coordinate 26,108,406 of NC_092273.1, forward strand.
AGAACATGGAACAGGAGAACAGCTTTTGAATGGTCCTGGAGTGGCTGAGGTCGAACAAAGAACATGACAAGGGCCATTAAGTGCGCCTGGGAGGTTGAAGAACAAGGAACAGGAGGTCGAAGAACACAAAACACGATAAGAGCCTTTATCTAGTCTTGGGGAAGTTGAAGAACAGAGAAGAAGTCACAGCTTTAGCTGTTCCTTGGCAAGGTGATGAACAGAGAACAGGATAACAACCTCTAGCTGTTCCTGAGGGAGGCGAGGAGAGGAGAACACGAAAGTAACAACCTTTAGCCGCTCTTGAGGGGGGGGGGGGAGTGAAGAACAAAAGAACAGCTTCTCCCTGTGACCATGATGTAGGGGGCTGGTATACAACAATACAATGGATTTCCCCCCCAGTATTTCCCTTTAATACATCCAAATACAATACCTCCAGGTTGTATCGTACGTCTGTATTGTATTAATCCATCAACCTTGTCTGTCGTAAGACCTGATCACTTCTCATGGCCACATCTCGCCCATCTCCGGGTCACATCACTTCTCCCAGCCGCTATGGCCACACCCATCACCGGGTGACAATGATGGGCGCCCGTGGTGATGGGGGTACGTCATCGGGGTTCAGCCTAGCCCCCAGCGCGCCCCTCCTCACACGCAGAGCGGCCCTGGGGCTCAGCTCTGTCTGACCCCTTGGGTGAAGCGCGCGTCGGGGTCAGCACACAGCGCCCCGAGCTGGGGCTCCTCTCTCTCTCTCTCTCTCTCTCTCTCTCTCTCTCGAACGAGCGGTCCATCTCAGACATCCGCCTTGGTCGCTCAGAGATTGTGTTTGTGAGACCAGCGTGTGAGTGTGAGTACGACTCACAAGGACTGGATTACAGAACCTAGGTTTATAAGCCAAGCACTGGGGTCTTTTTGAGGCTACTCACCGCTCTTAATAGAGTCTCACAAAGGGGGACACTGAGGAGAGGGAGCTCATTCTCCCCCTCCACCCCACACACTGTGGAATGCCCGGATCAAGACGATGGACAGAAGTCACTGCCTTACGTCTTTAACCAGTGTGTTCTTCAGTCTCTTACAACCGCTGAAGGGACGGGGCCTTGCACGAGGGAGCGAACCCTCGGGCTTGTGGGTTTATTACATTCCACATCTTTTGTGGAAAGTTCCCCACTGGTTGATGGAACACGATATTAAGTTAGCTCAGGTTACCAGGCATGAACCCCAGCCCTAACCCCCAGTGGGGGAGAATTATCTTCTTTGGAACGTTACAAGGGTCAGGTGACAGTGGAGGGTCGAGTGGGAGGCCCCCCCCTGCTGAAGTTCCAGTGGGAGACGAAAACAGAGGTTCTAGTGGGAGGCAGTACTTTTTGAGTTTCAGTGGGAGCTAGGCGCGAAAATTTCCAGTGGGAGGGCAGTACTAGAGCTTCTAGTGGAAAACCACCAGAGTTTCTAGTGGGAGGCATTAGTGGATGTTCCAGTGGAAGATACAACCAAAGGGTCTAATGGAAGGCACCAGCGGATGTTCGAGGGGGAGGCATCACCAAAGGTTCCACTGGAAAGCACCAGTGGAAATTCCAAAAAGAAGAAACCACTAGAGGAAATTCCAGTGCATGGACCAGCAGACTATCCAGTGGGAGGCACCTGCGAAAATTCCACTGGGTGGAGGAACCACTGGAAGGACCAGCGCTTGACAACAGCCAATGTTCAAGAGGGAAGCAGCAACACTGGATTTCCAGTTACTGGGACCCGGGAGTCGGGGTGTGGACAGTGCTAAACAACGGTCATGGGAGCCTTCAGCAGGTTGTACACACAGCCACCCACCAGCCACACGTTACCAGTTCGTTGTCACCTTCGCCAGCGACCCCCACGCGGTAGACGGAGCTTCCTCCCTGGCGGTATCGTGGGGCACAGAGGTCTGGGCGACTGGGATATATGACGAGTCATTTTCTGTGTCACTCATACACGACTGTATCGCCCCAGAAGCAGCATGGTGCTGTAATCTGCATGGTAGCATCTCACATTAGCATTCCTCAAAATATAACATCACACACGTGAAAAGGGTTGACCAGCATATACCCTCTTCTATATATAAATATATATATATATATATATATATATATATATATATATATATATATATATATATATATATATATATATATATATATATATATATATTCGGTTAGTCACTTTTTTTTTACCATATAGCGTCCTAGCTACGTCTCTTCGTTGTGAATAAGCTGACTTATCTTTCTCTCTTGCGTCTCCATTGATGATGTGATTATTACACGAAAGTGCACTTGGGAACTTGTAGTATTTCATTTTCCCCATGGACTCATAGGTATATATATATATATATATATATATATATATATATATATATATATATATATATATATATATAATATATATATATTTCTTTTTTTTTTTTTTCATACTATTCGCTATTTCCCGCTATAGTGAGGTAGCGTTAAGAACAGAGGACTGGGCCTTTGAGGGAATATCCTCACCTGGCCCTCTTCTCTGTTCCTTCTTTTGGAAAAAAAAAAAAAAAAAAGAGAGCTTCGGTCTTGGTGGAAGTGCAGGTGTGTTTGGGCGATAAGGCCGCTTGAGGAGGAAGGCAAACACAAAATTATTTGGCGAGGCCAACGAAGGCATTTTTCAGGAGCTGAAATCACATACACACAGGTGGGCTGGGGGGCGACCATGTCCCGGGCCGTGAACACAGCTCCAGGACCTTCCAATCCTGCTCACGCTAAATATACCAATTTATTCTTAATAAATGTAATTATCTAACTGCAAAGCCAGCAACGGTTATATTAATTACTTAAAGATCACTTTTTTTGGAACGTCTTCGTACATGATGTTTGATCCAAAGTTCCACAGAACGTTTCCGTACACATACACACGACTATCTTTGAACGTTTTCACATGTAATGTTTGAACAAATAGCTCAACGTTTTTAGATATTAGTGCTTGAACGAACGTCTGAACGTTTACACACATCAATGCTTGAATGTCTGAACGTTTACACACATCAATACTTGAATGTCTGAACGTTTACACATATTCATACTTGAATGTCTGAACGTTTTCACACATCAATGCTAGAATGTCTGAACGTTTACACATATCAGTGCTTGAACGATTGTCTGAACGTTTACACATATCAATGCTTGAATGTCTGAACGTTTTCACATATAAATGCTTAAACGATTGTCTGAACGTTTACACATATCAATGCTTGAATGTCTGAACGTTTTCACATATCAGTGCTTGAACGATTGTCTGAACGTTTACACATATCAATGACTGAACCAATGTCTGAACATTTCACATATCAATGGTTGAACGAATGTCTAAACGTTTCTTGAGATGGAAGAATGAATGTCTGAACGTTTACACACATCAATGCTTGAATGTCTGAACGTTTACACATATCAATGTTTCAATGTCTGAACGTTTTCACACACCAATGCTAGAATGTCTGAACGTTTACACATATTAATGCTTAAATGTCTGAACGTTTTCACATATAAATGCTTAAACGATTGTCTGAACGTTTACACATATCAATGTTTCAATGTCTGAACGTTTTTCTTTTTCGTGAAAAAATGCCATGTTTCCCTCTGGCATTTTTTCCCAATACGTGTATCAGTCATGCCATATTCCACTGCCTCTTCACTGCCACACAGTGCCATATTCCACTGCCTCTTCACTGCCACACAGTGCCATATTCCACTGCCTCTTCACTGCCACACAGTGCCATATTCCACTGCCTCTTCACTGCCACACAGTGCCATATTCCACTTCCTCTTCACTGCCACACAGTGCCATATTCCACCTTCCCTTCACTGCCACGCAATGCCATATTCCACTTCCTCTTCACTGCCACACAGTGCCATGTTCGACCATCCCTTCACTGCCACACAATGCAATATTCCACCTTCCCTTCACTGCCACACAATGCCATATTCCACCTTCCCTTCACTGCCACACAGTGCCATATTCCACCATCCCTTCACTGCCACACAATGCCATATTCCACCTTCCCTTCACTGCCACACAATGCCATATTCCACCTTCCCTTCACTGCCACACAGTGCCATGTTCGACCATCCCTTCACTGCCACACAATGCCATATTCCACCTTCCCTTCACTTCCACACAATGCCATATTCCAACTTCCCTTCACTGCCACACAGTGCCATATTCCACCTTCCCTTCACTGCCACACAATGCCATATTCCACCATCCCTTCACTGCCACACAATGCCATATTCCACCTTCCCTTCACTGCCACACAATGCCATATTCCACCTTCCCTTCACTGCCACACAGTGCCATGTTCGACCATCCCTTCACTGCCACACAATGCCATATTCCACCTTCCCTTCACTGCCACACAGTGCCATATTCCACCTTCGCTTCACTGCCACACAATGCCATATTCCACCTTCCCTTCACTGCCACACAGTGCCATATTCCACCTTCCCTTCACTGCCACACAATGCCATATTCCACCTTCCCTTCACTGCCACACAGTGCCATGTTCGACCATCCCTTCACTGCCACACAATGCCATATTCCACCTTCCCTTCACTGCCACACAATGCCATATTCCACCATCCCTTCACTGCCACACAGTGCCACAACAAACCTCTCTCTCCTGACGTACGTCAAACTAACATTAACAGTGCCTCTGTAGAGGAAGGTACGCGAGGTTCACTTTTAACTTGGGCTTCAAACTTTTTGGTAAACTCTGTACACCTTGGTAGGGCAAGGAAACACCTCCACTCCACACTCACATACTTCACCCCACACCTGCATCCACCTCCACACTTCTCCCCACCCCACACCTGCATCCACCTCCACACTTACCTCCTACACCTGCACATTTCCCCCACACCCGCACCACCTCCACACTTTCCCCCCACACCAAACTCACAGCACATGCACACTTACCCCCCATCCCACACCTGTACACTTCCCCCTACCCCACACCTGCACACTTCCCCCCATCCCACACCTGTACACTTCTCCCCACCCCACACCACCTCCACAATTCCCCCCACACCACACTCACAGCACACGCACACTTACCCCCCATCCCACACCTGCACACTTCTCCCTACCCCACACCTGCACACTTCTCCCCACCCCACACCACCTCCACAATTCCCCCACACTCCACACCATCTCCACACTTCCCCCTACTCCACACCACCTCCACACTTCCCCTGCAACCACACTTCCCCCAACCTCCCCCACAGCAGTACACCCCCCTACCTACAGCAGTACACATGTGCTATGAACAATGAGGAAGAGCAGGAGTAGGATAAGAAAATGAGGGGACAGAAAATAATGAGGTATGATGAGAGGGGAAAGTACGAGGGGCTGTCAACTCACCAGTTGGCGTGGATGGGGTCATCATCAATACACACTCGAACGATGTACAAGACGCAGGTCAACAGCTTAATTAGCAGGTTGAAGATGCGAATCCGCAGACCTGTGGACACAATCACTGATTAGGATTCACCAGGAAAACGATGCGTGGATGATATCACCACCTGTGTAATCCTGTGTGTTATAAAGGCATTGATTAGGGAGGATGGGATCCCTCCTGAGGGTATAGTACCGAAGGAAATGTACACAAAGAGGATCCAGTCTTGTGTAAGGGAAGGCTTCTTTTCTAACGAACGCAGCCTCTAATTGAGTGTGGACTAATTATGGTTAATTAGAGGGGTGAAGACCCCGACCACACACACACACACACACACACACACACACACACCCATCCATCCAGACACACACACACACACACTGTCTCATTCTCCAGACACACACACACACACACACACACACACACACACGAACACACACACACACACTTCCGTCTCCAGTGGCAGAACTTTACACATCTCATTTCAGGCAACTGCCACAAAAAGTTTGTCTCGTATTTCCTTTCTTGGGGAAAAGAACTTCCAGCCACGGAGAGGTGTGTTCCCGGAGGCTGGCCATGGGTGAAACTGAGGATATATATATATATATATATATATATATATATATATATATATATATATATATAAGTGCGCGTTCATATGCACTATATTTGTATAAGTATATATATATATATATATATATATATATATATATATATATATATATACTTATACAAATATAGTGCATATGAACGCGCACTTCTAAACATACAAACCTCCAACAGCCAGGATCGAACCCGGGACCCCTGCGTGGCAGGCGGGAGCGCTACTGCTAGGCTATGGTCACCTCTAGCAGTAGTATATATATATATATATATATATATATATATATATATATATATATATATATTATATTACATATATGGTATACCGGGGTCGACGTGCTCTCAATGGATTGAACCAGGACATGTGAAGCGTCTGGGGTAAACCATGGAAAGTTGTGTGGGGCCTGGATGTGGAAAGGGAGCTGTGGTTTCGGTGCATTATTACATGACAGCTAGAGACTGAGTGTGTGCGAGTGGGGCCTTTGTTGTCTTTTCCCTAGCGCTACCTCGCGCGCGCACGCAGAGGTGGGGGTGGGGGGGGGTGCCATTTCATGTGTGGCGGGGTGGCGACGGAAATGGATAAAGGTAGCAAGTATGAATATGTACTTCTGCATATATGCATAAGTCTGTGTGTGTATACGTATAGATATGTATATGTGCGTGTGTGAGCGTTTATGTATATATATTTGTATGTGGGTGGGTTGGCCCATTCTTTCGTCTGTTTCCTTGCGCTACCTCGCTAACGCTGGAGACAGCGACTAAGTATAATAAGAAAAGAATATATAATATATATATATATATATATATATATATATATATATAAAAGAGAGAGAGAGAGAGAGAGAGAGAGAGAGAGAGAGAGAGAGAGAGAGAGAGAGAGAGAGAGAGGCAAAAGAAAATAAGGACTCGGCTTCTGTCAGGTAGACATGATCAATAACTCCATAGGCTTCGCAGAGGAAGAAAAGAAAGAGACGTCACAATTACACGAGAGACTCATGAACTTTTTATCCTCGCATTTCAGTCCACAAGAGTGCACGGGTGTAGTGGAGGGCAGGCCCAGGTCTTTGGTGATGACGGTGACGAAAAGGTAGAACATATCTGAGGTGTTCGTCATGCATGCTGCTGGCAGTGAGCTATATA
>NC_092273.1:26118085-26220585 GCF_036320965.1 Panulirus ornatus
CATTCCATATGCTCCTTGACACCCCCAGGACCTTAGCCACTTCCTCCACCCTACGATCCACCTCAGTCCTCATGGTTCCATCCACTGTCAAGTCCGCTACCAGGTACCATAATGACTCCACTTCCTCCAGGTTCTCCCCAGTCCAACTTGCACTCGAACCATCCTGTCTCACCCTCCCTGATAACCTTCATTACTTGGCTCTCGTTCACATCCACTACCAAGTTTCTCCTTATACACACACTCCTAGAATCTATCACCTCCTTCAGGAGATTCTTTCTGGAGTCTGCCACCACAACTGTGTCATCTGCAAAGCACAGGATTCACTTCCCTTGCTGTCCTACACCCTAGCATACCGGAGACTCGACCCTCACTCAGAGACCACTCGCATTCACCTCCCTCATCGCCCTGTCTACTTAATAATCTATAAAGCCTTCCACAGGGCCTCTCTGTCAACCTCGTCGTATTCTTTAACCAGATCCACAAAATGTCACATACAGTTAACTCTCATTCTTAGAGTATTTCTCACACAGATTGTCCCAAGTCAACTTCTAGTCCACACTTTATCTCTCCTGAAGCTGCACTGCTTCTCCTCAATCAGATGTTCTGTGCAAACCACCAGTCTCTCAATCATCGCTCCCCCATACTCCTCACTTGGTAGACTAAAGACTTATTTCTGTAATCATCAGCGAATATGCCCGATGACTTTACATGACACTACGATTGCAGTGCGCCAGTCCTCAGGCTTCTCAACTTGTGCCATACTAATGTCAAACAGCCTGATCAACCAGTCAACAAGGCCCCACGCTCGTTCTCGAGAAACTCATTTGGAATTGCATCCACTTCTGCTCCTTTGCCACACTTCATCTTACCTAAGGCATTCATCACCTCCTCTCTTTTCATCCCACTGTTCGCCATGACTTTCTCACTCTACAAGCCATCTCGTCCCAAACACAGCATATACGCCATCCTGTCATCAGACACATTCAGTGTCCTTCAAAATCCTCACTCCATGTTTGTTTCACATTTCCTTTGCCTGTTCCTTCTTCCCTATGTTCTCTCATCACTACCCAACTATATATTCTCTTGTTCTCCTCAAACGATCGACCACCTTCCAAAATATCTTGATATTCTCCGATAAGATACGATAAGATCTCTCACTGCCCCCTTTTACAGCTCTCGTACCTTCCTCTGGACCTTCTGCCACTTTCCGTCCTCCCAATCACTCACAATCCTTCCCTGCACATATTTTGAAATACATTTTTTTCTTACTAACCATTTAACATCCTTACTCCATTATTCACCACTCTTACGTGAATTCCTCTTTTCTCGAAACCACTACAAACTTTCACACTCGCCACCAGGAAACGAATGGACATCCCAGCTGAAGTTCCTCTCAGCACGTTCACATCCAATAAACTCTCCACTGCACGCTGAGAAATAGCACAGGAGACAATAATGGCAGAAGACTTCACACATATTCATATAAGAACCTTTATCTAAACCAATCATTCTCAATTACCATTCCTCTTTCAGAATACAACTCGATAAGCAATTCCCCAGTCTCTCTTACGCCAGGTAGCCCATGTCTCCAAATCATTCATATCAATAGTTACGTCATCCATTCCAGGTTTCGTAAGAACATAGATCACAAGATACTAGAAAAAATTCACTTTATAATTCTCTAGTATGACCACACCTTGAATATGCAATCCAGTTTTGGCCCCCAAACTGTTAAAAAAGACGAGGAAAAAGTAAACCAAGTACAAGGACGCGCGACAAAATGGATCCCATCCCTTAGAAATCTGGTATACGAAGAGAGGCTAAAACGATTGGATCTCTTCTCCCTTACAAAACGTAGACTTCGCGGCGACTTAATCCACGTCTTCAAATTTCTGAACAAGTTCGACAACGTAAATCACGAACATCTTTTCGAAATACAAGAACACACGCTCACCTGGACAAATGGAATGAAACAAAGCTAAAAGATGTATTACGGACGTGGGTAAAAGTTTCTTTTCTTGTAGGTGTGTTGAGCACTGGAATAAGTTACCGTCAGACGTAGTGAATGCTAAGCTTATACATACCTTCAAAAGTTGTTTAGACAAATATTTCATAAATTCAGGTATACTCTGAGAAAAATGCCAGAAATGAACTGTATAAACGACAGCAGTAACGGGGGCAGTAGAAGGCTGATGTGCAGCAGCGGGAAATCGGTGATAGCTCAAAAAACTACCGAGTGAAATTACATTTTTATTGTCAAGTTTAACCCTCTCTGTTATTCCAGACAACCCAGTCGTGGGCCAATCAGGCCTCTTGTCGTCCGTCTTTCTCGTGTAAACCACACTCCTTTTATCTCCACACATCTCTCTTACCCTTACATTACTTACTCGATCAAACCACCTCACACCACATATTGTCCTCAAACATCTCATTTCCAACACATCCAACCTCCTCCGCATAACCCTATCTATAACACAAGTCTCGCAACCTTATATTGATGAACTACTAATCCTTTTGTTCTCCGAGATAACATTCTCTCTTTCCACACATTCTTCATCGCTCCTCGAACCTTTGCTCCCTCCCCCATACTCTGAGTCATTTCTGCTTCCATGGTTCCATTTCTGCCAAGTCTAGATATCCAAAACACTTCACTTCCTCCAATTTTTCTCCATTCAAACATACATCTAAACTAACTTGCCTCTAAACCCTTCTGAACCTAATAACCTTCCTCTTATTCACATTTACTCTCAACTTTCTCCTTTCACACTCACTTCCAAACTCAGTCACCAACTTCTGCAGTTTCTCACTCGAATCAGTCACCAGCGCTGTGTTATCGTCGAACCATTGACTCACTTTCCAGGCCCTCTCATCCCCCGCAGTCTTCATACTCGCCGCTTTCTCCAAAACTCTTACATTTACCTCCCTAACCACCCCATCCATAAACCAATTAATCGTGATGACATCACACACCCCTACCGCAAACCAACCTTCAATGGGAAACATTCACTCCCACATCGGATGTTTTAATGCCTTCCACCACAGAGCATCTCTATCCACCCTATCATATGCCTTCTCCAGATCTATAAATGCCATATACAAATCCACCTCTTTTTCTAAGTATTTCTCGCACATTCTTCAAAGTAAACACCTGATCCACACATTCTCTACCGAATCTGAAACCACACTTTCCTTCTCAGTCTGATGCTCTGTACATGCCTTCACCTTCTCAACCAATACCCTCTCATACAACTTACCAGGTATACTTAATAAACTTATACCTCTGTAGTTTGAACACTCACCTTTATCCCTTCTGCCTTTGTACAAAGGCACTATGCATGCATTCCACCAATCCTTGGGCACTTCACCGTGATCCATACATACACTGAATATCCTTACCAACCAATCAACAACACAGTCACCCCATTTCTTAATATGTATATATATATATCATACTATTCGCCATTTCCCGCGTTAGCGAGGTAGCGTTAAGAACAGAGGACTGAGCTTTGAGGGAATATCCTTACTTGGCTCCCTTCTCTGTTCCTTCTTTTGGAAAATTAAAAACGAGAAGGGAGGATTTCCAGCCCCCCGCTCCCTCCCCTTTTAGTCGCCTTCTACGACACGCAGGGAATACGTGGGAAGTATGCTTTCTCCCCTATCCTTAGGGATGATATATATATATATATATATATATATATATATATATATATATATATATATATATATATATATATATTCACTCCCATGAGAGTGGATTTAACAGCGGATGGAACCATGAAAGCGGAAGCGAGTCACAGGGTGGGGGAGGGGGCGAAGGTTCTGGGAGCGTTCAAGAATGTGTGGAAGTCGAGAACATTATCTCGGAAAGCAAAAATGGCTATGTTTAAAGGAACAGTGGTTCCAACAATGTTATATGGTTGCGAGGCGTGGGCTATGGATAGAGTTGTGCGGAGAAGGGTGGATGAGCTGGAAATGAAATGTTTGAGGACAATATGTGGTGTAAGGTGGTTTGATCGAGTAAGTAATGAAAGGGTAAGAGAAATGTGTGGTAATAAAAAGTGTGTGGTTGACAGAGCAGAAGAGGGTGTTTTGAAGTTGTTTGGTCACATGAAGAGAATGAGTGAGGAAAGATTCACAAAGAGGATATATGTGTAAGAGGAGGAGGGAACGAGGAGAAGTGGGAGACCAAATTGGAGGTGGAAAGATGGAGTGAAAAAGTTTTTGAGTTATCGGGGCCTGAACACGCTGGAGGGTGAAAGGCGTGCAAGGAATAGAGTGAACTGGAACGATGTGGTATACCGGGGTCGACGTGCTGTCAATGGATTGAACCAGGGCATGTAAAGCGTCTGGGGTAAACCATGGAAAGTTTCGTGGGGCCTGGATGTGGAAAGGGAACTGTGGTTTCGGTGCATTATACATGACAGCTAGAGACCGAGCGAGAACGAAAGTGGCCTTTGTTGTCTTTTCCTAGCGCTACCTCGCGCACATGCGGGGGGAGGGGGTTTTCATTTCATGCGTGGCGGGGTGGCGACGGGAATGAATAAGGGGAGACAGTACGAATCATGTACATGTGTATATATGTATACGTCTGTGTGTATATATATGTATACGTTGAGATATATAGGTATGTATATGTGCGTGTGTGGACGTGTATGTATATACATGTGTATGTGGGTGAGTTGGGCCATTCTTTCGTCTGTTTCCTTGCGCTACCTCGCTAACGCGGGAGACAGCGCCAAAGTATAATAAATAGATAAATAATATATATATATATATATATATATATATATATATATATATATATATATATATATATATATAGTAAACTGATTTCCATTTCACCTGAAAACCAAAGTTTTTTAATTTCACTTCAAAGGCTCTCTTTTCAGAGGAAAATCTCTCTTGGAGGCCAGACGTGGCTGGAAGCAGGAAAACTGGACAATGGGAACAGCGAGGAAAGAAGAATGATAACCCACGAGTTTTTGGAGGGGGTAGAAAAGCTATCCTTTAAAAGGGAACCGAAGTTTAAACCCATTTTTATTTTAGATATGATCCAACTGAGGGATAAAGAAAACGGGCTAAAAAAAAACAATGTCTCTTGAAGGGGTTCTTCGCTAATTAGTATAATTTCTGGAAAATAATATTCCCGAATATATTGTTCTCGGATATTTCGATTGAGAGTTACGTACATGATATTGGGATCTTCCGAATATCTGCAATAAAATCTCGTATCATGGATAAAGGGTTGCGTGAATTTCCCATAAATAGGGAATGGAGTCTCATTTCGCATAGGGTAATGGCTTTTGAATACGTTATCCATAATACAAGGAGACGTTTGGGGATAACTGAATAGAATTAATAATAAAATAATAACTAAAATAATCTTCACTTATCTTAATCTTTCCTTCAATAAATAATAAAAAGATAACTCCGTTCGTTGCTTTGTTCTTCCAATATCGCAATGTAATTACTTTCACACAAAGTAACTCTTCCCCAATTCCATTAGCTGTCTTAACTCGGTTATCTTTTGCTTTATGTCTGACACAAGTGTGTATACAGTTCAGAGGAGAGAGGTGAAAAAAGATGAAGAAAAAAAGGAAGAAATAGCGTGAAACGCATCACTCGTATTATCAACAGTGAACAATGATTTTGCACTGTTACTCAGTGGCAATATTGGGCAGTGATATTGCACTGTTACTGAGTGGCAATATCGGGCACTGATATTGCACTGTTACTCAGTGGCAATATCGAGCAGTGATATTGCACTGTTACTCAGTGGCAATATTGGGCAGTGATATTGCACTGTTACTCAGTGGCAACAATATTGGGCAGTGATATTGCACTGTTATTCAGTGGCAATATTGGGCAGTGATATTGCACTGTTATTCAGTGGCAATATTGGGCAGTGATATTGCACTGTTACTCAGTGGCAATATTGGGCACTGATATTGCACTGTTACTCAGTGGCAATATTGGACAGTGATATGGCACTGTTACCTGGCGGTACACACCCGAGCCCCACTGGGTTTAATGGCCATTGATATACACAGTGCTACGCATCTGTAACCCACTAGGAAAAGTAGGCAAGGTTATTACACCGTTACGCAGTGGTGATTCATATCCCAGCCCCACTGGCGATCATCTGCCGTGACACTGACACCCAGTGGTATACAACCCAGCCCCACTAGCGATCATCTGCCGTGACACTTACCCAGTGGTATGCAACCCAGCCCCACTGGTGATCATCTGCCGTGACACTATTACCCAGTGGCATGCATCCCAACCCCAACTGGGATAATAGACAGTGACATTACAGTGTCACCAAGAAGTACAAACTCGTATACCACTGCGAATGATTAAGCAGTGATGGATGGCCCAAGATAACACAGGCCAGTCCATAATTGACGTAGCTATATACGTACATATGACCGAGGAGGTGAACAGAGGCAAAATAGCATGGAAATGTATGTACGCCATATTACATGTCAGATACCAAGTGGAGGTGCAACTGTTGGAAGCAGATCTGAGCTCAGACCAGCTGCCAAAATAATCATACAGTGCCAAGAACCAATTCATTTTCTTCCTTAACAATCCTTTATTCATTTTTGTCAAGCATTTTCTTCATGAAAAATTCTTTTTTTTGGGTACCTAACATTAGATTTGGAATTACATTATAATTGTTGTAACATTAGAGTTACAATATTCTTCTTCGTATCTCACTGTACGAGATTGCTAGCTTACAGGTGGCTAATAAGTAACATACAGTACGGAGAATTATCTTATGCATATAATCTGCTATTATCAATTATCTATAAGAGCCACTAGTGATGTAAATTCATTAATAAATTCATTAATAAGTTCTTCAGAAAAACCTGGATCAAACCGAGTGTGTGTGTGTGTGTGTGTGTGTGTGTGTGTGTGTGTGTGTGTATGTGTGTTTACTATGTGCAACCAGGATTCGAACACATGCGACACCTGGGTAACCCATGGGTAATACAGCTTTGAAATCACACCCAAGTTGTACCGTCGTGCTCAAGAAGTGTCGTACCGTCGTGCTCAAGAAGTGTCGTACCGTCGTGCTCAAGAAGTGTCGTACCGTCGTGCTCAAGTGTCGTACTGTCGTGCTCAAGTGTCGTACTGTCGTGCTCAAGGTGTCGTAACGTACATTCGTGCTCAAGGTGTCGTACCGTCGTGCCAAAGGTGTCCTAACGTCGTGCTCAAGGTGTCGTACTGTCGTGCTCAAGGTGTCGTAACGTACATTCGAGCTCAAGGTGTCGTACCGTCGTGCTCAAGGTGTCGTACCGTCGTGCTCAAGGTGTCGTACCGTCGTGCCAAAGGTGTCGTACCGTCGTGCTCAAGGTGTCGTAACGTACATTCGAGCTCAAGGTGTCCGCTCAAGATGTCGTACTGTCGTGCTCAAGGTGTCGTACCGTCGTGCTCAAGGTGTCGTAACGTACATTCGAGCTCAAGGTGTCGTACCGTCGTGCTCAAGGTGTCGTACCGTCGTGCTCAAGGTGTCGTACCGTCGTGCCAAAGGTGTCGTACCGTCCTGCTCAAGTGTCGTACTGTCGTGCTCAAGGTGTCGTAACGTACATTCGAGCTCAAGGTGTCCGCTCAAGATGTCGTACTGTCGTGCTCAAGGTGTCGTACCGTCGTGCTCAAGGTGTCGTACCGTCGTGCTCAAGAAGTGTCGTACCGTCGTGCTCAAGGTGTCGTACCGTCGTGCTCAAGGTGTCGTACCGTCGTGCCAAAGGTGTCGTACCGTCGTGCCAAAGGTGTCGTACTGTCGTGCTCAAGGTGTCGTAACGTACATTCGAGCTCAAGGTGTCGTACCGTCGTGCTCAAGGTGTCGTACCGTCGTGCCAAAGGTGTCTTACCGTCGTGCTCAAGTGTCGTACTGTCGTGTTCAAGGTGTCGTAACGTACATTCGAGCTCAAGGTGTCGTACCGTCGTGCTCAAGGTGTCGTACCGTCGTGCCAAAGGTGTCGTACTGTCGTGCTCAAGGTGTCGTAACGTACATTCGAGCTCAAGGTGTCGTACCGTCGTGCTCAAGGTGTCGTACCGTCGTGCTCAAGGTGTCGTACCGTCGTGCCAAAGGTGTCGTACCGTCGTGCTCAAGGTGTCGTACTGTCGTGCTCAAGGTGTCAACGTACCGTCGTGCTTAAGGTGTCGTACCGTCGTGCTCAAGGTGTCGTACCGTCGGGCTCAAGATGTCGTAACGTACCGTCGTGCGCAAGGTGTCGTACCGTACCGTCGTGCGCAAGGTGTTGTACCGTCGTGCGCAAGGTGTTGTACCGTCGTGCTCAAGGTGTCGTACCGTCGTGCCAAAGGTGTCTACCGTCGTGCCAAAGGTGTCGTACCGTCGTGCTCAAGGTGTCGTAACGTCATGCTCAAGGTGTCGTACCGTCGTGCCAAAGGTGTCGTACCTCGTGCTCAAGGTGTCGTACCGTCGTACTCAAGGTGTCGTACCGTCGTGCTCAAGGTGTCGTACCGTCGTGCTCAAGGTGTCGTACCGTCGTGCCAAAGGTGTCGTACCGTCGTGCTCAAGGTGTCGTACGTCGTGCTCAAGGTGTCGTAACGTGCCGTCGTGCTCAAGGTGTCGTAACGTACCGTCGTGCTCAAGGTGTCGTAACGTACCGTCGTGCTCAAGGTGTCGTACCGTCGTGCTCAAGGTGTCGTACCGTCATGCTCAAAAGGTTACCAAAGCAATTTCCAAAAATCATGATAGCAACACTTCAGTACGTCAGCAGGTGTGACAATGATAGGTTTGAGCAGTGAAATATCACTGTTACCATCATGTGGCACCAACATAGTGTTAAGCCACGCCTAAGGTGATGGGCGTCATTAGGTACGACTGTCCCAAGCCATTCCATTACATGAATGACTACACCGACCTGGCACTCTATCTGCCTCGCCACCAGCATTTTCTGTGAAATATATCTAAGTAATTTGCGTAATTAGATATTTTTTTTGAAGCCGTTTTAGAAGAGCAGTGTGTGTGTGTGTGTGTGTGTGTGTGTGTGTGTGTGTGTGTGTGTGTGTGTTATGATAATGGCCCTAAACTACTGGACTTTAAACATCATCTATACAGAAATAGCTTCTTCTCCTGCTACCCTTCTATTTACAAGAACGTGTCTTGCAATACCATCGTAAGCGCTCATCCAACCCGGTATTAAGAACATGTAATTTGTGGCACCCCATCATAACACAGAGAGGGCCAGAGACCATCCACCACTCACCCATACCCTGCAATCACATCTAAGTGTATAGTTAGACCCATATGGCATACCCAAAATAACCCCTTGAACTCACGAAACCTACCTCAGTGCCCCCGTCTTGTGGTACGTGCCAAGGGGCGTGGTTAGGTTAAACAACTCTACAACCCACAGACGAAGAAAACAACAACACTCAGAGGTTATGGTGAGGGAAGAGGGTTTTATAACCTCACAGTGTTGTAGCAATACCACTTAATACAGTCCACCTGAGCATCGAATTTATATAGTCTCAAGTGTGTAATTTATATACATACAGCCAACATACGGGGGCATGAACATGGTCAACAACACGGAACTAAAGGTTTTACAGCTACTTCTTCTATCATGTATTTGAACCATGCAGTCATGGCCGTAATTATTGATAGAAATGCATCAACTATCAACCCTAAGTGACAATAATTCTCAATTGTCGTCTGTCTTTTTATCTTAATTCTACAGTTAATGACTACGAAGTGGGGTCATTAAGGCAGAACTCGCTACATACAGGTTATATAAATTCCATATACTTTAAAGTTGAACATTGCAAAGAAAGAAATGTCGGATTGTTAATAATATATATACGATGGCCAGTCATTGTAATATCTTAATAATTGATAATGTTCAGCGCTAAATCAACTTTGAGAAAAGGTCTGGGAAATGAATAATGTACGAAGGACACATACGAGATGCATTGCCCACCTCCATGTACTCGGTATCTAAATTATCAAAACAGAACACAACTTACATTTCAACTCAACAATTTTCCAAGTGTATTGACACATCAAAACAATTTACAAATTAACCTAAACATTTTTGGCAAAGCCTAACTCCACATCTTGCGCATCAACAAACCATTTTCTTTTTCTTTTTTTCTTAAACGTTTCGTCCTTATTAAAACACGAAGAAGAAAGGCTTTGCATGAGCTAGATGGAGAGTACCGTGAAGGAGGTGGGATGGAGAGTACCGTGAAGGAGGTGGAGAGGGAGAGTACCGTGAAGGAGATGGGATGGAGAGTACCGTGAAGGAGATGGGATCGAGAGTACCGTGAAGGAGGTGGAGAGGGAGGGGAGGGAAAGAAAGAAGGATTTTTCATACGAGGAAAAGAACCACGCGAGGTAATTCATTGGCTATACAGATGGGGGTGTCGCCTTGTGGGCGAGTGGGCGCAGACGCAACCAGCTGGATACACACTATTACCCCTGTAGCCACTGTATTTACCCCTGTAGCCACTGTATTTACCCCTGTAGCCACTGTATTTACCCTTGTAGCCACTGTATTTACCCTTGTAGCCACTGTATTTACGCCTGTAGCCACTGTATTTACCCCTGTAGCCACTGTATTACCCCTTGTAGCCACTGTATTTACCCCTGTAGCCACTGTATTACCCCTGTAGCCACTGTATTTACCCCTGTAGCCACTGTATTTACCCCTGTAGCCACTGTATTTACCCCTGTAGCCACTGTATTTACCCCTGTAGCCACTGTATTTACCCCTGTAGCCACTGTATGATCGCGCTCCCGTGATGGTGTGAGCACAAGACACAACACAGTACTGTATTCTCTGATAACATGAAGTTTACTCAAACCGATCCAGCGTTCCTTTGTTCTCAGCTCACTGAGAGAGAAAAAAAAAATATATATAAGGTGTATGATGTCCTTTTGAGAACCTTCTTGAAGGCAATATCGTCTTACATGTTTACACTGAAATAAAGGTTAAAGAAAAATATGTGAGACAGTAATTTCTTAGCGAATTTACGAAGGACTTTGCCCACCCACTCACCACCATGTTCACAATGGATGGTTGACACTTGTACCAAACTCATCTTCACACTACCACTATTATTAAACCTGAATTCACTTCACCCCGGACAGAAACATATTTCCTCAATCCTTAATTTCACAACAAAACAACAGTGACCTCTGGGGGTCATGTCAGTGACCCAGGATTAGGTTGCTGATTCATAGAAAAATAATAAAGGAGAAAAACAATGGGTGCCTCCCAGGCAGAGACACGTACACAGAAAATGGTAAAGAGAAATCGGTTCCTTAAACCATGAGTGAAACCTCCCTTGTATTCGCATTGTATCCCACTAAAAACCCATCTTTTTTTACATTAGATCGCCTTACGAAAGGCAAAAATGCTTAGCGTCTTTAACAATAACTTGTACGTGACCTGTGTTGGGGTATGATTTTGCGTGGATTATGCCAATGTGAGCTCAGTGTGGGTGAACGGTTTGTGCGCGTCTTTGGGACGTTTATGGTTCATTTATGGTTCGTTTATGGTTTATGGTCAGTTTATGGCTCGTGAGAATAAGTTATATCATTATCAAAACCATCTATTAGGGGTAAAAATGGCATTCTAGAATACGTCAGTGATCCCTCAATTATTGCGTTGTAGAAAACGATCTCTCTTAGACGGCTTCCCAAGGAAAGACGGGGCCACGCGACAGGGGAGTGTGGCTGACGGGGCCACGCGACAGGGGAGTGTGGCTGACGGGGCCACGCGACAGGGGAGTGTGGCTGACGGGGCCACGCGACAGGGGAGTGTGGCTGACGGGGCCACGCGACAGAAGAACGTGGCTGACGGGGCAACGCAACAGGTGGAGCGCGGCTGACGGGGCTGCGCGACAGGGGAACGTGGCTGACGGGGCCACGCGACAGGAGAGCGTGGCTGACGGGGCCACGCGACAGGATAGCGTGGCTGACGGGGCCACGCGACAGGGGAGCGTGGCTGACGGGGCCACGCGACAGGGGAGCGTGATAGACGGGGCCACGCGACAGGGGAACGTGGCTGACGGGGCGACGCGACAGGGGAGCGTGGCTGACGGGGCCACGCGACAGGAGAGCGTGGCTGACGGGGCGACGCGACAGGAGAGCGTGGCTGACAGCTCTCGTGATGGCCAGGTAATAAGGGACACGCGTAACTTTATCCATAATAAACCTCCTCCAATTAGCGAGTCCACGCTGACCCCATTTCTCTCGCGTGGGAGAACACAAGTTTTCTTAATGACTCGACCCTATTTTAGGGACACTACTCGACCCTGTTTTAGGGACACTACTCGACCCTATTTTAGTGGCAGAGTCCTAACTCTTTAGTCGCCAGAGTCCTAGGTTATCGGGGTGGCCAAGGACACCAAATGACTGCTTTCACCTAACCAGAACTGAGTTCATATTCAAGGTTAAGAAAATATCTAGCAAGCTGTTCACATCTTACATATGGCCAAAACTACCATAAGCTTCTCAAATTGGATCACCGCCCATACAAAAGCACAATGAGCTAATAGAGGAGGTCCAGAGGAGCTCTACTGAAGAAAGTACCAGAATTAAGAGACCCAGAGTCACTGGGGAAAGCTAGAGGCCTTGAATTACCCACACTAGAAGTAAAGAAGGGTTAGGGGTGACTTGATCACACTCTCTATGATGCTACAAGTCTGTTGAAGTGGACAAGTGGTCACTTCCCCGTGAGATATGTGATACAACAGAGAACGTGACGTGAAATTAAGGGAGGAACTTGTACAAAAGTATCAAGTACTTTTTAAAGTATAAGTGTGGTGGGTGAATGGATAAATATGAGCGAGGACATGTTTAATGAGGACAGTACACTTGAACTTAAAAAAAAAGAAACAGTTGGATGAGTTAAGAGAATGTCTAAGAGATGAGTCTTCTTACGAGCGTAAAACTCCCTCACTGTACAGTCCACAAGGGCAATTAACCTCACCCACAGGCGTTCCCGCCAAAACACTGTCGTAATATTGATGAATGACAGTTTCCTAATGAGTGACGAGATTCTTTTCCGTGATATTAACAATACCTTTTTAAAGAACACACCCAAATTTTCACCATCCCTGAAAGAGTCTATGAGTTATCACGCTTCCTTCACTAGTCCCTGATTTCTACTCCATTTCGAAGAAAAGTCTCGTAACACCTCTGGTACGTTAGACGATTTCGTCGTATAATGCCCGAGTGAAATGTCTATATTTCTCAACACCTTGTGGAGGCGCCGGCACTGCTACAGGAGTCCAGGAGACAATTGGAAGCGACAACTGTGGATGAAACAGATGCTCTATCAAAGCGCAAGGAAATCCAAATGATCTTGTTCCTCCTCCGGTTCTTTCCGTCTGGGGGTGTAGGCTCGTGGTAAGGTGCAGGTAATGCTACACGGAAGCTGTGTGTGTGTGTGTGGGGGGGTTTTGCTACACGCCTTTGGAACAACTGCGCTCTGACGACACGGGTGCTGTTCTAGGCCGCGCCTCTGGCAGCAGGAATACGTCCTACAAGGGGTGCGGTCAGTCCTTCTACGGTATGTACTCGTGCTATGCCTGCCGCGCTCATCTCTCTCTCTCTCTTGCTGGCCTTCTACAGGATACTCGGTGCTGTGCGTGTGCGATCATGCAGCAGTGGCCTCCTTACGGTAACGTAGCGGTGCCATCCTGCTGTGGCAGCGACGACGCCCTCGACAGGAGGCGGCGGCGCTGCTCCTCCTCCTCCTCCTGAAGGTGGGGGAGGGCGATGCGGCAGGAGAGGTCCTTTGCGTCGGGGGTAATCAGTCAAGCTGGGCGGCGGTTCCGCCACACACTCGCTCAAGTAGTGCGGAGGGACGACCACTCCCCCAGCTCCTGGTGGGGACTTCAACGACGTCCTCCAGCTGGGGTAATGAAGGAAGGGGGAAGGTGAGTTTCCACAGCACCAGATGGCTCGCTCTGGTGTCGGCAGCTGGGGCAGTTCGGGGAGGAAGGGCGTGGGCTGGGTGGCTGTAGTCACCGTGGGAATAACGAAGAACATTTACGTACATCTACAAGGAAGAACTTGATGACTCTGGCCTCGCCAAAATGAATACTTTAGTTCCTCCTACATTTGATAAATAATAATTATCATAATCGAACTTTATTGATAAAGTTTAGGAAATACAAATTATGAATTAGTGTTCCCGAATTCCCCTCTCTCATATATGTGGCGTCTCAACACAAGGTAGCGCAAGGAGACAGACGAAAGAATGGCCCAACTCACCCACATACACATGTATATACATACACGTCCACACGCGCACTTATACATACCTATACATCTCAACGTATACATATATATATATATACACACAGACATATACATATATACACATGTACATAATTCATACTGTCTGCCCTTATTCATTCCCGTCGCCACCCCGCCACACATGAAATGAAACCCCCTCCCCCCTCATGTGCGCGAGGTAGCGCTAGGAAAAGACAACAAAGGCCACATTCGATCACACTCAGTCTCTAGCTGTCGAGTATAATGCACCGAAACCACAGCTCCCTTTCCACATCCAGGCCCAACAAAACTTTCCATGGTTTACCCCAGATGCTTCAAATGCTCTGGTTCAATCCATTGACAGCACGTCGACCCCGGTATACCACATCGTTCCAGTTCACTCTATTCCTTGCACGCCTTTCACCCTCCTGCATGTTCAGGACCCGATCGCTCAAAATTTTTTTTACTCTATCCTTCCATCTCCAATTTGGTCTCCCACCTCTGCTCGTTATATATATATATATATATATATATATATATATATATATATATATATATATATATATGGTGTGGGAGGCAAGTTGTTAGAAGCAGTGAAAAGTTTTTATCGAGGATGTAAGGCATGTGTACGTGTAGGAAGAGAGGAAAGTGATTGGTTCTCAGTGAATGTAGGTTTGCGGCAGGGGTGTGTGATGTCTCCATGGTTGTTTAATTTGTTTATGGATGGGGTTGTTAGGGAGGGGAATGCAAGAGTTTTGTAAAGAGGGGCAAGTATGAAGTCTGTTGGGGATGAGAGAGCTTGGGAAGTGAGTCAGTTGTTGTTGTTCGCTGATGATACAGCGCTGGTGGCTGATTCATGTGAGAAACTGCAGAAGCTGGTGACTGAGTTTGGTAAAGTGTGTGAAAGAAGAAAGTTAAGAGTGAATAAGAGCATGGTTATTAGGTACAGTAGGGTTGAGGGTCAAGTCAATTGGGAGGTGAGTTTGAATGGAGAAAAACTGGAGGAAGTGAAGTGTTTTAGATATCTGGGAGTGGATCTGTCAGCGGATGGAACCATGGAAGCGGAAGTGGATCATAGGGTGGGGGAGGGGGCGAAAATTATCGGAGCCTTGAAGAATGTGTGGAAGTCGAGAACATTATCTTGGAAAGCAAAAATGGGTATGTTTGAAGGAATAGTGGTTCCAACAATGTTGTATGGTTGCGAGGCGTGGGCTATGGATAGAGTTGTGCGCAGGAGGATGGATGTGCTGGAAATGAGATGTTTGAGGACAATGTGTGGTGTGAGGTGGTTTGATCGAGTAACGTAAGGGTAAGAGAGATGTGTGGAAATAAAAAGAGCGTGGTTGAGAGAGCAGAAGAGGGTGTTTTGAAGTGGTTTGGGCACATGGAGAGAATGAGTGAGGAAAGATTGACCAAGAGGATATATGTGTCGGAGGTGGAGGGAACGAGGAGAAGAGGGAGACCAAATTGGAGGTGGAAAGATGGAGTGAAAAAGATTTTGTGTGATCGGGGCCTGAACATGCAGGAGGGTGAAAGGAGGGCAAGGAATAGAGTGAATTGGAGCGATGTGGTATACCGGGGTTGACGTGCTGTCAGTGGATTGAATCAGGGCATGTGAAGCGTCTGGGGTAAACCATGGAAAGCTGTGTAGGTATGTATATTTGCGTGTGTGGACATATGTATATACATGTGTATGGGGGTGGGTTGGGCCATTTCTTTCGTCTGTTTCCTTGCGCTACCTCGCAGACGCGGGAGACAGCGGCAAAAAAAAGAAAAAAAAAAAAAAAGAAAAAAAAAAAAATATATATATATATATATATATATATATATATATATATATATATATATATATATATATATATATTCCTATTTACTCATACTAGATTAGTGTGGATTTAATGACCTACCACACGTGAGTGACCAACCCCCACAAGCGAGTGACCCACCCCCACAGGTGAGTGAGTGACCCACTCCCACAGGTGAGTGAGTGAAGGTGATTGACCCATCCCCACAGGTGAGTGAGTGACCCACCTCCACAGGTGAGCGAGTGACCCACTCCCACAGGTGAGTGAGTGACCCTCCCCCACACGTGAGTGACCCACCCATCCCCACAGGTGAGTGAGTGACCCACCCCCACGGGTAAGTGAGTGACCCACCCCCACGGGTAAGTGAGTGACCCACCCACACAGATGAGTGAGTGACCCACCCACACAGGTAAGTGAGTGACCCACCCCCACAGGTGAGTGAATGACCCACCCCCACAGGTGAGTGAATGACCCACCCCCACGGGCAAGTGAGTGACCCACCCACACAGGTAAGTGAGTGACCCATCCCCACAGGTGAGTGAGTGACCCACCCCCACAGGTGAGTGAATGACCCACCCCCACAGATGAGTGAGTGACCCACCCACACAGGTAAGTGAGTGACCCACCCCCACGGGTAAGTGAGTGACCCACCCCCACGGGTAAGTGAGTGACCCACCCACACAGGTAAGTGAGTGACCCACCCCCACAGGTGAGTGAATGACCCACCCCCACGGGTAAGTGAGTGACCCACCCACACAGGTAAGTGAGTGACCCACCCCCACAGGTGAGTGAGTGACCCACCCCCACAGATGAGTGAGTGACCCACCCCCACAGGTGTGTAACCCCATTTCCGACCTCCATTATGTGCATCGACCAAAATGTCATCCAAACCTGATATATAGATATATGATAGAAAATGAACGTTAACCAAGCATCACACACACACACACACACACACACACACACACACACACACACACACACACACAATGAACACAATTTGAGTGTTAAGGTGAAGGTGGGCTTAACGTATGATGAACAAAAGGGTGCAGTGAACATATGATGAACATAAGGATGTAATGAACATGTCATGCACATAAAGGTGTGGTGAACATATGATGAAGAAAAGGGTGTAGTGAACATGTAATGGACATAAGTGTGTAATGAGCATATGAATGTGTGGTGAACATTAAATGATGAACGTGATGCTGGGCTTAACGGATGATGAACATAAGGGTTCAGTGAACGTATGATGAACATAAGGGTTTAGTGAACATATAATGAACATCAGGGTTTATTGAACATATGATGAGCATAAGGGTTTAGTGAACATATGACGAACATAAGGGTTTAGTGAACATATGATGAACATAAGGTTTCAATGAACATATGATGAACATAAGGATTTAGTGAATGTATGATGAACATAAGGGTTCAGTGAACATATGATGAACATAAGGGTCTAGTGAACAGTTGATGAACATAAGGGTGCAGTGGTGATATAGACAGATAGATAGATAGAGATTCATTATTCTTTTTAAACGAAAAAGTCCTTTTCTCCAAGTACTGGAGAAAGTGAACTATATTTCAATATGAACATGAACTAGAAAGTATAGAAATTTAACGTTTTCCCTGAGGCCACCTCTCCAATCAGTGCTGTTTACTGTCTGCCATTGCAGTTGGTGGGTTGGTGGGTGGGTGGGTGGGTTGGGCCACGACTGGAGGGGGAGGTGGATGCAGTGTGTGGGTGAGAGGGTGGGTTTGTTGGGCCTCGACTGCCGTTGCTGAGGAGGGTGGGTTGTGGGACGATGGTGGGAGAGTCTACCACGTCCCCACAGGTGACCAATACGTGTATCCAGCGAGCTGCAAGTCTCTCCGGCAGCAGCGCGGCTAGCAAGAATGCAGGCTCACTCTCGCCTGCCGCTCAGTCCACCACCACGGGCTCCTGACGAAGGCGACGGCCTTCCCGACGAACGGCGTGCCGGCCACGCCACGCAGTAGCCTGTGTTCGCGCTATGGTACGCTGAGGGTGAGATGGCGCAGGAGGTTTTTTCCGGTGATGTTTGTCGATCGCACAGATTTGGTGGCAGACTCGAGACTTCCAAAAACTGGTGTGTGAATGTGGGCGCGTGCGCGAAAGGAGGAAGCTCAGAGTAAATGTAAGGCACTGAAGTGTGATAGGAGGCGGAGGAGGGGAGAGAGGGTGGCTTGAGTGTAAGTTTGACTGGGGAGAAACCTGGAGGAAGTGGAGTGCTTTACATATGCGGGAGTGGACGTGACAACAGACGAATCGGTGGGAGGTGAAGCGAGTCATTGGGAGAGAGTGGGGTAAGGCCCTGGGTGCTTTGATGGGTGTGTGGTAGATGCAAGTTGTACATCAGGGCAAGCATGGGTCTGTGAGGGGTGTGGTAATCCCGTGGATTCTTGTACTTTGAATGATGAAGAGCGGGAGGGTGTGGACGTGAGATTCCGGTAAGACAATGTGCGGTGTGAGGCGGCGGGATGATCGTGTACGGGATGGCAGTATGAGAGGAAGATGTGATGGTCGCTGCATTCTGATCCACGGAGCTGACCTGCGTGTGCTGAAAATGTTTGGAGGGACGGAGAGGATGAGCGAAGAAATGACAGGTATCGAGGCCTGAACGTTCATAGGGTGAGAGACGTGCACGAGACAAAAGGAAGTGGAGCGCCATGGTAGCAGGGAGGCGACGCGCTGTCACTTGTCCAAACCTTGGCGTATGAAGCGGTCAAGTTTCAACCGGGGAAAGGTTATGTGATGTGACTGGTGTATGATGGACAGAGTGAGGAAATGAAGCCTTGGTTTCTGTCCCTTGCGCTTCCTCACTACTGACGCAGCGCAAGGTTCGATGCCACCCGTTGGAGCAATGACGGCGTGTTGCCAAAAGGTAGGTCTAGCGCGTAGCGTTTACCCCAGGGAGATCTAGGGGGGGGGGGGGGGGTGCGGCGAACGAGGGGTGAGGCAGAAAGAA
The DNA here is from genome assembly GCF_036320965.1 of Panulirus ornatus. Classification (NCBI taxonomy): domain Eukaryota; kingdom Metazoa; phylum Arthropoda; class Malacostraca; order Decapoda; family Palinuridae; genus Panulirus; species Panulirus ornatus. The sequence continues at coordinate 26,137,144 of NC_092273.1, forward strand.
AAGACCATTCCTTCGGACAGACGAGTGGGACTTGACAGCCACTAAAATACTGGCTCACTCTGTTCCTCCACTAAAATTCTGGCTCACTCTGTTCCCCCGCCACCTAACCATCCCGGTACCCAGGCGGGGTGGGAACGGTAATATACACTTCCCCTCCTCCCCTGTGGTCTGCCTAACACACACACACACACACACACACACACACACACACACACACACACTAACACACACACACACACACACACACACACACACACACACACACACACCACACACAGAGAGAGAGAGAGAGAGAGAGAGAGAGAGAGAGAGAGAGAGAGAGAGAGAGAGACCCCCCCAGTCTGCCGGGGGTATATAAAAGTAGACACCATAACCATCGCTTCCAGGTGATCCCCCCACTTCCATCATCGCCCACACACCCGGACACGCCTCAGCCTTACATCCCATTCCAGACAATCCCTGTCCCACATCCCGTTCCACACTATCCCTTCCCCTGTCCCACATCCCGTTCCACACTATCCCTTCCCCTGTCCCACCTCTTCTTCTCCTCCTGCTTAGATGAACTACGGGGCACGACATCAACCCACGTTTCTACCCAGACTTTACGGGCCATTTACGGCGCGAGTGCATGGCTGGTCATCATAATCGCCGCTACAACACCTTCAGGAGTTGTAGGCCCTTTCGGTGGTTGGGTGTTACAGCTGACGATGACGAGCCTTAATGACCCTGGTAGTTGATAGGTCCAACGCCCAAACCATCCTGTACAGTTCACTGTCCACATCCAGGTCAGTATATCATCGCAACGTCTCGTCAGGAGAGTGACTGCCAGGGAGCCATCTCCAAGCTGGGCCAGCCAACCTTAATGAAACACAGATCTGCTGGAGGAGGTTCAGAGGAGAGTAACATATATGGGCGCCTAACATACTGAAGCAGAGTTACAGGCAGGGACGAGAGGCCACAGTCAACAGTTCGTGGAGAGGTGCAATGATGTGACAAGGACAAGCCACAGCAAGATGGCAATTTAGCAACTTGCTAAAGTTGTAAGGAAGAACAACTTCGATATCATCAGAGTTGTGGATGAACTAATAACTTTACGATGAAAGTAGAAATACAGAAACAATTCACTAAGTTTGAAATGTTGTTTAGTACTATTGCACGTTCAAGTGATGGGGTCCCACTAGTGCAGAACGCCCTCCCCGTACAGTACAAGACATGGGGCCCCGCGAGTGTAGAACTCCCTCCCCGTACAGTACAAGACATGGGGCCCCGCGAGTGTAGAACTCCTTCCCCGTACAGTACAAGAGATGGGACCCCGCGAGTGTAGAACTCCCTCCCCGTACAGTACAAGAGATGGGGAACCGCGAGTGTAGAACCCCCTCTCCGTACAAGAGATGGGACCCCGCGAGTGTACAACTCCCTCCCCGTACAAGAGATGGGACCCCGCGAGTGTAGAACTCCCTCCCCGTACAGTACAAGAGATGGGGAACCGCGAGTGTAGAACTCCCTCCCCGTACAAGAGATGGGACCCCGCGAGTGTAGAACTCCCTCCCCGTACAAGAGATGGGACCCCGCGAGTGTAGAACTCCCTCCCCGTACAGTACAAGAGATGGGGAACCGCGAGTGTAGAACCCCCTCTCCGTACAAGAGATGGGACCCCGCGAGTGTAGAACTCCCTCCCCGTACAAGAGATGGGACCCCGCGAGTGTAGAACTCCCTCCCCGTGCAGTACAAGAGATGGGGAACCGCGAGTGTAGAACCCCCTCTCCGTACAAGAGATGGGACCCCGCGAGTGTAGAACTCCCTCCCCGTACAAGAGATGGGACCCGGCGAGTGTAGAACTCCCTCCCCGTGCAGTACAAGAGATGGGGAACCGCGAGTGTAGAACCCCCTCTCCGTACAAGAGATGGGACCCCGCGAGTGTAGAACTCCCTCCCCGTACAAGAGATGGGACCCCGCGAGTGTAGAACTCCCTCCTCATACAGTACAAGAGATGGGGAACCGCGAGTGTAGAACCCCCTCTCCGTACAAGAGATGGGACCCCGCGAGTGTAGAACTCCCACCCCGTACAAGAGATGGGGCCCCGCGAGTGTAGAACTCCCTCCCCGTACAAGAGATGGGACCCCGCGGGTGTAGAACTCCCTCCCCGTACAAGAGATGGGACCCCGCGAGTGTAGAACTCCCTTCCCGTACAGTACAAGAGATGGGGAACCGCGAGTGTAGAACTCCCTCTCCGTACAAGAGATGGGACCCCGCGAATGTAGAACTCCCTCCCCGTACAGTACAAGAGATGGGGAACCGCGAGTGTAGAACTCCCTCCCCGTACAAGAGATGGGACCCCGCGAGTGTAGAACTCCCTCCCCGTACAAGAGATGGGACCCCGCGAGTGTAGAACCCCCTCTCCGTACAAGAGATGGGACCCCGCGAGTGTAGAACTCCCTCCCCGTACAAAAGATGGGGCCCCGCGAGTGTAGAACTCCCTCCCCGTACAGTACAAGAGATGGGGCCCCGCGAGTGTAGAACTCCCTCCCAAAGACTCCGTCGAGCCATTACACTCACATCCACACCTACAACCCACCCCAAAAAAAAACTACGCTACACCCACGCTTCCCCAACCCCTACAGATTCACTGTCCTTAGACCCAGCCCAATATACACGTCACTGGAGGCGTGAGGATATGTATACGCCGTGAAGACATGAGGATATATGTATACGCCGTGAAGACACAAGGATATGTATAAGCCGTGAAGACATGAGGATATATGTATACGCCGTGAAGACACAAGGATATGTATAAGCCGTGAAGACATGAGGATATATGTATACGTCGTGAAGACACAAGGATATGTATAAGCCGTGAAGACATGAGGATATATGTATACGCCGTGAAGACACAAGGATATGTATACGCCGTGAAGACATGAGGATATATGTATACGCCGTGAAGACACAAGGATATGTATACACCGTGAAGACATGAGGATATGTATACGCCGTGAAGACACAAGGATATGTATAAGCCGTGAAGACATGAGGATATGTATACGCCGTGAAGACACAAGGATATGTATACGCCGTGAAGACATGAGGATATATGTATACGCCGTGAAGACACAAGGATATGTATAAGCCGTGAAGACATGAGGATATATGTATACGCCGTGAAGACACAAGGATATGTATACACCGTGAAGACATGAGGATATGTATACGCCGTGAAGACACAAGGATATGTATACACCGTGAAGACATGAGGATATATGTATACGCCGTGAAGACACAAGGATATGTATACACCGTGAAGACATGAGGATATATGTATACACCGTGAAGACATGAGGATATGTATACGCCGTGAAGACACAAGGATATGTATACACCGTGAAGACATGAGGATATATGTATACGCCGTGAAGACACAAGGATATGTATACACCGTGAAGACATGAGGATATATGTATACGCCGTGAAGACACAAGGATATGTATACACCGTGAAGACATGAGGATATATGTATACACCGTGAAGACATGAGGATATGTATACGCCGTGAAGACACAAGGATATGTATACACCGTGAAGACATGAGGATATGTATACGCCGTGAAGACACAAGGATATGTATACACCGTGAAGACATGAGGATATATGTATACGCCGTGAAGACACAAGGATATGTATAAGCCGTGAAGACATGAGGATATATGTATACGCCGTGAAGACACAAGGATATGTATACGCCGTGAAGACATGAGGATATATGTATACGCCGTGAAGACACAAGGATATGTATAAGCCGTGAAGACATGAGGATATATGTATACGCCGTGAAGACACAAGGATATGTATAAGCCGTGAAGACATGAGGATATATGTATACGCCGTGAAGACACAAGGATATGTATACGCCGTGAAGACATGAGGATATATGTATACGCCGTGAAGACACAAGGATATGTATACGCCGTGAAGACATGAGGATATATGTATACGCCGTGAAGACATGAGGATATATGTATACGCCGTGAAGACACAAGGATATGTATACGCCGTGAAGACATGAGGATATATGTATACGCCGTGAAGACATGAGGATATGTATACGCCGTGAAGACATGAGGATATGTATACGCCATATGAGGTAGTCATAAACATAAAACGTAAACATGCAATGTCACAGCAACCCTCAGAATGTAAACAACATGTAAATGTCTAAACATCCCTATGACTGTAAACAACATGTAAATACATAAACATCCCTATGACTGTAAACAACATGTAAATACATAAACATCCCTATGACTGTAAACAACATGTAAATACATAAACATCCCTATGACTGTAAACAACATGTAAATACATAAACATCCCTATGACTGTAAACAACATGTAAATACATAAACATCCCTATGACTGTAAACAACATGTAAATACATAAACATCCCTATGACTGTAAACAACATGTGAATACATAAACATCCCTATGACTGTAAACAACATGTAAATGTCTAAACATCCCTATGACTGTAAACAACATGTGAATACATAAACATCCCTATGACTGTAAACAACATGTGAATACATAAACATCCCTATGACTGTAAACAACATGTGAATACATAAACATCCCTATGACTGTAAACAACATGTAAATACATAAACATCCCTATGACTGTAAACAACATGTAAATACATAAACATCCCTATGACTGTAAACAACATGTAAATACATAAACATCCCTATGACTGTAAACAACATGTAAATACATAAACATCCCTATGACTGTAAACAACATGTGAATACATAAACATCCCTATGACTGTAAACAACATGTAAATACATAAACATCCCTCAGAATGTAAAAAAAAGGTAAATACATAAATATTCCTCAATGTAAACATGTAAATACATAAACATCCCTCAGAATGCAAACAACAGGTGAATGCCTAAGCATCCCTCAGGATGTAAACAACACACACGAATGCATAAACATCCACCTGAATGTAAGTACACAGCATGTAAATGGCTAGACATTCTCCCCCCTCTCTCTCTCTCTCTCTCTCTCTCTCTCTCTCTCTCTCTCACGATATAACTTAATAGTATTATGTCAACTTACTGGATCGCTGATTTTTGACGAAGTAAAGGTGAAGTCTCTCCTTGAAGGTATTTTCATTCACGTAATATTCCACACGCACTCTGTCAAAGAGCAAAAGAACATTCAGTCATCTTTAGTGGCGTTACCTACATAAAAAAAATACACATCTCTACATGTATAAATATATGTATGTCGACGTGTATGAATTATATATATATTCATGGGCCATTCCTCGTCTGTTTCCTGGCGCTACCTCGCTGACACGGGAAACGGCGATCAAGTACAATGTATATATATATATATATATATATATAACAGAAGGTGAGAGTAAATGTGAATAAGAGCAAGATGAATAGCTACAGTAGGGTTGAGGGACAAGTCAACTGGGAGGTAGGTTTGAATGGAGAAAAACTGGAGGAAGTGAAGTGTTATAGATATCTGGGAGTGGATTTAACAGCGGATGGAACCCTGGAAGCGGAAGTGAGTCACAGGGTGGGGAAGGGGGCGAAGGTTCTGGGAGCGTTGAAGAATGTGTGGAAGTCGAGAACATTATCTCGGAAAGCAAAAATGGGTATGTTTGAAGGAATAGTGGTTCCAACAATGTTGTATGGTTCCGATGCGTGGGCTATAAATAGGGTTGTGCGGAGTAGAGTGGATGTGCTGGAAATGGGATGTTTGAGGACAATATGTGGTGTGAGGTGGTTTGATTAAGTAATGAAAGGGTGAGAGAGATGTGTGGTAATAAAAAGAGTATGGTTGAGAAAGCAGAAGAGGGTGTATTGAAATGGTTTGGTTACATGGAGAGAATGAGTGAGGAAAGATTGACAAAGAGGATATATGTGTCAGGTGGAGGGAACGAGAAGTGGGAGACCAAATTGGAGGTGGAAGGATGGAGTGAAAAAGATTTCGAGCGATCGGAGCCTGAACATGCATGAGGGTGAAAGGCGTGCAAAGACTAAAGTGAACTGGAACGATGTGGTATACCGGGGTCGACGTGCTTTCAATGGCTTGAACCAGGGCATGTGAAGCGTCTGGGATAAACCATGGAAAGTTTTGTGAGGCCTGCATGTGGAAAGGGAGATGTGGTTTCGGTGCATTGTACATGACAGCTAGAGACTGTGTGTGAACGAATGTGGCCTTTGTGGTCTTTTCCTAGCGCCACCTCGCGCGTGTGCGGGGGGAGGGGGTTGTGTGGCGGGGTGGCGACGAGAATGAATAATGGCAGCAAGTATGAATTATGTACATGTGTATATATGTATATGTTTGTGTATGTATATATATATGTGTACGTTAAAATGTATAGGTATGTATAAGGGCGTGTGGACTTATGTATATACATGTGTATGTGGGTAGGTTGGGCCATTCTTTCGTCTGTTTCCCTGCGCTACCTCGCTAACGCGGGAGATGGGAACAAAGAATAATAATATGATATATATATTTCATACCTGTTAATGAGATAGTTCAACGAAGATCTCAAAACACGACTTCCTCTGTGTGCTTAGTTCCAATAATGTCCCGGGCCTATAAATCAATACCCGAGTAGGACGTTCTTCAACAGCTTTCAAAGGTCATCCTGTTGCAATTAATTTTGTAAATACCTTTCATCATTCAAGTCTGTTTCTAACATTTCCTCGGTGTAGAAGAAGCTCTCACAAAAGTCTTATATTAAACCTTGGGTTGGGTAGATGACAGTGCTATGTTCTCGTAAAAAACACTAGCGTAAACAACTTTACGATAGGCTGTACGTACACTGGTCGCTCCTGCAATTCCTCCAATCCTATCGCCCCTCGTCGCCCAGCACGATCGCTCGCTGCCGGGCCCCACACCACACAACCCCCCAGACCCTAAACTTTGAAATTCCACCATCCAGTGTCCCCACACGTCTGGGATATGTGTGTGTGTGTGTGATCGATTCCCGTCGTGAGACGCGGCAGGGACTTGTGGGTGGGACAATATGGGACGCATGGCGGATGTCGGCTTAATATAGCGAAGCTTCGAAACGACACACTTTGCGAGCGACGCCGCTCGAAGAAACGTTTGCTTCAACACACTGATTTCGCCAGTCCTTTGCTTAGTGAGGCAGGCCTAATGTTGGAGAATGGTGAAGAACTCAGTACCTTACAATGGTGTTGAATTACGTTCGTACACCAAGCTAAGAAGACACAAGTTACGTTAGGTTTTTCCTTTTTTTTTCTCGTGTTTTACATCGTCTTTTTCTCTCCCATCGTCAAAGCCTTCAAGCTACGCAAGCCTACGCTCACTTATGTTAATTTCGTTATATTCAACTCAACCTTCTGCCAGGCGCTCAAGGCTCTTTAAGACTAGGCAAAGGCTAACATAGGCCTAAGGTTACTTGGTATCGTAATATATAACCTAGCCTTTCCCCCTACCCTCAAAGCTATGTTAGACTATGTTACGTTATCCTCGGCTAAGACCTCACCATTTTTTTTTGGAGCTTATTTTAATAACACAAAGGTCAGGAGAACAAGAGCAGTGCACACATAATGGATGCGGAAGAGCACTGCCCTCACATATTTCCCTATTTCCAGCAGATAATCAATTGTTTTGCGATTTTCTTTTTTTATAATTAATGAAATCGATGGATTAAGTGGCATATGGAAAGTACATATTTACCTTCGCTCGTCAAGGCTCCACACTGGGCAAACGCGAGAGATTAATCAATTGTATATACGGATGGAGCCGATGCATTTCAAAATGAACAAAACGAACTGTTTCAGAAAAGTTGAATGTGTGAATGAGAGAGGCATTTCTCAATTACTATGGTCGTTGCCTTGTCGACTTAAAAAACAAATATACTGAACTATTATTGTGATATATATATATATATATATATATATATATATATATATATATATATATATATATATATATATATATTTTTTTTTTTTTTTCATACTTTTCGCCATTTCCCGCGATAGCGAGGTAGCGTTAAGAACAGAGGACTGGGCCTCTGAGGGAATATCCTCACCCGGCCCCCTTCTCCGTTCCTTCTTTTGGAAAATTAAAAAAAAAACGAGAGGGGAGGATTTCCAGCCCCCCGCTACCTCCCCTTTTAGTCGCCTTCTACGACACGCAGGGAATACGTGGGAAGTATTCTTTCTCCCCTATCTCCAGGGATATATATACAGAGAAAGAGAGAGAGAGAGAGAGAGAGAGAGAGAGAGAGAGAGAGAGAGAGAGAGAGAGAGAGAGAGAGAGAGAGAGTTGGGTTATCAGTGTGAGACAAGACCACAGATTCTACAGCATTGTCAAAATGCTTCGTCCTTTGTGTCATATTGTCTAGCACGAAGATGCACTATTAGTTTTTGGGGGTAAATGTATATATACGACCTTTAAGGTGCAGTAGTGTATATAATTGGACCTTTCATGACTTACACAAGGACACACAGACAGACAGACAGAGACACACACACACACACACACACACACACACACACACACACACACACACACACTGTCGTAAAAGGTGACTAAAAGGGGAGGGAGAGGGGGGCTGGAAATCTTCCCCTCTAAGTTTAATTTTTCCCAAAGGAAGGAACAGTGAAGGTGGCCAAGTGAGGATATACCTGCCCTCTAAGGCTCAGTCCTCGTGTTCTTAACGCTACCTCGCTAACGCGGGCAATGGCGAATACATATATATATATATATATATATATATATATATATATATATATATATATATATATGTATATGTATATATATATATATATATATATATATATATATATATATTATATTTTTTTTTTTTTTTTTTTTTTTTTTTATACTTTGTCGCTGTCTCCCGCGTTTGCGAGGTAGCGCAAGGAAACAGACGAAAGAAATGGCCCAACCCCCCCCCCCCCATACACATGTACATACACACGTCCACACACGCAAATATACATACCTACACAGCTTTCCATGGTTTACCCGAGACGCTTCACATGCCTTGATTCAATCCACTGACAGCACGTCAACCCCTGTATACCACATGACTCCAATTCACTCTATTCCTTGCCCTCCTTTCACCCTCCTGCATGTTCAGGCCCCGATCACACAAAATCTTTTTCACTCCATCTTTCCACCTCCAATTTGGTCTCCCTCTTCTCCTCGTTCCCTCCACCTCCGACACATATATCCTCTTGGTCAATCTCTCCTCACTCATTCTCTCCATGTGCCCAAACCATTTCAAAACACCCTCTTCTGCTCTCTCAACCACGCTCTTTTTATTTCCACACATCTCTCTTACCCTTACGTTACTTACTCGATCAAACCACCTCACACCACACATTGTCCTCAAACATCTCATTTCCAGCACATCCATCCTCCTGCGCACATCTCTATCCATAGCCCACGCCTCGCAACCATACAACATTGTTGGAACCACTATTCCTTCAAACATACCCATTTTTGCTTTCCGAGATAATGTTCTCGACTTCCACACATTTTTCAAGGCTCCCAAAATTTTCGCCCCCTCCCCCACCCTATGATCCACTTCCGCTTCCATGGTTCCATCCGCTGACAGATCCACTCCCAGATATCTAAAACACTTCACTTCCTCCAGTTTTTCTCCATTCAAACTCACCTCCCAATTGACTTGACCCTCACCCCTACTGTACCTAATAACCTTGCTCTTATTCACATTTACTCTCAACTTTCTTCTTCCACACACTTTACCAAACTCAGTCACCAGCTTCTGCAGTTTCTCACATGAATCAGCCACCAGCGCTGTATCATCAGCGAACAACAACTGACTCACTTCCCAAGCTCTCTCATCCCCAACAGACTTCATACTTGCCCCTCTTTCCAGGACTCTTGCATTTACCTCCCTTACAACCCCATCCATAAACAAATTAAACAACCATGGAGACATCACACACCCCTGCCGCAAACCTACATTCACTGAGAACCAATCACTTTCCTCTCTTCCTACACGTACACATGCCTTACATCCTCGATAAAAACTTTTCACTGCTTCTAACAACTTGCCTCCCACACCATATATTCTTAATACCTTCCACAGAGCATCTCTATCAACTCTATCATATGCCTTCTCCAGATCCATAAATGCTACATACAAATCCATTTGCTTTTCTATATATATATATATATATATTACTTTTTCTTTCAAACTATTCGCCATTTCCCGCGTTAGCAAGATAGCGTTAAGAACAGAGGACTGGGCCTCTGAGGGAATATCCTCACCTGGCCTCGTTCTCTGTTCCTTCTTTTGGAAAATTAAAAAAAAAACGAGGGGGGAGGATTTCTAGCCCCCCGCTCCCTCCCCTTTTAGTCGCCTTCTACGACACGCAGGGAATACGTGGGAAGTATTCTTAATCCCCTATCCCCAGGGATAATATATATACATATATATATATATATGTATATATATATATATATATATATATATATATATATATATATATATATATATATATATATATATATATATATATATATATTACCCTTTGAACTGTCGTGAAAGACCCCAGACCTCACATGTGATACACTGTACCATGGCCCACTTATCCACGAGCCAACGATTTATATAAATACGAGAAGAAAAAGGTCGGAGGATCTGGCATTTGAAAACGTGGAAGACGTAAAGATCAGCGCCATGACAGTATGCCAAGGTCGCTGGTGCGCGAGAGCGACAACAGGGAAGTGTGGAAGACGAATGGTATACTCGCGAAGGAACGGTGAGAGAAAATGGGAAAGAGGTCGATTTTACGTAAGCCTTAGACAAATATAATCAAGTGATGGCAAGAGACGCCTACGATGTTTTTTTTTTCTATTCTGAACTGGTTAATATCTTAACATATCGTCCATCTTTTATCGTGTTACATTACGTGCTTTGGAGAAGGATTCGGCCACACTAAAAAGTTTCTAAACACGTCACTCCCCCTATAGCAGACGACTCTATAGCGATATATGACAAGAGCCAATAGACCGAGGCGTATCTAGGGGAAATAGCGCCAAAGGCAATCACTGAAATAGACGCCCTTGGCTTGATCATAAATGTACATAAAGTGGATGTATATGAAAATATATACAGTGTAATTATAAACTGTTGAGTTAGGCCATACTTAGATTTATATAATCTCTTAAAGACTTAAAATTAGAGACTAATTTGATCAAAAACTCAAAGACTTAAACCAAACTTAGATTTATATAATCTCTTAAAGACTTAAAATCAAAGACTAATTTGATCAAAAACTCAAAGACTTCAAGACTTATTTGATCAAAATTGGAACGTAGAAGCGGTAATGCAACTGAGAGTAGCAAAATATTACTATAGTTGAAAAGTAGGGGAATTTAATTTTTTTTTGGTCTCAGTCGTGTAACATAGGTCGAGAAAGAAACATGCTGAGTGGTGGCTCCACCTTCCAGTGGCGCCCAGGGCACCTGCCCTACCTGCTATAACCTAGATACGCCACTTCAAACAAGCCAAAGATACAGACATATACAAGTCATTTATATGTAAATAGTAAATGTTTTATATACATCTGTTAGTATCATTACCTATGACGTTTATATGTGGTAACTGATGAGTGTAAAGGTCTTTGTAATGTAATGAAGTTAGTATTAGAATGATATATATATTCCTACGAGTCCACGGGAAAATGAAACACGATAAGTTCCCAAGTGCACTTTCGTGTAATAATCATATCACTAGGGGAGACACAAGAGAGAATATATAACAGGCAGTTAATATACAACGAAGAGACGTAGCTAGGACGCCATTTGATAAACACGTAAAATATATATATATATATATATATATATATATATATATATATATATATATATATATATATATATATAGCTTGGTAAAGTGTGTGAAAGAAGAAATTTAAGAGTAAATGTGAATAAGAGCAAGGTTATTAGGTACAGTAGGGTTGAGGGTCAAGTCAATTGGGAGGTAAGTTTGAATGGATATAAAACTGGAGGAAGTAAAGTGTTTTAGATATCTGGGAGTGGATCTGGCAGCGGATGGAACCATGGAAGCGGAAGTGGATCATAGGGTGGGGGAGGGGGCGAAAATCCTGGGAGCCTTGAAGAATGTGTGGAAGTCGAGAACATTATCTCGGAAAGCAAAAATGGCTATGTTTGAAGGAATAGTGGTTCCAACAATGTTGTATGGTTGCGAGGCGTGGGCTATGGATAGAGTTGTGCGCAGGAGGATGGATGTGCTGGAAATGAGATGTTTGAGGACAATGTGTGGTTTGAGGTGGTTTGATCGAGTAAGTAACGTGAGGGTAAGAGAGATGTGTGGAAATAAAAAGAGCGTGGTTGAGAGAGCAGAAGAGGGTGTTTTGAAATGGTTTGGGCGCATGGAGAGAATGAGTGAGGAAAGATTGACCAAGAGGATATATGTGTCGGAGGTGGAGGGAATGAGGAGAAGTGGGACACCAAATTGGAGGTGGAAAGATGGAGTGAAAAAGATTATGTGTGATCGGGGCCTGAACATGCAGGAGGGTGAAAGGAGGGCAAGGAATAAAGTGAATTGGATCGATGTGGTAACCGGGGTTGACGTGCTGTCAGTGGATTGAATCAGGGCATGTGAAGCGTCTGGGGTAAACCATGGAAAGCTGTGTAGGTATGTATATTTGCGTGTGTGGACGTATGTATATACATGTGTATGGGGGTGGGTTGGGCCATTTCTCTCGTCTGTTTCCTTGCGCTACCTCGCAAACGCGGGGGACAGCGACAAAGCAAAAAAAAAAAAAAGATTATATATATATATATATATATATATATATATATATATATATATATATATATATATATATATATATAATATTATATATATATATATATATATATATATATATATTTTTTTTTTTTTTTTTTTGCTTTGTCGCTGTCTCCCGCGTTTGCGAGGTAGTGCAAGGATACAGACGAAAGAAATGGCCCAACCCACGCCCATACACATGTATATACATACGTCCACACACGCAAATATACATACCTACACAGCTTTCCATGGTTTACCCCAGACGCTTCACATGCCCTGATTCAATCCACTGACAGCACGTCAACCCCGGTACACCACATCGCTCCAATTCACTCTATTCCTTGCCCTCCTTTCACCCTCCTGCATGTTCAGGCCCCGATCACACAAAATCTTCTTCACTCCATCTTTCCACCTCCAATTTGGTCTCCCTCTTCTCCTCGTTCCCTCCACCTCCGACACATATATCCTCTTGGTCAATCTTTCCTCACTCATTTTCTCCATGTGCCCAAACCATTTCAGAACACCCTCTTCTGCTCTCTCAACCACGCTCTTTTTATATCCACACAACTCTCTTACCCTTACGTTACTTACTCGATCAAACCACCTCACACCACACATTGTCCTCAAACATCTCATTTCCAGCACATCCATCCTCCTGCGGACCACTCTATCCATAGCCCACGCCTCGCAACCATACAACATTGTTGGAACCACTATTCCTTCAAACATACCCATTTTTGCTTTCCGAGATAATGTTCTCGACTTCCACACATTCTTCAAGGCTCCCAGAATTTTCGCCCCCTCCCACCCTATGATCCACTTCCGCTTCCATGGTTCCATCCGCTGACAGATCCACTCCCAGATATCTAAAACACTTCACTTCCTCCAGTTTTTCTCCATTCAAACTCACCTCCCAATTGACTTGACCCTCAACCCTACTGTACCTAATAACCTTGCTCTTATTCACATTTACTCTTAACTTTCTTCTTTCACACACTTTACCAAACTCAGTCACCAGCTTCTGCAGTTTCTCACATGAATCAGCCACCAGCGCTGTATCATCAGCGAACAACAACTGACTCACTTCCCAAGCTCTCTCATCCCCAACAGACTTCACACTTGCCCCTCTTTCCAAAACTCTTGCATTCACCTCCCTAACAACCCCATCCATAAACAAATTAAACAACCATGGAGACATCACACACCCCTGCCGCAAACCTACATTCACTGAGAACCAGTCACTTTCCTCTCTTCCTACACGTACACATACCTTACATCCTCGATAAAAACTTTTCACTGCTTCTAACAACTTGTCTCCCACACCATATATTCTTAATACCTTCCACAGAGCATCTCTGTCAACTCTATCATATGCCTTCTCCAGATCCATAAATGCTACATACAAATCCATTTGCTTTTCTAAGTATTTCTCACATACATTCTTCAAAGCAAACACCTGATCCACACATCCTCTACCACTTCTGAAACCACACTGCTCTTCCCCAATCTGATGCTCTGTACATGCCTTCACCCTCTCAATCAATACCCTCCCATATAATTTACCAGGAATACTCAACAAACTTATACCTCTGTAATTTGAGCACTCACTCTTATCCCCTTTGCCTTTGTACAATGGCACTATGCACGCATTCCGCCAATCCTCTGGCACCTCACCATGAGTCATACATTCATTAAATAACCTTACCAACCAGTCACCAATACAGTCACCCCCTTTTTTCAATAAATTCCACTGCAATACCATCCAAACCTGCTGCCTTGCCGGCTTTCATCTTCCGCAAAGCTTTTACTACCTCTTCTCTGTTTACCAAATCATTTTCCCTAACCCTCTCACTTTGCACACCACCTCGACCAAAACACCCTATATCTGCCACTCTATCATCAAACACATTCAACAAACCTTCAAAATACTCACTGCATCTCCTTCTCACATCACCACTACTTGTTATCACCTCCCCATTTGCGCCCTTCACTGAAGTTCCCATTTGCTCCCTTGTCTTACGCACTTTATTTACCTCCTTCCAGAACATCTTTTTATTCTCCCTAAAATTTAATGATACTCTCTCACCCCAACTCTCATTTGCCCTCTTTTTTCACCTCTTGGACCTTTCTCTTGACCTCCTGTCTCTTTCTTTTATACATCTCCCATTCAATTGCATTTTTTCCCTGCAAAAATCGTCCAAATGCCTCTCTCTTCTCTTTCACTAATACTCTTACTTCTTCATCCCACCACTCACTACCCTTTCTAATCAACCCATCTCCCACTCTTCTCATGCCACAAGTATCTTTTGCGCAATCCATCACTGATTCCCTTAATACATCCCATTCCTCCCCCACTCCCCTTACTTCCATTGTTCTCACCTTTTTCCATTCTGTACTCAGTCTCTCCTGGTACTTCCTCACACAAGTCTCCTTCCCAAGCTCACTTACTCTCACCACCCTCTTCACCCCAACATTCACTCTTCTTTTCTGAAAACCCATACAAATCTTCACCTTAGCCTCCACAAGATAATGATCAGACATCCCGCCAGTTGCACCTCTCAGCACATTAACATCCAAAAGTCTCTCTTTTGCGCGCCTGTCAATTAACACGTAATCCAATAACGCTCTCTGGCCATCTCTCCTACTTAAATAAGTATACTTATGTATATCTCGCTTTTTAAACCAGGTATTCCCATATATATATATATATATATATATATATATATATATATATATATATATATATATATATATATATATGAGATATACCCTACTTCATTTAACTTTGTAGCATAAAAATACTCACTACATTTTTCCCCCTGCCCAATTGGGATGATTTCGTGCCTTCATTATCAAATGCATCGTATATAAAAACGCCACCCGTTCCTAACTGTCGTTTCCTTCGCAATTAATTTCGTAATGTGTTGCGAGATGTGATGTGTAACATTCCCCCCAGCTCACTTTTTATGTCGCCCAGACTCGCTGTGTGTGTGTGTGTGTGTGTGTGTGTGTGTGTGTGTGTGTGTTTGTGTTTGATGTGGAGAGAGTTCTACACTCGTGTTGCCTCATCTCTTAACTTTGCATGCATGTACCATATCCTTACTCTATGTGTACACACATACTCCATGTGTACACACATACTCCATGTGTACACACATACTCCATGTGTACACACATACTCCATGTGTACACACATACTTCATGTGTACACACATACTTCATGTATACACACATACTCCATGTATACACACATACTCCATGTATACACACATACTCCAAGTATACACACATACTCCATGTGTACACACATACTCCATGTGTACACACATACTCCATGTGTACACACATATTCCATGTGTACACACATACTCCATGTGTACACACATACTTCATGTATACACACATACTCCATGTATACACACATACTCCATGTATACACACACACTCCATGTATACACACACACTCCATGTATACACACACACTCCATGTATACACACACACTCCATGTATACACAAACACTCCATGTATACACAAACACTCCATGTATACACAAACACTCCATGTATACACAAACACTCCATGTATACACACATACTCCATGTATACACACATGCTCCATGTATACACACATACCCCGTGCATACACACCATCACTGAGACGGGGCAACAGGAGTGTAGAAATCTCTTCCCCTAACACACACACACACACACACACACACACACACACACACACCAGAATGATGGGTTACTCGAAAAAAAATACGAATCTTGAACACAGAAGAGAATGCTTCAGTGTCTGTGTCATCTGCATAGAAGGCAAAGAGCGCCACAGATGCGTCCGGAAAAGCCATTCACAAAACGAAGGGAATATACAATAATAATAATAATAATTATGATAATAATGATAATAACCAGGAGAAAATATACATATGATAACATGACAGAAAAATACACTCAGGCCGGGAAGTATTGACCAAAATATTGATCGCAGAGACTGGGTCAGTCCACGAAGGTAGGGGACCCAGCACAGTGGGGGAGAGAGAGAGAGAGAGAGAGAGAGAGAGAGAGAGAGAGAGAGAGAGAGAGAGAGAGAGAGAGAGAGAGAAATATGTCAGAAGAGACTCGGGGCCAGATGGAATTCCATCTATTTTTTTTCCCTGAAGTACAAAGACGAGCCCAAAAGAGGCATTGATGACATAATGACAGAGAGGCACAGTGGAAAGGAGAGCGGCACAGTTCTGCTGGTCCACACACACACACACACACACACACACACACACACAGACACACACACAGACACACACACACACACGGGGCTTGTCTGTGCCACTGGTACACAGAGGATCTCTGCTCGTCTAAGACAAATATAAATCCTGCCAGTTCTGTGCAATGTGGGATCCAAGTGTGTGTGGCGGTTAGCGTTGCTGACCACGAAGCATCCACGGCGCCACCTGGTGGGGGGGAGGGGGTGTCGAGACCGCACAGGTGCACAGGTTCGAATCCCGGTCGTGGTAAGTCGGTCCGCAGTCAACCCAGCTGTTCATCCTCTTCTAAGGACCTGTTCGACAAAGTGGGTATACCTGGCATAGGATAAATATGGCGTCCTAGCTATATCTCTTCCTTGTATATCTCCCCTGATGATGTGATCACTACACGAAAGTGCACTTGGGAAGTTGTCGTGTTTCATTTCCCCCGTGGATTAGAAAGAAAGTTACTTGATCACGCGTCAACTGGGGTCAATATATGGCCTAGAATGAGCAAGATAAATGAGATAAATGAGGATCATCCATGTCATGTCAAAAAATAAGAAAGGATTGAAACACACATACTGGACTTCCAGATCCTATGAAAACCAATCGGAGATGAACCCAGATACAAGATCGAACCCCCTTAAGGGGTATAGGAATCCCTTAAAGATCCGACAGATGGCGTCACACGTCAGCACATGAACCCAAGCTCAGCTCCACCCTGAGCCCACACACTTGCGTACATCCAATCAGCTTGAACCCCACATATAAGGGATCATACAGAGCATCAGGGATGTTCGGGGACTTGTTAATATTTGGAGATATTGAATGAATATCCCATCATCAATGCACAACCCTACAGACATCTGAGAACACACACACGTTCACAGACGTAAGGGGGAATATCAACTGGTTCACGACAAGGGGTTTCCAATCCCCATCTAAAAGCTTTGATTCCATGGTATTTCCACACACACACACACACACACACACACACACAAACACACACACACATACATCATCCCCGATACACACAGACACCATCCCCGATACACACACACACCATCCCCGATACACACACACACACACACACCCTCTCCCGACACACGCACACGCATCCTTTCCCTACACATACAAAGACACACACACTTTCCCTACACACACACACACACACACACACACACACACACACATTATGACCTTACTGTGGGCTGAATGATATGTATGGTACTAGCAGTGGGTCTAATGGAGCCTTAACGACCCACTGGTTCTTACTCTAAACAGCTCAACTACCGTAACTCCACAAGTACATACGACCCACCGGTATGACCCGGAAAGACACGCCAAGGAACAAATTATGTACAGATCTTACATCCCGATTACGTAATGAGCCCACATCCAGTTTATATCATAAGTTTATATCCCATTTATATAATGACCTCATATCCCAAATATGTAATGACCATTTACATCCCGTATATGTAATGACCATTTATATCCCGTTCATGATATGATCTCATATCCGTTTATAGTATAACCCCACATCACATATACACATTAGCCTCGCATCCCATACATATAATGACCCCACATCTCATTTGTATAAGCACCTATGCCATTTTATAATGAAAGCATATCCCATTTATATAATGAACGCATATCCCATTTATATAATGAACGCATATCCCATTTATATAATGAACGCATATCCCATTTATATAATGAACGCATATCCCATTTATATAATGAACGCATATCCCATTTATATAATGAACGCATATCCCATTTATATAATGAACGCATATCCCATTTATATATAATGAACTCATATCCCATTTATATATAATGAACTCATATCCCATTTATATATAATGAACTCATATCCCATTTATATATAATGAACTCATATCCCATTTATATATAATGAACGCATATCCCATTTATATAAAATGAACTCATATCCCATTTATATATAATGAACTCATATCCCATTTATATAATGAACTCATATCCCATTTATATAATGAACTCATATTCCATTTATATATAATGAACTCATTCATATCCCATTTATAAAATGAACGCATATCCCATTTATATATAATGAACTCATATCCCATTTATATAATGAACTCATATCCCATTTATATATAATGAACTCATATCCCATTTATATATAATGAACTCATATCCCATTTATATATAATGAACTCATATCCCATTTATATATAATGAACTCATATCCCATTTATATATAATGAACTCATATCCCATTTATATATAATGAACTCATATCCCATTTATATATAATGAACTCATATCCCATTTATATATAATGAACTCATATCCCATTTATATATAATGAACTCATATCCCATTTATATATAATGAACTCATATCCCATTTATATATAATGAACTCATATCCCATTTATATATAATGAACTCATATCCCATTTATATATAATGAACTCATATCCCATTTATATATAATGAACTCATATCCCATTTATATATAATGAACTCATATCCCATTTATATATAATGAACTCATATCCCATTTATATATAATGAACTCATATCCCATTTATATAATGAACTCATATCCCATTTATATATAATGAACTCATATCCCATTTATATATAATGAACTCATATCCCATTTATATATAATGAACTCATATCCCATTTATATATAATGAACTCATATCCCATTTATATATAATGAACTCATATCCCATTTATATATAATGAACTCATATCCCATTTATATATAATGAACTCATATCCCATTTATATATAATGAACTCATATCCCATTTATATATAATGAACTCATATCCCATTTATATATAATGAACTCATATCCCATTTATATATAATGAACTCATATCCCATTTATATATAATGAACTCATATCCCATTTATATATAATGAACTCATATCCCATTTATATATAATGAACTCATATCCCATTTATATAATGAACTCATATCCCATTTATATATAATGAACTCATATCCCATTTATATATAATGAACTCATATCCCATTTATATAATGAACTCATATCCCATTTATATATAATGAACTCATATCCCATTTATATATAATGAACTCATATCCCATTTATATATAATGAACTCATATCCCATTTATATATAATGAACTCATATCCCATTTATATATAATGAACTCATATCCCATTTATATATAATGAACTCATATCCCATTTATATATAATGAACTCATATCCCATTTATATATAATGAACTCATATCCCATTTATATATAATGAACTCATATCCCATTTATATTCCTAACCCAATCAAGTCCTGGACTGGACAATGTCCCTTTCTCACACTCAGGGGAGGGTGTGTGTGTGTGTGTGTGTGTGTGTGTGTGTGTGTTCCATGGGACACTTAGTGTTGTCTGTAGGGCATCACAAGGATTGGTTAGGAACTGCAAACAGGAGGAAACAACTTGCTAGCTACCCAGAATACGACTGTGTGCCAGATGCCATTGTTACTCTCTTAATGAACATCATGTCAACAACACTGTTGTGATATATATATATATATATATATATATATATATATATGTATATTATTATTATTATTTTGCTTTGTCGCTATCTCCCGCGTTTGCGAGGTAGCGCAAGGAAACAGACGAAAGAAATGGCCCAACCCACCCCCATACACATATACATACACGTCCACACACGCAAATATACATACCTATACATCTCAATGTACACATATATATACACTCACAGACATATACATATATACACATGTACATAATTCATACTGTCTGCCTTTATTTATTCCCATCGCCACCTCGCCACACATGGAATAACAACCCCCTCCCCCCTCATGAGTGCGAGGTAGCGCTAGGAAAAGACAACAAAGGCCCCATTCGTTCACACTCAGTCTCAAGCATCCATTGACAGCACGTCGACCCCGGTATAGCACATCGATCCAATTCACTCTATTCCTTGCCCGCCTTTCACCCTCCTGCATGTTCAGGCTCCGATCACTCAAAATCTTTTTCACTCCATCTTTCCACCTCCAATTTGGTCTCCCACTTCTCCTCGTTCCCTCCACCTCCGACACATATATCCTCATGGTCAATCTTTCCTCACTCATTCTCTCCATGTGCCCAAACCATTTCAAAACACCCTCTTCTGCTCTCTCAACCACGCTCTTTTTATTTCGACACATCTCTCTTACCCTTACATTACTTACTCGATCAAACCACCTCACACCACATATTGTCCTCAAACATCTCATTTCTAGCACATCCACCCTCCTGCGCACAACTCTATCCAGAGCCCACGCCTCGCAACCATATAACATTGTTGGAACCACTATACCTTCAAACATAGCCATTTTTGCTTTCGGAGATAATGTTCTCGACTTCCAAACCTTCTTCAAGGCTCCCAGGATTTTCGCCCCCTCCCCCACCCTATGATTCACTTCCGCTTCCTTGGTTCCATCCGCTGACAGATCCACTCCCAGATATCTAAAACACTACTTCCTCCAGTTTTTCTCCATTCAAACTTACCTCCCAATTGACTTGACCCTCAACCCTAAAGTACCTAATAACCTTGCTCTTATTCACATTTACTCCTAAGTTTCTTCTTTCACACACTTTACCAAACTCAGTCACCAGCTTCTGCAGTTTCTCACATGAATCAGCCACCAGCTTCTGCAGTTTCTCACATAAATCAGCCACCAGCGCTGTATCATCAGCGAACAACAACTGACTCACTTCCCAAGCTCTCTCATCCACAACAGACTGCATTCTTGCCCCTCTTTCCAAAACTCTTGCATTCACCTACCTAACAACCCCATCCATAAACAAATTAAATAACCATGGAGACATCACACACCCCTGCCGCAAACCTACATTAACTGAGAACCAATCACTTTCCTCTCTTCCTACACGTACACATACCTTACATCCTCGATAAAAACTTTTCACTGCTTCTAGCAACTTGCCTCCCACACCATATATTCTTAGTACCTTCCACAGAGCATCTCTATCAACTCTATCATGCCTTCTCCAGATCCATAAATGCTACATACAAATCCATTTGCTTTTCTGAGTATTTCTCACATACATTCTTCAAAGCAAACACCTGATCCACACATCCTCTACCATTTCTGAAACCACACTGCTCTTCCCCAATCTGATGCTCTGTACATGCCTTCACCCTCTCAATCAATACCCTCCCATATAATTTACCAGGAATACTCAACAAACTTATACCTCTGTAATTTGAGCACTCACGCTTATCCTCTTTGCCTTTGTACAATGGCACTATGCAAGCATTCCGCTAATCCTCAGGCACCTCACCATGAGTCATACATACATTAGATAACTTTCCCAACCAGTCAGTAATACAGTCACCCCCTTTTTTAATCAATTCCACTGCAATACCATCCAAACCTGCTGCCTTGCTGGCTTTCATCCTCCGCAAAGCTTTTACTACCTCTTCTCTGTTTACCAATTCATTTTCCCTAACCCTCTCACTTTGCACATCACCTCGACCAAAACACCCTATATCTGCCACTCTATCATCAAACACATTCACCAAACCTTCAAAATACTCACTCCATCTCCTTCTCACATCACCACTACTTGTTATCACCTCCCCATTTGCGCCCTTCACTGAAGCACCCATTTGTTCCCTTGTCTTACGCACTTTATATACCGCCTTCCAGAAAATCTTTTTATCCTCCCTAAAATTTAATGATACTCTCTCACCCCAACTCTCATTTGCCCTCTTTTTCAACTCTTGCACCTTTCTCTTGACCTTCTGCCTCTTTCTTTTATACATCTCCCACACATTTGCATTTTTTCCCTGCAAAAATCGTCCAAAAGCCTCTCTCTTCTCTTTCACTAATAATCTTACTTCTTCATCCCACCACTCACTACCCTTTCTAATCAACCCACCTCCTACTCCTCTCATGCCACAAGCATCTTTTGCGCAAGCCATCACTGCTTCCCTAAATACATCCCATCCCCCCCCCCCCCCACTCCCCTTACCTCCTTTGTTCTCACCTTTTTCCATTCTGTACTCAGTCTCTCCTGGTATTCCTCACACAAGTCTCCTTCCCAAGCTCATATATATATATATATATATATATATATATATATATATATATATATATATATATATATATACATATATATATATATATATATATATATATATATATATATATATATATATATATATATATACATATATATATATATATATATATATATATATATATATATATATATATATATATATATATATCGCTGAAGCATGGGGCAGCGATGCTGTTTTCCTGTGGGGCGGGGTGGCGACGAGAATGGATGAAGGCAAGCAAGTATGAATATGTACATGTGTATGTATGTAATGTCAGCATGCCTTTGTTCATTCCTGTCGCCACCCCGCTACACACGAAATGACAACCCCCTCCCCCCCTCATGTGCGCGAGGTAGCGCTAGGAAAAGACAACGAAGGCCACTTTCGTTCACACTCAGTCTCTAGCTGTCATGTATAATATATATATATATATATATATATATATATATATATATATATATATATATATATATATATATATATATATTTTTTTTTTTTTTTTTTTTGCTTTGTCGCTGTCTCCCGCGTTTGCGAGGTAGCGCAAGGAAACAGACGAAAGAAATGGCCCAACCCACCCCCATACACATGTATATACATACGTTCATACACGCAAATATACATACCTACACAGCTTTCCATGGTTTACCCCAGACGCTTCACATGCCTTGATTCAATCCACTGACAGCACGTCAACCCCGGTATACCACATCGCTCAAATTCACTCTATTCCTTGCCCTCCTTTCACCCTCCTGCATGTTCAGGCCCCGATCACACAAAATCTTTTTCACTCCATCTTTCCACCTCCAATTTGGTCTCCCTCTTCTCCTCGTTCCCTCCACCTCCGACACATATATCCTCTTGGTCAATCTTTCCTCACTCATTCTCTCCATGTGACCAAACCATTTCAAAACACCCTCTTCTGCTCTCTCAACCACGCTCTTTTTATTTCCACACATCTCTCTTACCCTTACGTTACTTACTCGATCAAACCACCTCACACCACACATTGTCCTCAAACATCTCATTTCCAGCACATCCATCCTCCTGCGCACAACTCTATCCATAGTCCACGCCTCGCAACCATACAACATTGTTGGAACCACTATTCCTTCAAACATACCCATTTTTGCTTTCCGAGATAATGTTCTCGACTTCCACACATTCTTCAAGGCTCCCAGAATTTTCGCCCCCTCCCCCACCCTATGATCCACTTCCGCTTCCATGTTTCCATCCGCTGCCAGATCCACTCCCAGATATCTAAAACACTTCACTTCCTCCAGTTTTTCTCCATTCAAACTCACCTCCCAATTGACTTGACCCTCAACCCTACTGTACCTAATAACCTTGCTCTTATTCACATTTACTCTTAACTTTCTTCTTTCACACACTTTACCAAACTCAGTCACCAGCTTCTGCAGTTTCTCACATGAATCAGCCACCAGCGCTGTATCATCAGCGAACAACAACTGAATCACTTCCCAAGCTCTCTCATCCCCAACAGACTTCATACTTGCCCCTCTTTCCAAAACACTTGCATTCACCTCCCTAACAACCCCATCCCTAAACAAATTAAACAACCATGGAGACATCACACACCCCTGCCGCAAACCTACATTCACTGAGAACCAATCACTTTCCTCTCTTCCTACACGTACACATGCCTTACATCCTCGATAAAAACTTTTCACTGCTTCTAACAACTTGCCTCCTACACCATATATATATATATATATATATATATATATATATATATGTTGATTCGTCAGGATTTTCAATGTATTTAAGGTTAAAGGCACCTGAGGATTGGTGGAATGCGTGAATAGTGCCATTGTATGAAGGCAAGGGGAACTACAGCGGTACAGGTTTGTTGAGTATACCTAGTAAGTTGTACAGGAGGGTGGTGACTGAGAGGGTGAGGGCATGTACAGAGCATCAGACTGGGGAGGAGCAGTGTGGTTTCAGGAGTGGTAGAGGATGTGTGGATCAGGTGTATGTGCTCCGAAGAATAAGTGCGAGAAAATACCGAGAGAAACAGAAGAATATGTATCTTTTGTCCACGGATCTGGAGGAGACGTATGGCTGGGTTGATAGAGATGCCTTGTGGAAGGTGTTACGAATATGTGGTGTGGGATAAAGTTATCAGAAGCAGTGAGGAGCTTTCATAAAGAGAGTAAGGTGTGTGTCTGAAAGTAGGTAGAGAGGAGGTTGGGTGGTTCGAGGTGGAGGCTGGTCTACGGCAGGAGTGTGTGATGTCATCATGGCTGTTTAATTTGTCCATGGATGGGGTGACGAGGTAGGTAAATGCATGGGGTCTTGGAGAGAAGGGAGAGGTTGCACTCTGAGGGAGGCGAGAGGGGCCTGTATGTAGTCAGAAGTATGCTGAAGACAAAGCACTAGTGGCAGATTCGAGTGAGAAACTGCAGAAGCTGGCGTCCAAGTCTGGGTGTGCGTGTGAAAGTAGGAAGCCTAGAGTACATGTGAATATAATCAAGGTCATTAGGTTTAACAAGTACAGACGTAGAAAAACGAGAAAACTGGAGTGTTTTCCATAACAGAGTGGGCGCGGCAGCAGATGGAAGCATGGAAGTGGAAGCGGGCGAGAGGGAGAAGGTTCTGGGAGCACTGAGGAATGCGCGTAAAGAGAGGTCTTTCTCTGGGAGGGCGACAATTGGTATGTTTGAAGGTATAATAGTCCCATTACGGTGCTCATCTCGGGAACAATGACCCCAGAGAGTGGTCGTGGAGGGGGCCCCCCGGATATACTGTGCTTATCACAGGATGTAACGACCCCAGAGACTGCTGCTCACTCGGGGGGCCCATCGTAAATACGGAAGACACATTAGAAACAAAATATACTTTCAAACTGAAACAGAAAACCCCCAGAGTGTTATCCAACATTCCATTAAAAGCATTATTGACCTTTGCAAAATCAGATTAAGAACTCCTCAATCACAAACCCTCCTCACTGATAACAGGCAACTGATAAACTAATGATTCCACTGTAATCAGTGGGTGTCAATAACTTGCTGGTAACCTCGGCCCACTGAGGAATTCCCTCCACTCAGCTGCCCCACACTATCACAGTGGAAGCGAGGATAAGGGGTGTGGAATCTATCCTCCCTCCATGTTATCACACCAGGTGTACCCTGCCCCCCTATCTACTATCATCCACCCTGTCCTTCCTACACACCAGGTGTAGCCCTGTCCTTCCTACACACCAGGTGTAGCCCTGTCCTTCCTACACACCAGGTGTAGCCCTGTCCTTCCTACACACCAGGTGTAGCCCTGTCCTTCCTACACACCAGGTGTAGCCCTGTCCTTCCTACACACCAGGTGTAGCCCTGTCCTTCCTACACACCAGGTGTAGCCCTGTCCTTCCTACACACCAGGTGTAGCCCTGTCCTTCCTACACACCAGGTGTAACCCTGTCCTTCCTACACACCAGGTGTAGCCCTGTCCTTCCTACACACCAGGTGTAGCCCTGTCCTTCCTACACACCAGGTGTAGCCCTGTCCTTCCTACACATCAGGTGTAGCCCTGTCCTTCCTACACACCAGGTGTAGCCCTGTCCTTCCTACACACCAGGTGTAGCCCTGTCCTTCCTACACACCAGGTGGAGCCCTGTCCTTCCTACACACCAGGTGTAGCCCTGTCCTTCCTACACACCTGGTGTAGCCCTGACCCCCCCCCCCCTTTACTACCTCGCCACAATAACCTTGCATTCCAGACCAGGTTCAGGCAGTGGAGGGAGTTCCTTGATCCAGATCCAAGATGTGTCAGGCACCCCAGATACCTACACATGTGTCCCTCTCCTTCGTGACCTCCAGCCAACACCCTTCCTGGTCTTAGTAACTCCCGAGGAAAAATGAGTCTTGAGGAAATAGTGTATGGTGCCAATCCACGCAGTTTCTTGAAGTCAATTTCCCGGTTGTGGAATGGCAGTGGGGGGTGTAGTGGCAGAGGGGGGTGTAGTGGCAGTGGGGGGTGTAGTGGCAGTGGGGGTGTAGTGGCAGTGGGGGTGTAGTGGCAGTGGGGGTGCAGTGGCAGTGCGGGTGTAGTGGCAGTGGGGGTGTAGTGGCATTGGGGGTGCAATGGAAGTGGAGGTTTAGTGGTTGTGCAGGGGTAGTACCAGCGTAGGGTAGTGGCAGTACAGGTGTAGTACCAGTGTAGGGTAGTGGCAGTACAGGTGTAGTACCAGTGTAGGGTAGTGGCAGTACAGGTGTAGTACCAGTGTAGGGTAGTGGCAGTGAGCTACCAATACAGTGGCTGTCAAGTTCCCCTCTCAGGCCCAAGTTACACCCCCAACCCCCCCTTTTTCTCTTCCAGCTTCACCCGCACATGGACTGCTGGCTCTTGGTCCACACACACACAGACACACACACACACACACACACACACACACACACACTACAAGAAGAACAAATTACAATTACGTAAAGAAATGATACGTCTGACGTCAGTCAACACAGAACACAAAATTGTGAAGCTTCACGGGACGAAAAAATTAGAAAAAAAAATCTAACGTTAAAAATTAAAAAAAATAATTGTAATACATATTTACAAACTAAATAAGAACATCAAAGTGAACATCGTGTCAGTTTTTATCATCATTTTCTCGAAATAAAGAGTTTTTTCTCTTATATTTTGGTACTTTAAATGGCGACTTTCCCGAAGTTTGAACACAAGTGTCAGGTCACGAGACTTTGATAAATAATTTACTATGATTATGAATAAATGGCGTTCCACCACATCTAACTACACACACAAAAAAAATAGATGAATTCACAAATAGAAAATGAATATCTTAAGCGATTTCATTACGAAAGTTTCAGTTCTTTTTTCATAGAATAAATAATTTTCTCATGAAGTATCGTTCACAAAAAGATACCAGATACATACATATACATATCAACGTATACATACATAAACATACACAGACACATACATATATATATACATGTATATATATTCATACATGCTGCCTTCATCCATTCTCGTCGCTACCCCGCCACACAGGAAATGGTCCGCCTCCCCTTACAGCTATATATACATATATACATATGTATATATGTATATATGGGCAAAACTGAAAGTTGATGGAGAGAGGTGGGTGATTATTGGTGCATATGCACCTGGGCATGAGAAGAAAGATCAAGAGAGGCAAGTGTTTTGGGAGCAGCTGAATGAGTGTGTTAGTGGTTTTGATGCACGAGACCGGGTTATAGTGATGGGTGATTTGAATGCAAAGGTGAGTAATGTGGCAGTTGAGGGAATAATTGGTATACATGGGGTGTTCAGTGTTGTAAATGGAAATGGTGAAGAGCTTGTAGATTTATGTGCTGAGAAAGGACTGATGATAGGGAATACCTGGTTTAAAAAGCGAGATATACATAAGTATACTTATGTAAGTAGGAGAGATGGCCAGAGAGCGTTATTGGATTACGTGTTAATTGACAGGCGTGCGAGAGAGAGACTTTTGGATGTTAATGTGCTGAGAGGTGCAACTGGAGGCTAAGGTGAAGATTTGTATGGGTTTTCAGAAAAGAAGAGTGAATGTTGGGGTGAAGAGGGTGGTGAGAGTAAGTGAGCTTGAGAAGGAGACCTGTGTGAGGAAGTACCAGGAGAGACTGAGTACAGAATGGAAAAAGGTGAGAACAATGGAAGTAAGGGGAGTGGGGGAGGAATGGGATGTATTTAGGGAATCAGTGATGGATTGCGCAAAAGATGCTTGTGGCATGAGAAGAGTGGGAGGTGGGTTGATTAGAAAGGGTAGTGAGTGGTGGGATGAAGAAGTAAGAGTATTAGTGAAAGAGAAGAGAGAGGCATTTGGACGATTTTTGCAGGGAAAAAATGCAATTGAGTGGGAGATGTATAAAAGAAAGAGACAGGAGGTCAAGAGAAAGGTGCAAGAGGTGAAAAAAAGGGCAAATGAGAGTTGGGGTGAGAGAGTATCATTAAATTTCAGGGAGAATAAAAAGATGTTCTGGAAGGAGGTAAATAAAGTGCGTAAGACAAGGGAGCAAATGGGAACTTCAGTGAAGGGCGCAAATGGGGAGGTGATAACAAGTAGTGGTGATGTGAGAAGGAGATGGAGTGAGTATTTTGAAGGTTTGTTGAATGTGTTTGATGATAGAGTGGCAGATATAGGGTGTTTTGGTCGAGGTGGTGTGCAAAGTGAGAGGGTTAGGGAAAATGATTTGGTAAACAGAGAAGAGGTAGTGAAAGCTTTGCGGAAGATGAAAGCCGGCAAGGCAGCAGGTTTGGATGGTATTGCAGTGGAATTTATTAAAAAAGGGGGTGACTGTATTGTTGACTGGTTGGTAAGGTTATTTAATGTATGTATGACTCATGGTGAGGTGCCTGAGGATTGGCGGAATGCGTGCATAGTGCCATTGTACAAAGGGAAAGGGGATAAGAGTGAGTGCTCAAATTACAGAGGTATAAGTTTGTTGAGTATTCCTGGTAAATTATATGGGAGGGTATTGATTGAGAGGGTGAAGGCATGTACAGAGCATCAGATTGGGGAAGAGCAGTGTGGTTTCAGAAGTGGTAGAGGATGTGTGGATCAGGTGTTTGCTTTGAAGAATGTATGTGAGAAATACTTAGAAAAGCAAATGGATTTGTATGTAGCATTTATGGATCTGGAGAAGGCATATGATAGAGTTGATAGAGATGCTCTGTGGAAGGTATTAAGAATATATGGTGTGGGAGGAAAGTTGTTAGAAGCAGTGAAAAGTTTTTATCGAGGATGTAAGGCATGTGTACGTGTAGGAAGAGAGGAAAGTGATTGGTTCTCAGTGAATGTAGGTTTGCGGCAGGGGTGTGTGATGTCTCCATGGTTGTTTAATTTGTTTATGGATGGGGTTGTTAGGGAGGTGAATGCAAGAGTTTTGGAAAGAGGGGCAAGTATGAAGTCTGTTGGGGATGAGAGAGCTTGGGAAGTGAGTCAGTTGTTGTTCGCTGATGATACAGCGCTGGTGGCTGATTCATGTGAGAAACTGCAGAAGCTGGTGACTGAGTTTGGTAAAGTGTGTGGAAGAAGAAAGTTAAGAGTAAATGTGAATAAGAGCAAGGTTATTAGGTACAGTAGGGTTGAGGGTCAAGTCAATTGGGAGGTGAGTTTGAATGGAGAAAAACTGGAGGAAGTGAAGTGTTTTAGATATCTGGGAGTGGATCTGGCAGCGGATGGAACCATGGAAGCGGAAGTGGATCATAGGGTGGGGGAGGGGGCGAAAATTCTGGGGGCCTTGAAGAATGTGTGGAAGTCGAGAACATTATCTCGGAAAGCAAAAATGGGTATGTTTGAAGGAATAGTGGTTCCAACAATGTTGTATGGTTGCGAGGCGTGGGCTATGGATAGAGTTGTGCGCAGGAGGATGGATGTGCTGGAAATGAGATGTTTGAGGACAATGTGTGGTGTGAGGTGGTTTGATCGAGTGAGTCACGTAAGGGTAAGAGAGATGTGTGGAAATAAAAAGAGCGTGGTTGAGAGAGCAGAAGAGGGTGTTTTGAAGTGGTTTGGGCACATGGAGAGGATGAGTGAGGAAAGATTGACCAAGAGGATATATGTGTCGGAGGTGGAGGGAACAAGGAGAAGAGGGAGACCAAATTGGAGGTGGAAAGATGGAGTGAAAAAGATTTTGTGTGATGGGGGCCTGAACATGCAGGAGGGTGAAAGGAGGGCAAGGAATAGAGTGAATTGGAGCGATGTGGTATACCGGGGTTGACGTGCTGTCAGTGGATTGAATCAAGGCATGTGAAGCGTCTGGGGTAAGCTATGGAAAGCTGTGTAGGTATGTATATTTGCATGTGTGGACGTATGTATATACATGTGTATGGGGGGGGTTGGGCCATTTCTTTCGTCTGTTTCCTTGCGCTACCTCGCAAACGCGGGAGACAGCGACAAAGTATAATAAAAAAAATAATAACATATATATATATATATATATATATATATATATATATATATATATATATATATATTGGAAAGGATCACAATTTTGCGCGTGATCAAGATGTTCCTATGACTCCACGGGGGGAAATGAAACACGATAAGTTCCCAAGTGCACCTTCGTGTAATAATCACATCATCAGGGGAGATACAAGAGAGAAATATAGCAGTCAGTTGATATATTTCTCTCATGTGTCTCCCTTGATAATGTGATTATTACACGAAAGTGCACTCTGGAACTTATCGTGTTTCATTTTCCCCATGGACTCGTAGATATATATATATATATATATATATATATATATATATATATATATATATATATATATATATATATATATTATTCCTGGGGATAGGAGAGAAAGAATACTTCCCACGTATTCTCTGCGTGTCATAAAAGGCGACTACAAGGGGAGGGAGCGGGGGGCTGGAAATCCTCCCCTGCAGTCTTTACTCTTCCAAACGAAGGAACAGAGAAGGTGGCCAAGTGAGGATATTCCCTCTAAGGCTCAGTCCTCTGTTGTTAACGCTACCTTGCTAACGCGGGAAATGGCGAATATGTATGAAAATTAGGGCCTCAGTTGCTGCCCGTAACGTCTATATAAACATTAAGAAAGAATATAGCCATTTCTTCTTTCCCTTCTCAAGACACGTCCTGCAAATGACTCCTCCAATATTGACGGACCCACTCCAAATATTTGTGGTCCACTAGGTGGGAAATATTCTCCTTCCTTGTCTATCACAAAGTCTATTTGTTAAAAAAAGGGGACCACCATCTCTCTCACCCATTCCCGTACCCATTCCACCCCCGTCCCTTTCAGAATCCCCCCTTCCAGAATCGTGTTCCATGGGACTTTTTTTTACCGTGTGCCTACCTCACTGCTGCCATTTTCTAACCATCTATCCAACTCCAGGGGTCGAACCCCGTCAGAAAGAAAATGGGAGGGAGGGGGACATAAATCACTTTCGACGTTATCGCCGTCATCATCTGCATAATTTCTTTCGATTTCTTTCTTTTTTTTCTCTCTCTCCGTAGTGGTTCCCCAGTTCCATAATAAGATCTCGTTCGTATCTTTGAATTTGGAGATATTATCTCCCAATTTGGAGATATTTCCCAATTTGGAGATATTATCTCCCAATTTGGAGATATTATCTCTAAATTTGGAGATATTATCACCCAATTTGGAGATATTACCTCAATTTGGAGATATCATCTCCTAATTTGGAGATATTATCTCCCAGTTCCCCCGGCTCTCAACTCGGCGGTCATTCCAGTGAAGAGAGAGAGAGAGAGAGAGAGAGAGAGAGAGAGAGAGAGAGAGAGAGAGAGAGAGAGAGAGAGAGAGAAGCAATATTCAGACATGAAAAAAAAATCTATCGACTTCCGATCTACTCACGTCAAAAATAGTTCTCTTTATCCCAATGGGGTCGTCTCGTCCTTATGGTAACTGGCTATATATATATATATATATATATATATATATATATATATATATATATATATATATATATATGTATATATATATATATATATATATATATCGAGGATGTAAGGCATGCGTACGTTTAGGAAGAGAGGAAAGTGACTGGTTCTCAGTGAATGTAGGTTTGCGGCAGGGGTGTGTGATGTCTCCATGGTTGTTTAATTTGTTTATGGATGGGGTTGTTAGGGAGGTGAATGCAAGAGTTTTGGAAAGAGGGGCAAGTATGAAGTCTGTTGGGGATGAGAGAGCTTGGGAAGTGAGTCAGTTGTTGTTCGCTGATGATACAGCGCTGGTGGCTGATTCATGTGAGAAACTGCAGAAGCTGGTGACTGAGTTTGGTAAAGTGTGCGGAAGAAGAAAGTTAAGAGTAAATGTGAATAAGAGCAAGGTTATTAGGTACAGTAGGGTTGAGGGTCAAGTCAATTGGGAGGTGAGTTTGAATGGAGAAAAACTGGAGGAAGTGAAGTGTTTTAGATATCTGGGAGTGGATCTGGCAGCGGATGGAACCATGGAAGCGGAAGTGGATCATAGGGTGGGGGAGGGGGCGAAAATTCTGGGAGCCTTGAAGAAGTGGAAGTCGAGAGCATTATCTCGGAAAGCAAAAATGGGTATGTTTGAAGGAATAGTGGTTCCAGCAATGTTGTATGGTTGCGAGGCGTGGGCTATGGATAGAGTTGTGCGCAGGAGGATGGATGTGCTGGAAATGAGATGTTTGAGGACAATGTGTGGTGTGAGGTGGTTTGATCGAGTAAGTAACGTAAGGGTAAGAGAGATGTGTGGAAATAAAAAGAGCGTGGTTGAGAGAGCAGAAGAGGGTGTTTTGAAATGGTTTGGGCACATGGAGAGAATGAGTGAGGAAAGATTGACCAAGAGGATATATATGTCGGAGGTGGAGGGAACGAGAAGAGGGAGACCAAATTGGAGGTGGAAAGATGGAGTGAAAAAGATTTTGTGTGATGGGGGCCTGAACATGCAGGAGGGTGAAAGGAGGGCAAGGAATAGAGTGAATTGGAGCGATGTGGTATACCGGGGTTGACGTGCTGTCAGTGGATTGAATCAAGGCATGTGAAGCGTCTGGGGTAAACCATGGAAAGCTGTGGAGGTATGTATATTTGCGTGTGTGGACGTATGTATATACATGTGTATGGGGTGGGTTGGGCCATTTCTTTCGTCTGTTTCCTTGCGCTACCTCGCAAACGCGGGAGACAGCGACAAAGCAAAAAGAAAAAAAAAAAATATATATATATACATTTATTTATTATACGTAGTTGCTGTCTCCCGCGTTAGCGAGGGAGCGCAAGGAAACAGACGAAAGAAATGGCCCAACCCACCCAAATGCATATGTATATACATACACTTACACATACGCACATATACATACCTATACATTTCAATGTATACATATATATACATACAAGACATACATATATATATATATATGTACATATTCATACTTGCTGCCCTCATCCATTCACGTCGCCACCCCGCCACACATGAAGTGGCACCCCCCCCTTTCCCACACGCGCGCACGAGGTAGCGCTAGGAAAAGACAACAAAGGCCCCATTCGTTCACACTCAGTCTCTAGCTGTCATGTGTAATGCACCGAAACCACAGCTCCCTTTCCACATCCAGGCCCCACAAAACTTTCCATGGTTTACCCCAGACTCTTCACATGCCCTGGTTCAATCCATTGACAGCACGTCGATCCCGGTATACCACATCGTTCCAATTCACTCTATTCCTTGCCCTCCTTTCACCCTCCTGCATGTTAAGGCCCCGATCGCTCAAAAATCTTTTTTACTCCATCCTTCCACCTCCAATTTGGTCTCCCACTTGTCCTCGTTCCCTCTACCTTTGACACATATATCCTCTTTGTCAATCTTTCCTCACTTATTCTCTCCATGTGACCAAATCATTTCAATACACCCTCTTCTGCTCTCTCAACAACACTCTTTTTATTTTCACAAACAATCCTACTTCTTCATCCCACCACTCACTACCCTTTCTAATCTGCCCACCTCCCACGCTTCTCATGCCACAAGCATCTTTTGCGCAAGCCATCACGGCTTCCCTAAACACATCCCATTCCTCCCCTATGAGTCCACGGGGAAATTAAACAAGTTCCCAAGTGCACTTTCGTGTAATAATCACATCATCAGGGGAGACACAAGAAAGAAATATAGCAGTCAGTTGATATACAACGAAGAGACGTAGCTAGGACGCCATTTGGCAAACAACGATGTGATTATTACACGAAAGTGCACTTGGGAACTTGTCGTGTTTCATTTTCCCCTGTGGATAAGAAAGGCATTTAGTTGATCACGTTAGGGGGGAAAAAAAATGATGCATTCGTGGAAGCGCTGCACAACATTCATGACACACACACACACACACACACACACACACACGAATCACTATGTACACTTTTACCTACATGGTTCACGTGTTATCATTTACTAAAAGGGGTCCATTTAATCTGCGTGGACAGCTGTGTACATACATACGACCTAACCATGTTAGCGTGTTGACCCCCAGCACGCTCCAGCCTCCCTGGGTGTGGTCTGGGTGGGTGAGAGAGAGAGAGAGAGAGAGAGAGAGAGAGAGAGAGAGAGAGAGAGAGAGAGAGAGAGAGAGAGAGAGAGAGAGAGCCAAGGGCCATGTCACCTGTACTGCCATTAACACACTGCGTTCAACGCACTCGTTAAGCCTCATGACAAATGAGTGGTATCATTGCACGTGTCTATCATCATTAAACCTCACCTCATGCGCAAATTATGAGGGAGGTTATCTATCTATCTATCTATATATATATATACATAGATTATATATATATATATATATATATATATATATATATATATATATATATATATATATATATATATATATATATATATCTGAAATCCGTAATTTATAGTTATCTGTATGCGTTTAGACATTTGAATTAGGTTTTGACTCATACACTTTACGTCAGCTAACACCATGAGTAGTTTTCATGAGGGCAGTCCGACTACTGGGCCCTCATGACAAATATCTCTCACGGTAATTTGACTACTAACCTCATGAGACGTAATTATGAGGGATAATCTGACAAGTAACCTCATAAGAAGTAATTATGAGGAGTAATCTAACAAACCTCATAAGAAGTAATTATGAGAGTAATCTAACAAACCTCATAAGAAGTAATTATGAGGGTAATTACTATATATATACACACACAAATATAAAACAAGAAATTCTGATGTTAATATGATTGTAAAAATGAGAATCTTTCCCGAATACAGAATATGGTTGAAGTCTTCAGGGAAATGACTGCTGGCAGAGGCGTTCGCCAGCATAATTGATTGTCATATAATTAATCGCCAGCGTTATGTCTCTCTTGGTCGCCTGTTACGACCCACACAAGAAGGAGTCGAACCTCCACGACTACCAACTCCAACAGATTCTTAACGACCCTTGAGCACGACGGTACGACCCTTGAGCACGACGGTACGACCCTTGAGCACGACGGTACAACCCTTGAGCACGACGGTACGATCCTTGGTCACGACGGTACGACCCATGAGCACTACGGTACGACCCCTAAGCACAATGGAACAATCCTTGACCACGACGGTACGACCATTGAGCACGACGGTACGACCATTGAGCACGACGGTACGACAGTTGAGCACGACGGTAGAACTATTGAACAAAAAGTTATGACCCATTAGCACGACGGTACGACTCATGAGCACGACGATACGACCATTAAGCACGGTAGTACGACCCTCGAGCACAACAGTACGACCCTCAAGCACAATGGAACAACCCTTGAGCTCGACGGTGCACGACCCATAAGCACGAGGGAGTGACTCGACCACGACGGTACGACCCTTGAGTACGACGGTACGACCCTTGAGTACGACGGTACGACCCTTGAGTACGACGGTACGACCCTCGAACACGACAATATGCCTCCTGGGTACGCTGGCGTGACCTCTGACCTGACCTTCCAGTGTCCGACACGGGGTCGTGCCGTCGGACTCGAGGGGGGAGGGGGAGGGGTCGTACCCCCGTCTTCTAAGCTCCCCAGAGCTTCAATATTCTTCCAAGTTTTCGTCCCATCATTTCCTCACACGTGATGCTGGATGAATTAACGACACGGACCGTGTGTTTCCCGGGTGAGAAGGTCCCGTGTGGCGCTCGCACTCTGCACGAGACAAGGGCCTGGGTCGGGAGAACACGTGCCACTCACGATAGATAGATAGATAGATAGATAGATAGATAGATAGATAGATAGATAGATAGAGAGAGAGAGAGAGAGAGAGAGAGAGAGAGAGAGAGAGAGAGAGAGAGAGAGGAGTTATGACTGTTCTGGTGGCGACACAGCTCTCTAGCACCATGCCCACCATCTGGGAAACAGCAGCCCACCATGCCCACCATGCCCACCCTCTGGGAAACAGCAGCCCACCATGCCCACCCTCTGGGAAACAGCAACCCACCATGCCCACCCTAGGGAAGCAGCAGCAGCAACCCACCATGCCCACCCTAGGGAAGCAGCAGCAGCAACCCACCATGCCCACCCTAGGGAAGCAGCAGCCCACCCGTCCGTGCTACTCTCTCGCAGGGGGGGGTCAACACCCCTGGACCAGGGTGCTTCACGCAACTCATCTCGTCTCTCCTGATTGCGTCTCTCACCACACAAAAACATTTTGCCCTTCGAAATAACGGCGAATATCCCTTATATATATATATATATATATATATATATATATATATATATATATATATATATATATATATATATCCCTGGGGATAGGGAAGAAAGAATACTTCCCACGTTATTTCCCTGCGTGTCGTAGAACGCGACTAAAAGGGGAATGAGCGGGGGGCTGGAAATCCTCCCCTTTCATTTCTTTTTTAATTTTCCAAAAGAAGGAACAGAGAAGGGGGCCAGGTGAGGATATTAACTCAAAGGTCCAGTCCTATGTTCTTAACGCTAACTCGCTAACGCGGGAAATGGCGAATAGTTTGAAAGAAGAAAGAAAGAATATATATATATATATATATATATATATATATATATATATATATATATATATATATATATTCATATATAAATTCAGATGTATTCCTTTCTTATCCACTGGGAAATGAAACACGATAAGTCCCCAGGTGCACTTTCGTGTAATGATCACATCGCCTGTGTGTGTGTGTGTGTGTGTGTGTGTGTGATTACTTATCTGTAATCAACTATTTGTGCTTTATGGCGCAATTGTACACTCGAGGGTGGGGTCCCCCATCTCTTGAGCATTTACATACATGACGCACAGAGGGGAACCTGATCTCACCTCACCACTGTGGAGCGAAGCGAGACGAAAATGCGTCCTAAGAGAGAGACATCTCGCGAAGTCACAAGCTGGAAAACACCGCTGATGGAGGCGACCCGGAGTGAGAGAGAGAGAGAGAGAGAGAGAGAGAGAGAGAGAGAGAGAGAGAGAGAGAGAGAGAGAGAGAGAGAGAGAGAGAGAGAAACAATCCGTCAATTTGAGCGAGACCCCCCCCCCCCCCCCAAGAGAGGGGAAGGTGCGTTGGGTATGTTTACCGAGAGTGAAGGACGAGACGAGGAGGACACACACACACACACACACACACACACACACACACACACACACACACACACACACACACACACATACACACACACACACACACACACACACACACACACCCAAGCAACAGACGGAAGATCAAAGACGGACAGAGGTGTTTCACCCGGATACTGGCGAGTGAAACACGGGGCGCTGCAACCCCCCAGAGAGAGAGAGAGAGAGAGAGAGAGAGAGAGAGAGAGAGAGAGAGAGAGAGAGAGAGAGAGAGAGAGAGAGAGAGATACAGAAAAAACAAGAAAACAGATACATCAAGAAGGACCAGACGGTGATACAGAGGGTGACGAAGGAGGCAAAAAAATAAAAGAAATAAAAGAGACGGGGGAAGAGAAAGTGTCGGATGAAAGCAAAACGAAAACAGAAATGAAGAAAAACTAAATATAAATACATTGAGGCACAGAGGTGGATGGACGCTCTGTAGCACAGACGGCAGGAAGAACTGTGACACAGACATGAGGTTCATCCAGGGCGAGTCATGACGTGTGTCTGTGGCACAGAGAGAGAGAGACGCCACAAAATGGCAAATCAAATAGGTATAATATCATTACATAGAAAATGGGGAGACGTCATGGATCCAGAGGGAGAAACGAGCGACACAGAGGAAAAATATATTAACAAAAGACAACATGCGAGCCAACGTAAAAATGGAAGAGTCTTGCAAAGAAAACGCGGGAGGAGGAGGAGCCACGACGATATACAACACGGACCTGTTTACGTGCGACTTATTTCAGGGTTGGGTTCAACGACGCGACAACAGCACAAGAGGTGCCAATTTTGTTCCGTGAAGGCGAGCGGATGGAGGAAATACATGTGGGTTTTGGGAAAGTCCATTTCAGATGGCATGAACCCGGCCACTGGGAGAAAATGGGAAGGGTAGAAGAACCTGGAAATAAGACCAGGAGTGTGGAGGCCATAGGTAAGTGTTGTGATGGCGAGATGCGCCACGTCTAGACTCAGGGTGGATCAAGGACTGCAAGTGGGGCTCCCACAGCGGCCAGGAAGCCGGCCACGTCCACCGGGGCAAGGGAGCTGTGGTTTCGGTGCATTATTACATGACAGCTAGAGACTGAGTGTGACCGAATGGGGTCTTTGTTGTCTTTTCCTAGCGCTACCTCGCACACATGAGGGGGGAAGGGGTTGCTATTCCATGTGTGGCGGGGTGGCGATGGGAATAAATAAAGGCAGACAGCGGTGTGCGGCACGAGTTCGGTGTCTCCTTTGCGTCCGCTGCTGGTTGGGTAATAACGGGTGGCTTCCAAAGTGCAAGTGGGAGAAAGCTGACTCGTGTATGTCCGGGGAGTGTGGTTTCCAATGTAGGGGTTGGAGTTGAAGACTCAATTAGGGGGTCGGGTGTCCAGTGCTTGTCCGGTCATTTCAGTGTCTATGTACTTCTTGTGTGTTTGTTTGTGTATGTTATGGGAGGTGGGATCGCTATGTAGAGGTTGCTGAAGTGTGAGGGAGCGCTAAGCATTTATTTTGCCCTTTGGAGGTTTAGTGCACAGTTATTAGAGAACTGTGGGAGGGCAGGGTCTACTGTTGTTACACAGACTCTGGTCTGATATGTCGAGATGAGAGTGTATCACCAGAATCTATGTCTCATTGTGAAGGGGTTCGTTATATGTGGTTTCTTGGCCCGAAGTCTATGTTCCAAGTACAGTATTTTGAATGGGTTGCATGAGAATGCGAAGGCCAGAGTGGTGAGGCATAGCTTAATGTGGAGCAGATGAATTGCTTGTGGAAGATGTCGAGGTAATTTTTCCATAGTCCAAATCTGGTGCCGGTGAGTGTTCTGAGGGCATGTATTCCGTGTGTCGCTTCGGTGCTGGTGTTGCTAGGATGGGTAGCTTGGTGCTCCTAGAATAGTGGATGTCTTGTTCACTGAGAGAGAGAGAGAGGGAAATGTCAATTCATGATGACTGGACGGGGTCAGCTGGGTTCGTGCGTGTGTGTGTGTGTGTGTGTGTGTGTGTGTGTGTGTGTGTGTGTGTGTGTGTGTGTGTGTGTGTGTGTGTGTGTGTGCGTGTCTGGCTTTGAAGAAATGACTGAAGACTTCAGTGGAGAAGCAGACAATCTGGTCTGGGTGAGACGTTGGTCCAGTGGTATAGCATATTAATGCTACTCTGGTGCCAGGGTGTTGTGATGTGATTGCGAGGTTGTCTGCATTTCAAAGGACCTTCATGTTAAGCTTTGCCTGGAGTATAATATATATATATATATATATATATATATATATATATATATATATATATATATATATATATATGCCTTCTCATATGGAGAAGGCATATGATAGAGTTGATAGAGATGCTCTGTGGAAGGTATTAAGAATATATGGTGTGGGAGGAAAGTTGTTAGAAGCAGTGAAAAGTTTTTATCGAGGATGTAAGGCATGTGTACGTGTAGGAAGAGAGGAAAGTGATTGGTTCTCAGTGAATGTAGGTTTGCGGCAGGGGTGTGTGACGTCTCCATGGTTGTTTAATTTGTTTATGGATGGGGTTGTTAGGGAGGTGAATGCAAGAGTTTTGGAAAGAGGGGCAAGTATGAAGTCTGTTGTGGATGAGAGAGCTTGGGAAGCGAGTCAGTTGTTGTTCGCTGATGATACAGCGCTGGTGGCTGATTCATGTGAGAAACTGCAGAAGCTGGTGACTGAGTTGGGTAAAGTGTGTGAAAGAAGAAAGTTAAGAGTAAATGTGAATAAGAGCAAGGTTATTAGGTACAGTAGGGTTGAGGGTCAAGTCAATTGGGAGGTGAGTTTGAATGGAGAAAAACTGGAGGAAGTAAAGTGTTTTAGATATCTGGGAGTGGATCTGGCAAGGGATGGAACCATGGAAGCGGAAGTGGATCATAGGGTGGGGGAGGGGGCGAAAATCTTGGGAGCCTTGAAGAATGTGTGGAAGTCGAGAACATTATCTCGGAAAGCAAAAATGGGTATGTTTGAAGGAATAGTGGTTCCAACAATGTTGTATGGTTGTGAGGCGTGGACTATGGATAGAGTTGTGCGCAGGAGGATGGATGTGCTGGAAATGAGATGTTTGAGGACAATGTGTGGTGTGAAGTGGTTTGATCGAGTAAGTAACGTAAGGGTAAGAGAGATGTGTGGAAATAAAAAGAGCGTGGTTGAGATAGCAGAAGAGGGTGTTTTGAAATGGTTTGGGCACATGGAGTGAATGAGTGAGGAAAGATTGACCAAGAGGATATATGTGTCGGAGGTGGAGGGAACGAGGAGAAGTGGGAGACCAAATTGGAGGTGGAAAGATGGAGTGAAAAAGATTTTGTGTGATCGGGGCCTGAACATGCAGGAGGGTGAAAGGAGGGCAAGGAATAGAGTGAATTGGATCGATGTGGTATACCGGTGTTGACGTGCTGTCAGTGGATTGAATCAGGGCATGTGAAGCGTCTGTGGTAAACCATGGAAAGCTGTGTAGGTATGTATATTTTCGTGTGTGGACGTGTATGTATAAACATGTGTATGGGGGTGGGTTGGGCCATTTCTTTCGTCTGTTTCCTTGCGCTACCTCGCAAACGCGGGAGACAGCGACAAAAAATTATATATATATATATATATATATATATATATATATATATATATATATATATATGTATATATATATATAGATCCGAAGTGTACTTTTGTGTAATAATCACATCATCAGGGGAGACACAAGAGAGAAATATAACAGTCACCTGATATACAACGAAGATACGTAGCTAAGACGCCATTTGATAAACATGCTATATATATATATATATATATATATATATATATATATATATATATATATATATATATATATATACATATATATATATATATATATATATATATATATATATATATATATATAGTATCTATATCTAGAAGTCGGTTATTTCCTTACGATACAGTGTAAAATATACTGCCTGGGCTAAAGCTATGGAACCCATGTGCAAAATACAATAAACCATTTCTCTAATTTCACCTCCTCACCGCTATGACATCTCATGTCTCAAATGATGGCACAATGCACACAACAGACTGTCCTCCTAGCGTTGACCAGCTGACGTCAAGTTCTGGGTGAACTGTGCATTGTGGGAAGTACCGACACGACTGGAACCAAGCGTCTCAAAATGACCCCTCGTCGTCGTCGTCGCTGGGCCTCGAGTATGACTCAACTTCGAGGGGGGGTCAGAGACAAAACCGAACCAATCATACATGACTTGTCCTCGAGATTTAGACTATAGGAAGCAACAGAGGAGCAGTCCGGGGCATATCTTTCGCCATGGGCGATAAGTGACTACTGGCAGATCATGTGACGCTGGAGAGGAGAGACATTAGAATGGTTACATATGAGGCAAGGAAGGGTCGTGTTGATATGTGTCGCTGAGTATAGGACGAAACTTAGACTCTCAGGGTTCGAACCCCAAACAACGTGATGCACAGGGCTGAAACGCTGACCATGTAATTCTCACTTTACTAAACCTCTTCTTGCTCCTCTTCCCTCCCAGGAACCCTCCCACAAAAACCCTTCCTGTCCTCCAACTCCTGCGACCGCTCCCTCCAAACTACCAGTTGATATAGACTACCAAAGCTTGTCCTCCAACCACGCAGACAGCAATAAGATAATACATTTACTTATTTATTTGCTTTGTCGCTGTCTCCCGCGTTAGCGAGGTAGCGCAAGGAAATAGACGAAAAAATGGCCCAACCTACCCACATACACATGTATATACATACACGTCCACACACGCATATATACATACCTATACATCTCAATGTACACATATATATACACACAGACATATACATATATACACATGTACATAATTCATACTATCTGCCTTTATCTATTCCCATCGCCAACCCGCCACACATGGAATAACAGCCCCCTCCCCCCTCATGTGTGCGAGGTAGCGCTAGGAAAAGACAACAAAGGCCCCATTCGTTCACACTCAGTCTCTAGCTGTCATGTAATAATGCACCGAAACCACAGCTCCCTTTCCACATCCAGGCCCCACACAACTTACCATGGCATACCCCAGACGCTTCACATGCCCTGGTTCAATCAATTGACAGCACGTCGACCCCGGTATACCACATCGTTCCAATTCACTCTATTCCTTGCATACCTTTCACCCTCCTGCATGTTCAGGCCCCGATCACTCAAAATCTTTTTCAATCCATCTTTCCACCTCCAATTTGGTCTCCCACTTCTCGTTTCCTCCACCTCTGACACATATATCCTCTTGGTCAATCTTTCCTCACTCATTCTCTCCATGTGACCAAACCATTTCAAAACACAATCTTCTGCTCTCTCAACCACACTCTTTTTATTTCCACACATCTCTCTTACCCTTACATTACTTACTCGATCAAACCACCTCACACCACATATTGTCCTCAAACATCTCATTTCCAGCACATCCACCCTCCTGCGCACAACTCTATCCATAGCCCACGTCTCGCAACCATACAACATTGTTGGAACCACTACTCCTTCAAACATACCCATTTTTGCTTTCCGAGATAATGTTTTCGACTTCCAAACATTCTTCAAGGCTCCCAGAACTTTCGTCCCCTCCCCCACCCTATGATTCACTTCCGCTTCCATGGTTCCATCCGCTGCCAGATCCACTCCCAGATATCTAAAACACTTTACTTCCTCCAGCTTCTCTCCGTTCAAACTTACCTCCCAATTGACTTTACCCTCAACCCTACTGTACCTAATAACCTTGCTCTTATTCACATTTACTCTTAACTTTCTTCTTTCAGTCACCAGCTTCTGCAGTTTCTCACATGAATCAGCCATCAGCGCTGTATCATCAGCGAACAACAACTGACTCACTTCCCAAGCTCTCTCATCCACAACAGACAGCATACTTGCCCCTCTTTCCAAAACTCTTGCATTCACCTCCCGAACAACTCCATCCATAAACAAATTAAACAACCATGGAGACATCACACACCCCTGCCGCAAACCTTACATTCACTGAGAACCAATCACTTTCCTCTCTTCCTACACGTACACATGCCTTATATCATCGATAAAAACTTTTCACTGTTTCTAACAACTTGCCTCCCACACCATATATTCTTAATACCTTCCACAGAGCATCTCTATCAACTCTATCATGTGCCTTCTCCAGATCCATAAATGCTATATACAAATCCATTTGCTTTTCTAAGTATTTCTCACATACATTCTTCAAAGCAAACACCTGATCCACACATCCTCTACCACTTCTGAAACCACACTGCTCTTCCCCAATCTGATTCTCTGTACATGCCTTCACCCTCTCAATCAATACCCTCACATATAATTTCCCAGGAATACTCAACAAGCTTATACCTCTGTAATTTGAGCACTCACTCTTATCCCCTATGCCTTTGTACAATGGCACTATGGAAGCATTCCGCCAATCCTCAGGCACCTCACTATGAATCATACATACATCAAATAACCTTACCAACCAGTCAACAATACAGTCACCCCTTTTT
This sequence comes from Panulirus ornatus, assembly GCF_036320965.1. NCBI lineage: Eukaryota > Metazoa > Arthropoda > Malacostraca > Decapoda > Palinuridae > Panulirus > Panulirus ornatus. The sequence goes on from NC_092273.1 coordinate 26,181,928, forward strand.
TTTTTTTTTTATAAATTCCACTGCAATACCATCCAAACCTGCTGCCTTGCCGGCTTTCATCTTCCGCAAAGCTTTTACTACCTCTTCTCTGTTTACCAAATCATTTTCCCTAACCCTCTCACTTTGCACACCACCTCGATCTGCCACTCTATCATCAAACACATTCAACAAACCTTCAAAATACTCACTCCACCTCCTTCTCACATCACCACTACTTGTCATCACCTCCCCATTAGGCCCCTCAACTGAAGTTCCCATTTGCTCCCTTGTCTTACGCACTTTATTTACCTCCTTCCAAAACATCTTTTTATTCTCCCTAAAATTTAATGATACTCTCTCACCCCAACTCTCATTTGCCCTCTTTTTCACCTCCTGCACCTTTCTCTTGACCTCCTGCCTCATTCTTTTATACATCTCCCACTCATTTGCATTTTTCCCTGTAAATCGTCCAAATGCCTCTCTCTTCTCTTTCACTAATAACCTTGTTCATCCCACCACTCACTACCCTTTCTAATCAACCCACCTCCCACGCTCCTCATGCCACAAGCATCTTTTGCGCAAGCCATCACTGCTTCCCTAAATGCATTCCATTCCTCCCCCACTCCCCTTACTTCCTTTGTTTTCACCTTTTTCCATTCTGTACTCAGTCTCTCCTGGTACTTCCTCTCACAAGTCTCCTTCTCAAGCTCACTTACTCTCACCACTCTCTTCACCCCAACATTCTCTCTTCTTTTCTGAAAACCCCTACAAATCTTCACCCTCGCCTCCATAAGATAATGATGAGACATCCCTCCAGTTGCACCTCTCAGCACATTAACATCCAAAAGTCTCTCTTTCGCGCGCCTATTAATTAACACTTAATCCAATAACGCTCTCTGGCCATCTCTCCTACTTACACACGTATACTTATGTATATTTCGCTTTTTAAACCAGGTATTCCCAATCACCAGTCCTTTTTTCAGCACATAAATCTACAAGCTCTTCACAATTTCCATTTACAAAACTGAACACCCCATGTATACCAATCATTCCCTCAACTGCCACATTACTCACCTTTGCATTTAAATCACCCATCACTATAACCCGGTCTCGTGCATCAAAACCACTAACACACTCACACAGCTGCTCCCAAAACACTTGCCTCTCATGGTCTTTCTTCTTCATGCCCAGGTGCATATGCACCAATAATCACCCATCTCTCTCCATCCACTTTCAGTTTTACCCATATCAATCTAGAATTTTACTTTACTAAACCTCTTCTTCTTCCTCCTCTCCCCTCCCAGGAACCCCTCCCACAAAACCCTTCCTGTCCGAATAACGCCTCACAAAATACCGAGGCAATCTTCACTCACAACACAATACCAGCGTCGAGCTGTTGTATAACAGGTCTCGAGGGATGAGGAGAGGGAATCCATAAACTCTCGTATGGCTTTTGTCTTGGGCACTTGGCCATTGTGGCCACTCTTGTGTAACGCCAGGCTCCAAGTGGCCAAGGACAGCTCCCGCGGCCATCCAGGGTGACAAGGAGAGACCCAAGGGTCTCCTTCCCTGCTGCCGAGGGCAGCCCTAGCCCTCCTGTATGGGGCCAAGGGCAGCCCCACGGCGCCTCAAGAGTAACCACAACCCACCATCTGTGGGGCCATAACCCTTCATCTCTGGGGCCATAGGCCTCCATCTCTGGGGCCATAGGCCTCCATCTCTGGGGCCATAGGCCTCCATCTCTGGTGGCCATAGACCTCCATCTCTGGGGGCCACAGACCTCCATCTCTGGGGGCCACAGACCTCCATCTCTGGTGGCCACAGGCCTCCGTCTCTAGGGGCCACAGGCCTCCGTCTCTGGGGGCCACAGGCCTCCGTCTCTAGGGGCCACAGGCCTCCGTCTCTGGGGGCCACAGGCCTCCGTCTCTGGGGGCCACAGGCCTCCGTCTCTGGGGGCCACAGGCCTCCGTCTCTGGGGGCCACAGGCCTCCGTCTCTGGGGGCCACAGGCCTCCGTCTCTGGGGGCCACAGGCCTCCGTCTCTGGGGGCCACAGGCCTCCGTCTCTGGGGGCCACAGGCCTCCGTCTCTGGGGGCCACAGGCCTCCGTCTCTGGGGGCCACAGGCCTCCATCTCTGGGGGCCACAGGCCTCCATCTCTGGGGGCCACAGGCCTCCATCTCTGGGGGCCACAGACCTCCATCTCTGGGGGCCACAGACCTCCATCTCTGGGGGCCACAGACCTCTATCTCTGGGGGCCACAGACCTCCATCTCTGGGGGCCACAGACCTCCATCTCTGGGGGCCACAGACCTCCATCTCTGGGGGCCACAGACCTCCATCTCTGGGGGCAACAGACCTCCATCTCTGGGGGCAACAGACCTCCATCTCTGGGGGCAACAGACCTCCATCTCTGGGGGCAACAGACCTCCATCTCTGGGGCCCACAGACCTCCATCTCTGGGGCCCACAGACCTCCATCTCTGGGGGCCACAGACCTCCATCTCTGGGGGCCACAGACCTCCATCTCTGGGGGCCACAGACCTCCATCTCTGGGGGCCACAGACCTCCATCTCTGGGGGCCACAGACCTCCATCTCTGGGGGCCACGGACCTCCATCTCTGGGGGCCACAGACCTCCATCTCTGGGGGCCACAGACCTCCATCTCTGGGGGCCACAGACCTCCATCTCTGGGGGCCACAGACCTCCATCTCTGGGGGCCACAGACCTCCATCTCTGGGGGCCACAGACCTCCATCTCTGGGGGCCACAGACCTCCATCTCTGGGGGCCACAGACCTCCATCTCTGGGGGCCACAGACCTCCATCTCTGGGGGCCACAGACCTCCATCTCTGGGGGCCACAGACCTCCATCTCTGGGGGCCACAGACCTCCATCTCTGGGGGCCACAGACCTCCATCTCTGGGGGCCACAGACCTCCATCTCTGGGGGCCACAGACCTCCATCTCTGGGGGCCACAGACCTCCATCTCTGGGGGCCACAGACCTCCATCTCTGGGGGCCACAGACCTCCATCTCTGGGGGCTACGGACCTCCATCTCTGGGGGCTACGGACCTCCATCTCTGGGGGTCACGGACGTATATATAGTCACCCCCCTAAACATACCAGTTTTCCCGATTTAGCGACTTTTTATCTTCGTCAGGTCTCAGCCCAGAGAAAATGACAGTGTTACTCCCTGCGAATATTATTCTGAACACATCTTGGTCCTGAAAAATATTGTCAGTAGTGACGAAGGCGACGCGCGTTCGGTGTCAAGTGACTCAACATGTGGGCAAAAGAGGACATGGCTGCCCGTAAGTGAACCAGTTCCCTGAAGCAAATCACTTACGTATCAACACATTCATACTTACGACAGGATCTCATATGGGAACTAAACTGGAGGACCAAATATGGACTAGAGATGATCCTCGTCACACACCAACGCTCGAGATTAAGAGAGAGAGAGAAAAAAAAACCTATAGGAAGGCGTTCTCCCATTTTCTTAAAAGTCCTCACAGAAAACGCGTCATTCCTGGGCTACAAAGAGCTGTTGGAGAGTAAGGCGAGACTGTGAACCTTCTCGTTTCTCCTACCTGCAGAAGGGGCGGCCGACCTGAGACACGGCGGGAGTACGAAGATGATTCGAGGGAGGGTTTCGATCCCCCAAGGCCCAATTTCCATTTCGTCGTCGGGAGAGTGGAGGGACATGACGTACCAGCCGCTTGGCTAACCACCACCCTCCCGACCCTGATGAGAGTGGGAAACGTGGAGATCCGTGACGGATTTCTCCTCCCCGGGTGACCCCACCCGTGGGGCTACCAACGAACAGACTCTTAAGAATACAGATGACCTCTGGGGAAAATCCCCCAAAACTTTGGGCGTAAATGAAGTCAGACATGGACTTGAAGCTAAGATTTGTAAAGTCTGACTTGAAACGTACTCAGGGTACAGCTCTGAATCAACTGGCAAATTACAGTTCAACAGTCCTGCTGAATATGGAAAGTCCTTTGCCTCGTTCGAAGTCCAAAGTTTCCCCCGTACAAGTTTTTTCACCATTAGCACCAGTGAGACTTGACAGATCGGACTTAGAATACCGGGCCTAGAGCAAGGGTATTAAAGCCTTTAAAAAACTCCGAATACCTGTTTTAGATTCACCTCTTGACCCTCTCAGTCCAGAAATCATTATCTTCGCTCGCAGCCGAACCCTCTACCCTTCGTGTATCTTCTTTTTCAAATGGGGTGACCCGGATCTAAGACACCAGCGAGGCTTCAAGGGCGAGGTTGAGTTTCATATGATCTGAATTCGAATGCCACTTGGCTATGTCACCTTGGCCTAAGCTTCACCAGAGATCATTACACCTGTTTTCTTCCTCATTTTCCATCTTCTGCAGTTCAGTACAATTGTCTTCGTGTTACTATTACCTATGTATAAGACTTGGCAGTTATCTATATTAGGATGCGCGTGCCCAGCCCATCAATCTGTCTGCCATCTTGCACCTGGAGACGTTTCCATATCTGTCGTGGCTTAATCTCCCAACTTTTCACATCATCTACCGTAGCCCATGGTCAATGTCATTCATGTATGTATATGAACATGGCTGATCCCGGAGCCACGCCACTTCTTACGTCAAACATCTCTAAGACTTGATTGTCAATCATTACGCTTTGTTTACTTTCGTATGAACATGGGTTATCAAAACCTCTCACACTGGTCATTATCTACCTGGACTGGATAATTTCCATGCTGTGTCTCAGCCCTCTGGTTCGCTGGAAAGGGGAAAAAAAAATAGGAGTAGAGAAAAGCTGCAAGTTCTCAGATCTCTCAATGGCATTTTGAAGTCCCAGTGTGATGCCCTTGGGATTTTGGTTAAAAGGTGGATCTGGGGTTCTTTGACTGTCGCTTGCTTCAGACCAGGGTGTGTCGCTTGCTTCAGACCAGGGTATGTCGCTTGCTTCAGACCAGGGTATGTCGCTTGCTTCAGACCAGGGTGTGTCGCTTGCTTCAGACCAGGGTGTGTCGCTTGCTTCAGGCCAGGGTGTGTCGCTTGCTTCAGACCAGGGTGTGTCGCTTGCTTCAGACCAGGGTGTGTCGCTTGCTTCAGACCAGGGTGTGTCGCTTGCTTCAGACCAGGGTGTGTCGCTTGCTTCAGACCAGGGTGCTTGAAACGTACAGATGCGACCTGACCTTGCGAGCGACCGCGAACAAGCACCAGCGAATGAGCCAAAGCAAATGTTCGCTCGCTCAACGTTGGACGGAAGAACGTTCGAGTCGTAGTCAAACGTGAGCCAGCGCACACAGGAAGCCTACGTTCCACACAGCTGTCGGTACAGCGAAAGGGAGAGTTTGTCTCTCTGCTCGGAAGGTCTGGACGTCGGCTAGCTGTGTGTCTCAGCTCGGGAACCAGGTCGTCATCCACCAACACATCTGGTCCAACAAACCCTTGGATGACGACAACCCATGGACGACAATAACGTATGAATAACAACGATTGTTCTTACTTGTTCTTCTCAAGACTGGTAGAACATGACACGTTTCCTCCACCTGCACTACGTAACGCCAGGGGGCGCCACAGGACAACGAATCATACAAACACAAAAGAGAAGGACTACCTCGCCTCCTTTGCGCCCTTACGATCAATGTCCATCGAAGTCGCGTCCCTACAGAGCTTCATCCCACGGGACTGTGGGATCACACGAGAAAAAGACAGACGGGGAAAAGAGACGCGATTAATGACGGGACAGCCCTCCCTCCCTCCCTCCTACAAAACCTCCATGCAACGCTGGTTCATTAACGCGAGTACTGAGGAGGGGGCGCGACCCCCCTCCCCGCCCACGCCCCTGCCAATGGATAGGCCGCAGCCAACAGCAATCGCCTGAAGGCGAGGTGGTGAGGCGGGACCTCTGTCTACTACACCCAGGGCTGCCACCTCATGGAAGCTCAAGGGCAGGTATATTTCCTCACACCTCATCGCTGAGGGGAGAACTCACTAACATGGAGGGGCGTCAGATGTGGAGTTCACACAGCCACTTGACCACCCTGGCGAGCCTCAAGGCGTGGGGGACGGGGCACGGGGCACGGGGCGGCGGAGGGGCGGAGGACGCCCCGTGAGGAGAATTTCTGAGGAGGTCTTGGGGGTCCTCCGGCCGCAGGCGCTGTAGGAGTACTGATGGCTAATTAGAACTCCCCCCTCCTCTCCTCTCCCCTCGATTCCTGCTCGACTTGCCCACCCGAGCGAGGGAGCGTCAGCGCCAAGGTGAGACACACAGCTTTTGAGAGAGAGAGAGAGAGAGAGAGAGAGAGAGAGAGAGAGAGAGAGAGAGAGAGAGAGAGAGAGAGAGAGAGAGAGAGAGCATGGATTAGCATGGCTGAGTAATCAAATGTCCACAGTTACGAGCCGGGACTGAGCGAGCTGTGAGCCAGACTGTATCCTCTGGTCTCGCGACACTCATAATCATCTATGAGCAGCTCATTACTCATAATCATCTATGAGCAGCTCATTACTCACAATCATCTATGAGCCGCTCATTACTCATAATCATCTATGAGCAGCTCATTACTTATAATCATCTATGAGCAGCTCATTACTCATAATCATCTATGAGCAGCTCATTACTCATAATCATCTATGAGCTGCTCATTACTCATAATCATCTATGAGCAGCTCATTACTCATAATCATCTATGAGCAGCTCATTACTCATAATCATCTATGAGCTGCTCATTACTCATAATCATCTATGAGCTGCTCATTACTCATAATCATCTATGAGCAGCTCATTACTCATAATCATCTATGAGCAGCTCATTACTCATAATCATCTATGAGCCGCTCATTACTCATAATCATCTATGAGCAGCTCATTACTCACAATCATCTATGAGCCGCTCATTACTCATAATCATCTATGAGCAGCTCATTACTCATAATCATCTATGAGCCGCTCATTACTCATAATCATCTATGAGCCGCTCATTACTCATAATCATCTATGAGCAGCTCATTACTCATAATCATCTATGAGCAGCTCATTACTCATAATCATCTATGAGCTGCTCATTACTCATAATCATCTATGAGCTGCTCATTACTCATAATCATCTATGAGCTGCTCATTACTCATAATCATCTATGAGCAGCTCATTACTCATAATCATCTATGAGCAGCTCATTACTCATAATCATCTATGAGCAGCTCATTACTCATAATCATCTATGAGCAGCTCATTACTCATAATCATCTATGAGCAGCTCATTACTCATAATCATCTATGAGCTGCTCATTACTCATAATCATCTATGAGCAGCTCATTACTCATAATCATCTATGAGCAGCTCATTACTCATAATCATCTATGAGCTGCTCATTACTCATAATCATCTATGAGCAGCTCATTACTCATAATCATCTATGAGCAGCTCATTACTCATAATCATCTATGAGCAGCTCATTACTCATAATCATCTATGAGCAGCTCATTACTCATAATCATCTATGAGCTGCTCATTACTCATAATCATCTATGAGCTGCTCATTACTCATAATCATCTATGAGCTGCTCATTACTCATAATCATCTATGAGCTGCTCATTACTCATAATCATCTATGAGCAGCTCATTACTCATAATCATCTATGAGCAGCTCATTACTCATAATCATCTATGAGCTGCTCATTACTCATAATCATCTATGAGCTGCTCATTACTCATAATCATCTATGAGCTGCTCATTACTCATAATCATCTATGAGCTGCTCATTACTCATAATCATCTATGAGCCGCTCATTACTCATAATCATCTATGAGCCGCTCATTACTCATAATCATCTATGAGCCGCTCATTACTCTAAATCATCTATGAGCCGCTCATTACTCAAAATCATCTATGAGCCGCTCATTACTCATAATCATCTATGAGCCGCTCATTACTCGTAATCATCTATGAGCAGCTCATTACTCATAATCATCTATGAGCAGCTCATTACTCATAATCATCTATGAGCAGCTCATTACTCATAATCATCTATGAGCCACTCATTACTCATAATCATCTATGAGCAGCTCATTACTCAATCATCTATGAGCAGCTCATTACTCAATCATCTATGAGCCACTCATTACTCATCACACCTACACGACCTCCACACACAATAACAGACTAAAATCTATTCATCCCAGTCAATAGATAATCTATCATTTATGGAGTACTTTTCTTTAATTAAAGGCTATGTAGTTCCATATAAATGACTGATAAACAATTTATATCCATAAAGTCGAGGGTGGCACAGGATAAAGCATTTATATAAATCATATCACACGACGTAAATTTCCATACCTCGTTTTCTTTCATTTCTTTTGGAGCTTTGAATTGGGTCGCGTTTTCTTCCACTCAAGACAGCTTGATTTGACCCCGAGCACGATGACCTTTGACCCTGACCCTTGAAGATCGGGTCAAAGGTCAAATCATCGCACCGTCTTGTGGCAGGATCGTACCGTCTTGTGGCAGGATCGTACAGTCACACCCCTGCCTCTCTACCATCAACACACCTGCCTCTCTACCATCAACACACCTGCCTCTCTACCATCAACACACCTGCCTCTCTACCATCAACACACCTGCCTCTCTACCATCAACACACCTGCCTCTCTACCATCAACACACCTGCCTCTCTACCATCAACACACCTACCTCTCTACCATCAACACACCTGCCTCTCTACCATCAACACACCTGCCTCTCTACCATCAACACACCTGCCTCATCTCCCATCACCACACCTGCCTCATCTCCCATCACCACACCTGCCTCATCTCCCATCACCACACCTGCCTCTCTACCACCACACCTGCCTCTCTACCTCCACTCGACACTTCCCTCTGGCAACATTATAATCAGGATTAACATGGAGGGCAGACGATGCCTCTCACCTGTGTGATCACAAGCAGGATTAATATCCCAGGTGGGGGGGGGGGGGGGGGTTGTGATGCCTCTCCGCAGAGCATCAAAGCTGACAACCTCTCGTCGTCTTCAATAGAAAATGGAAATGAATAATTCGACGCTCGTTCCTTTCGGGTGATCATATTTTCATGATGATTGGGCTTACGTTCCTTGTGGCTCGGTGAAGAGCCTGGTGGGGTCTGGCGAGGAGGAGGGCTGGTGTGTGTGTGTGTGTGTGTGTGTGTGTGTGGTGAGGGCTGGTGTGTGTGTGTGTGTGTGTGTGTGTGTGGGGGGGGGGGGGGGGTGAAATTCATCCAAGTTGATAATGTTTGAGATAAGATAAAGAGGTTTTATGCAAGAGGAATCACTGGTTCTTATCATGGTTCAGAGCCAACTTATTATGACGATAGGAAAAGTTTTAATGGCGTGGCCAGGCTAATTCCACGGGTCACCTTCTCACACACACAGGAGATTCGTGCCTCCCGGACCCCAGTTTCTGCCTGAGACGGGAACAGCTAAGAGTTATGCTCGCTCATGCAGGCATCACATTTTCTAATGAATCAAAGACTTGCAGTATATATATATATATATATATATATATATATATATATATATATATATATATATATATATATATATATATATATCCCTGGGGATAGTGGAGAAAGAATACTTCCCACGTATTCCCTGCGTGTCGTGAAAGGCGACTAAAAGGGGAGGGAGCGGGGGGCTGGAAATCCTCCCCTCTCATTATTTTTCTTTAATTTTCCAAAAGAAGGAACAGAGAAGGGGGCCAGGTGAGGATATTCCCTCAGAGGCCCAGTCCTCTGTTCGTAACGCTACCTCGCTAATGCGGGAAATGGCGAATAGTATGAAAGAAAGAATATATATATATATATATATATATATATATATATATATATATATATATATATATATATATATATATATATATATATATATATAAGTAGACGTATTTCATTAGTATATACAATAGGTATTGTTCCCACGTCCTTGAGATGCACATCAACTGGGCAGACCACATCCCACATCCTCTGCCTCTCCCGTCCCACCTGGTGGCGTCACTCACACTCGACCTACGGCTGCAGGGGGCTCGCTGGTGAGGGGCACGGCGGAGGGGAGGCCAATATCCTGGTGCCATCAATTGTGTGTGTGTGTGGCAGCACCTTGTGGTCTCTGTAGCTGAGGACACACACACACACACACACACACACACACAGAATTCCATATCAGCCACAGCGTTTCAATCGTCTTTGTTTACGTGTGTGTGTGTGTGTGATTGGAGGGCACCTCATAGGTCATGGCTCTCTCTCTCTCTCTCTCTCTCTCTCTCTCTCTCTCTCTCTCTCTCTCTCTCTCTCTCTCCGCATCATCATCGTCTCTCCGTTTAACGAACCATACCTCCCCCCCCCCCCCCCCCCCCCCGATCGTATTATGCCGTGGCTTGCATTTCACAAACGAGCCAGCGGGTTAATGAGCGTTTGCTCGTTAACATCACGCGAGATTAACGTGGAATCACACTCGGACTTTGAAGTCACAAAGTGAAAAATTGTTTTCTGAAACGAGGGACAGACGAGGTTGATAATTGCCCCGGTGTTTCAACTGTCCTGGACAGAAAATAAAACCTTACCGTTCTAAATATGGCCGGACAGGAACGGATGATGATTCTGTCCATTAATGGACAGAAAATAAAACCTTCCCGTTCTATATATGGCCTGACAGGAACGGCTGATGATTCTGTCCACTCCTGGACAGAACCCAAACCACGGGAGTGTCTTGGAGTCTCTCTCTCAACAGAACGTAAATGAACGTGGAAGGGGAGAGGCATGAACGAGTGTACGTTCACGGGAAAAGTGATCGCTCAAACCGTAGGCTCAAGACCCACACACAGCCTTATATATATATATATATATATATATATATATATATATATATATATATATATATATATATATATATATATATATATTGTTTAAATTACATTTATTATACCTTGTCGTTGTCTCCCGCGTTAGCGAGGTAGCGTCAGGAAACAGACGAAAGTATGGCCCAGCCCATCCACATACACATGGATATACATACACGTCCACACACGCAAATATACATACCTATACATCTCAACGTATATATATATATATATATATATAATATATATATATATATATATATATATATATATATATATATATATATATATATATATATATGTATATATACATACACAGACATATACACATATACATATGTACATAATTCATACTTGCTGCCTTTATTCATTCCCATCGCCACCCCGCCACACATGAAATAACAACCCCCTCCCCCCGGATGTGCGCGAGGTAGCGCTAGGAAAAAACAACCAAGGCCACATTCGTTCACACTCAGTCTCTAGCTGTCATGTACAATGCACCGAAACCACAGCTCCCTTTCCACATCCAGGCCCCACAAAACTTTCCATGGTTTACCCCAGACGTTTTACATGCCCTAGTTCAATCCATTGACTGCACGTCGACCCCGGTATACCACATCGTTCCAATTCAATCTATTCCTTGCACGCCTCTCACCCTCCTGTATGTTCAGGCCCCGATCGCTTAAAATCTTTTTCACACCATCCTTCCACCTCCAATTTGGTCTCCCGCTTCTCTTGTTCCCTTCCATCTCCAACACACATATATATTCATGTTGGAAAGGATTACAATTTTGCGCGTGATCAAGATATTCCTGAGTCCACGGGGAAAATCAAACACGAAAAGTTCCCTAAGTGCACTTTCGAGTAATAATCATCATCAGGGGAGACACAAGAGAGAAATATAAGTCAGTTGATATACATCGAAGAGACGAAGCTAGGACACCATTTGGTAAACATGTCAAATGGCGTCCTAGCTTCGTCTCTTCGATGTATATCAACTGACTGTTATATTTCTCTCTTGTGTCTCACCTGATGATATGATTATTTCACGTGGACTCGTAGGAATATATATACATATATATTATATCATGACTTTCTCCCTGTACTTGAGCGTGAGGCATGTGACCCCGGCGGCGCGAAAATACAACAAGGAATGTATCTTTCCAATTGTATGATGAAGATACAATAGAGGGCATAAAGTAGAACTGTTTTCATCAAGGATGAGTAGTCGTCCCTCGTAAGCACGACTCAAACGACCCTCGAGAACGGTAGTTTGACGACACGACCCCTAAACACGAGGGGTCGACCCAGAGGTATCATAATGGCGTGACCTTTGACCTTGTCCAAGATAAAGGCGGATGTAAACACGACCACAGCTTACCTAACGCACACGCGAACGCACGCACTATTTTTTTCTTTTTTGGCGTCCGCATCCAGTGTGCGTTTAAAGATAACACGGACGTTTAAACAGACGCACGGACGCCATAGGCGTCCTGACAGACGCCACGTACATACATAGTGGCAGTATGGACATTAATACCGATGCATAAGTGTCCATACATGTACACAGACGTCCATACATGTGTACAGACGTCCATACATGTGTACAGACGTCCATACATGTGTACAGACGTCCATACATGTGTACAGACGTCCATACATGTGTACAGACGTCCATACATGTGTGCAGAAGACACGAACGTTCCTTTCCTGGTCGTGCTGGTGGTTTTTCCTGGTCGTGTTGGTAGGTGGTCTCCCCCTGGTCGTGTTGGTAGGTGATCTCCCCTCTGGTCGTGTTGGTAGATGGTCTCCCCCTGGTCGTGTTGGTAGATGGTCTCCCCCTGGTCGTGTTGGTAGATGATCTCCCCTCTGGTCGTGTTGGTAGATGATCTCCCCTCTGGTCGTGTTGGTAGGTGGTCTCCCCCTGGTCGTGTTGGTAGATGATCTCCCCTCTGGTCGTGTTGGTAGATGATCTCCCCTCTGGTCGTGTTGGTAGGTGGTCTCCCCCTGGTCGTGTTGGTAGATGATCTCCCCTTTGGTCGTGCTGGCTGGACTGGTCCTGGTCGTCAGCTGGTCGTCTTGCCCAACACCCATCTTCCTCAGACACGACCACTTGGCTGGAATCATGTATATGTTGACATCCCAAACTCGATCTCCAAGTGATGGCCAGTGTGTATTATCTGGTTACCGTCATGCAAACTGCGAGCCACGCCCGCCCTGTGGCTGTCATGCACGGACCACCTGTCACAATGCACCATGACATGTGACACTTCCTCACCTCACCTCACCACCCCAGACACACAGTTAACCCAAGTATGACTACAAAATTTTATCGTATGTTTGCAACAATGAAAAATGGTTATGTAAAAGATTCTTCTTCCTTGGGGGTACCAGTGTGTGTCTGTCCCATCCATCCCATACTAATGGGAAAGGAAGAAGTTCAGGACATGGGTCGAACACACACACACACACACGAACACATCTCACACCTCTCTCTCTCTCTCTCTCTCTCTCTCTCTCTCTCTATATATATATATATATATATATATATATATATATATATATATATATATATATATATCCCTGGGGATAGAGGAGAAAGAATACTTCCCACGTGTTCCCTGCGTGTCGTAGAATGCGACTAAAAGGGAAGGGAGCGGGGGGCTGGAAATCCTCCCCTCTCGTTTTTTTTTTTTTTCAATTTTCCAAAAGAAGGAACAGAGAAGGGGGCCAGGTGAGGATATTCCCTCAGAGGCCCAGTCCTCTGTTCTTAACGCTATCTCGCTGGTGCGGGAAATGGCGAATGGCATGAAAGAAAGAATACATTATATATATATATATATTCATATATACATACAGTGAGAGAGAGAGAGAGAGAGAGAGAGAGAGAGAGAGAGAGAGAGAGAGAGAGAGAGAGAGAGAGAGAGAGTCAGAGTGGCGCTGGTAATGACTTTGCTACACCACTGGGTCACCTGCAGGAATGACCCAGGGTCGTCTACTTCCGGCATGTTAATGTGGGTCACTGGGGTGTGTGTGTGTGTGTATGTGTGTGTGCGTGTGTGTGTGTGTGTGTGTGTGTGTGTGTGTGTGTAAGCCTGGGAGGCGTGGCGTGGCGGGAGTGGGAGTGGTTTTCGTAATACATTTACCATGCCAGTCGACGGGAAAGTCTTGCGTGTTTTGAGTATCACTTAGAGTTCACTTAGTCTCTGCTCCACACACACACACACACACACACACACACACACACACACACACACACACATACACACATACATACACACACACACACACACACACGCTGGCGGAAAGCCATCAAACTTCCCTCTCCAAGACTGAAAACCCCCCACCCTAAACCCCTCCAAGCCATCAAACTTCCCTCTCCAAGACTGAAAATCCCCCACCCTGAACCCCTCCAAGCGACCTCTAAGTCTGAGAGGTTAGGGTCGTGAATACTGGAGTATTTTGTCTTCATCAGGTGAGGGCAAGTACGAGTGAGGGGCTTGCCACACAGGATGGTTCTGGAGGAGGAGTGAGGGTCGGGGAGGAGGAGGAGGAGGGAGAGAACTGATGTGTGTGTGTGTGTGTGTGTGTATGTGTATGTGTGTGTGTGTGTGTGTATGTGTGTGTGTGTGTGTGTGTGTGTGTGTTGTCGGTCTCCGCCTGCCTGAGATCACGCCGCGAGTGAAAAGTCACTGCGCTGTCTAGGATTCGAACCCTGACTCTTCGTCAGCGACGCGGGCCACCACACCACGGAAGCCCCGAATCCCATGTGGAAGACGCCAAGACCTCTATGTCTATTACCTACGCGTTCCGATTTGTCTATTCTGAAGAAGAGTTCTATTGACGCGTTCTAAAAGGATCCATGAATCCGCCATTACATATGTCCCACAGTGTATGACGTCAGCGATCATGAGCGTCACCGGGGGTCAACATTGCTGACTATGAATCACGCGCGGGCCTACGGCACAAAACAACTGACAGTCAACTGCTGTGATAACTGTGTGTGGTACTGGCACAACCACATCCCCGATAACTAGGAGCGGTATCGGCACGCTTTCCCGATAAGCGGGAGTGGTATCGGCAAAATCTCAGTAACCGGGAGTGGTATCGGAGGACTCCCGGTCACTGGGAGTGGTATCGGCTGTCCCGATCACAGAGAGTGGTATCAGTAGACTCCTCATACTGGGAGTGGTATCGGTTGTCCCGATACAGAGTGGTATCACAGTAGACTCCTCATACTGGGAGTGGTATCGGCTGTTCCGATAACAGAGTGGTATCACAGTAGACTCCTCATACTGGGAGTGGTATCGGCTGTTCCGATAACAGAGTGGTATCACAGCAGACTCCTCATACTGGGAGTGGTATCGGTTGTCCCGATAACAGAGTGGTATCACAGCAGACTCCTCATACTGGGAGTGGTATCGGTTGTCCCGATAACAGAGTGGTATCACAGCAGACTCCTCATACTGGGAGTGGTATCGGCTGTTCCGATAACAGAGTGGTATCACAGTAGACTCCTCATACTGGGAGTGGTATCGGCTGTTCCGATAACAGAGTGGTATCACAGTAGACTCCTCATACTGGGAGTGGTATCGGCTGCCCCGATAACAGAGTGGTATCACAGTAGACTCCTCATACTGGGAGTGGTATCGGCTGTTCCGATAACAGAGTGGTATCACAGTAGACTCCTCATACTGGGAGTAGTATCGGTTGTCCCGATAACAGAGTGGTATCACAGTAGACTCCTCATACTGGGAATGGTATCGGTTGTCCCGATAACAGAGTGGTATCACTGTAGACTCCTCATACTGGGAATGGTATCGGTTGTCCCGATAACAGAGTGGTATCACAGTAGACTCCTCATACTGGGAGTGGTATCGGCTGTTCCGATAACAGAGTGGTATCACAGTAGACTCCTCATACTGGGAGTGGTATCGGCTGTTCCGATAACAGAGTGGTATCACAGTAGACTCCTCATACTGGGAGTGGTATCGGCTGTTCCGATAACAGAGTGGTATCACAGTAGACTCCTCATACTGGGAGTGGTATCGGCTGTCCCGATAACAGAGTGGTATCACAGTAGACTCCTCATACTGGGAGTGGTATCGGCTGTTCCGATAACAGAGTGGTATCACAGTAGACTCCTCATACTGGGAGTGGTATCGGTTGTCCCGATAACAGAGTGGTATCACAGTAGACTCCTCATACTGAGAGTGGTATCGGCAGATTTTAAAACACAAGGTCACATGTAAACACCCCACACCAGCATTTCCGTATACAAGATAAAAACAGATACGAACCTGTGTTCTTGTGGCCACACCCTCGTTCATCACTGTCACGCCCTTCCTCCATGACTACCACGCCCTCCTCTACCACCACTTCCTCCCTCCCTGGCCACACCACACCCTGAATGGCGGAAGGGCATTGTTCAGTAGTCCCATCCATTCAGCCCAACTGTTTTCCCTCCCTCTTCCTACTTCCCATATCACCATATCACCACCTCCCCGCTCGCCACGAACATACCCTCTCGAGGACATACCACCCCAGCAACCAGCTATTCCATTCAGCCACGGAAATGGGGAAAAAAAAAAATGGGTGACGACTGTTCGTGAGGTGGTTTTAATTCTCAAGCGTCTGGCAACTTCCTCGGCGTGTCTACAGACAGAAGACACGACAGAGAGAGTTATAAGATGGCGAACTGAAAGCGTAACAAAACTGCTTTGTTTCACTACACATTTTAAAAGACGAGCTGAAACTATAAACTTCAGCGCTTTCTTGTATTCTTGCCTTGGCCCTCGAGGAAGTAGCGCCTTCAAAGAAGTAGGCAACGGTGCCTATGCTATGGGAAGAGTCGCTGCTCTCACACAGTTTCTGGTACCATCATGACACGACTCGCAGGTCATGGGACATAGCCCCACCGACACAGACAAAGCTAATAGGACATCTCTCTGATGACGTGAAAGCGAAAGGTCAGGTCAAAGGTCACGGTATGATACCCCTGGTGCCCTACCCTCTTGCTTAAGGGTCGTACCGTCGTGTTCAAGGGGGCGTACCGTCGTGTTCAAGGGGCCGTACCGTCGTGTTCAAGGGGGCGTACCGTCGTGCTCAAGGGGCGTACCGTCGTGTTCAAGGGGTCGTACCGTCGTGTTCAAGGGGCGTACCGTCGTGTTCAAGGGGGCGTACCGTCGTGTTCAAGGAGGCGTACCGTCGTGTTCAAGGGGCGTACCGTCGTGTTCAAGGGGCGTACCGTCGTGTTCAAGGGGGCGTACCGTCGTGTTCAAGGGGTCGTACCGTCGTGTTCAAGGGGGCGTACTGTCGTGTTCAAGGGGCGTACCGTCGTGATCAAGGGGCGTACCGTCGTGTTCAAGGGGGCGTACTGTCGTGTTCAAGGGGGCGTACCGTCGTGTTCAAGGGGCGTACCGTCGTGTTCAAGGGGGCGTACTGTCGTGTTCAAGAGGCGTACCGTCGTGTTCAAGGGGGCGTACTGTCGTGTTCAAGAGGCGTACCGTCGTGTTCAAGGGGGCGTACCGTCGTGTTCAAGGGGCGTACCGTCGTGTTCAAGGGGCGTACATGCGCAAAGGGTTGCACATGCGCAAAGTATAGCGTATATACTTACATCATACAAACTGGGGATATTCCTCTGTACTGAATATCCTTGGGCGATCCAATATCGACGGGAATATCCAATGAAAGACGAAATCTTCCCCTCGTGCCACACCAAGATAACGAGATGACAATGAGCGAGATGATGAACTGGTTTCTGGTGATCGACGGCAGGTTCTGGTGCCGAAGCCTCCGTCTTTCGTGCTCCGTCTGTCTACAGACGGAAGACGGTACTGTCTACAGACGGAAGACGGGACTGTCTACAGACGGAAGACGGGACTGTCTACAGACGGAAGACGGGACTGTCTACAGACGGAAGACGGGACTGTCTACAGACGGAAGACGGGACTGTCTACAGACGGAAGACGGGACTGTCTACAGACGGAAGACGGGACTGTCTACAGACGGAAGACGGGACTGTCTACAGACGGAAGACGGGACTGTCTACAGACGGAAGACGGGACTGTCTACAGATGACAGAGGTTTACATAATGGCGAACTGAGATGAATATTTCTGCTTCCTTACATTCCTGCAGTCGAAGAAGCTCGTTGCTATGTCATGCAGTGTGTGTGTGGGGTCAGTGGGGGTCACATTATGTCATGCAGTGTGTGTGGGGTCAGTGGGGGTCACATTATGTGGTGTGTGGGGTCAGTGGGGGTCACATTATGTGGTGTGTGGGGTCAGTGGGGGTCATATTATGTCATGCAGTGTGTGTGGGGTCAGTGGGGGTCACATTATGTGGTGTGTGGGGTCAGTGGGGGTCACATTATGTGGTGTGTGGGGTCAGTAGGGGTCACATTATGTCATGCAGTGTGTGTGGGGTCAGTGGGGGGTCACATTATGTCATGCAGTGTGTGTGGGGTCAGTGGTGGGTCACATTATGTCATGCAGTGTGTGTGTGGGGGTCAGTGGGGGTCACATTATGTCATGCAGTGTGTGTGGGGTCAGTGGGGGTCACATTATGTGGTGTGTGGGGTCAGTGGGGGTCACATTATGTCATGCAGTGTGTGTGGGGTCAGTGGGGGGTCACATTATGTGGTGTGTGGGGTCAGTGGGGGTCACATTATGTGGTGTGTGGGGTCAGTGGGGGTCACATTATGTCATGCAGTGTGTGTGGGGTCAGTGGGGGTCACATTATGTCATGCAGTGTGTGTGGGGTCAGTGGGGGTCACATTATGTGGTGTGTGGGGTCAGTGGGGGTCACATTATGTGGTGTGTGGGGTCAGTGGGGGTCACATTATGTCATGCAGTGTGTGTGGGGTCAGTGGGGGTCACATTATGTCATGCAGTGTGTGTGGGGTCAGTGGTGGGTCACATTATGTCATGCAGTGTGTGTGTGGGGGTCAGTGGGGGTCACATTATGTCATGCAGTGTGTGTGGGGTCAGTGGGGGTCACATTGTGGTGTGTGGGGGTCAGTGGGGGTCACATTATGTCATGCAGTGTGTGTGGGGTCAGTGGGGGTCACATTATGTGGTGTGTGGGGTCAGTGGGGGTCACATTATGTCATGCAGTGTGTGTGGGGGTCAGTGGGGGTCACATTATGTCATGCAGTGTGTGTGGGGTCAGTGGGGGTCACATTATGTGGTGTGTGGGGTCAGTGGGGGTCACATTATGTCATGCAGTGTGTGTGGGGTCAGTGGGGGTCACATTATGTGGTGTGTGGGGTCAGTGGGGGTCACATGATGTGGTGTGTGGGGTCAGTGGGGGTCACATTATGTCATGCAGTGTGTGTGGGGTCAGTGGGGGTCACATTATGTCATGCAGTGTGTGTGGGGTCAGTGGGGGTCACATTATGTGGTGTGTGGGGTCAGTGGGGGTCACATTATGTGGTGTGTGGGGTCAGTGGGGGTCACATTATGTCATGCAGTGTGTGTGGGGTCAGTGGGGGTCACATTGTGTGGTGTGTGGGGTCAGTGGGGGTCACATTATGTCATGCAGTGTGTGTGGGGTCAGTGGGGGTCACATTATGTGGTGTGTGGGGTCAGTGGGGGTCACATTATGTCATGCAGTGTGTGTGGGGTCAGTGGGGGTCACATTATGTCATGCAGTGTGTGTGGGGTCAGTGGTGGGTCACATTATGTCATGCAGTTTGTGTGGGGTCAGTGGGGGTCACATTATGTGGTGTGTGGGGTCAGTGGGGGTCATATTATGTCATGCAGTGTGTGTGGGGTCAGTGGGGGTCACATTATGTGGTGTGTGGGGTCAATGGGGGTCACATTATGTCATGCAGTGTGTGTGGGGTCAGTGGGGGTCACATTATGTGGTGTGTGGGGTCAGTGGGGGTCATATTATGTCATGCAGTGTGTGTTGGGGGTCAGTGGGGGTCATATGTCATGCAGTGTGTGTGGGGTCAGTGGTGGGTCACATTATGTCATGCAGTGTGTGTGGGGTCAGTGGGGGTCACATTATGTCATGCAGTGTGTGTGGGGTCAGTGGGGGTCACATTATGTGGTGTGTGGGGTCAGTGGGGGTCACATTATGTGGTGTGTGGGGGTCAGTGGGGGTCACATTATGTCATGCAGTGTGTGTGGGGGTCAGTGGGGGTCACATTATGTCATGCAGTGTGTGTGGGGTCAGTGGTGGGTCACATTATGTCATGCAGTGTGTGTGGGGTCAGTGGTGGGTCACATTATGTGGTGTGTGGGGTCAGTGGGGGTCACATTATGTGGTGTGTGGGGTCAGTGGGGGTCACATTATGTGGTGTGTGGGGTCAGTGGGGGTCACATTATGTGGTGTGTGGGGGTCAGTGGGGGTCATATGTCATGCAGTGTGTGTTGGGGTCAGTGGGGGTCACATTATGTCATGCAGTGTGTGTGGGGGTCAGTGGGGGTCACATTATGTCATGCAGTGTGTGTGGGGGTCAGTGGGGGTCACATTATGTCATGCAGTGTGTGTGGGGGTCAGTGGGGGTCACATTATGTCATGCAGTGTGTGGGGGTCAGTGGGGGTCACATTTCTTTCTTCAGTTGTTAGGTCAACTGTTTACTTTGTAATCAACCCCTCTCACAGCCATCAATGGACGACACATACGTAGTATATATGACATACATTGTATATATGTGATATACATAGTGAATACCTATATAGTACATATGAACGCGCACTTCCATATAAACGTCCAAACCTCCAACAGTCAGGATCGAACGCAGGGGGTCCTGGGTTCGATCCTGGATGTTCGAGGTTTGTGTATCATTCTGAACATGTTCATATGATATTCTCTTGGGCTTGAACTAACTCAAACAATTGTCACATACTACATTAATCCTGGTTGAATGTTATTATAGTCCCTCGCGGTGGTGTTTTACGCCATCAACCACTCACACACTCAGCTGTGGGTGGATTAAACCTTGGCTTATATATATATATTCCGAGCTCGTGCGCCCATTAACTTGCTACTACAATTACTGGTACCACTGTAACCACCTGGTACCAATTACAGCGGCTGTGCTTGTGCGTGTGTGTGTGTGTGGGTGGGGTGTGGGGGTGGGTAAGGAAGTGTTCCATCTTCACGTACAGTCTATTCAATTTCCCACGTAATGTTTGGGGTTTGGCCGAGGCACCAAGCGCAGGGGGGGTCTGTCGAGATGAGAGAGAGTATGGTCTGTAGCTCGTGGGTTCTATGTTGCCCCGTCCACAACACTGTCATCCACCCAGAGACCCTCCCCCCACCATTGTCACCCACCCTAAGACCCTGCCCCACCACTGTCACCCACCCTAAGACCCTGCCCCACCACTGTCACCCACTATAAGACCCTGCCCCACCACTGTCACCCACTCTAAGACCCTGCCCCACCACTGTCACCCACCCTAAGACCCTGCCCCACCACTGTCACCCACCACTGTCCCCACTATAAGACCCTGCCCCACCACTGTCACCCACTCTAAGACCCTGCCCCACCACTGTCACCCACCCTAAGACCCTGCCCCACCACTGTCACCCACTATAAGACCCTGCCCCACCACTGTCACCCCACCCTAAGACCCTGCCCCACCACTGTCACCCACCCTAAGACCCTGCCCACCACTGTTACCCACCCTAAGACCCTGCCCCCACCACTGTTACCCACCCTAAGACCCCTGCCCCACCACTGTTACCCACTCTAAGACCCTGCCCCACCACTGTCACCCACCCTAAGACCCTGCCCCACCACTGTCACCCACTCTAAGACCCTGCCCCACCACTGTCACCCACACTAAGACCCTGCCCCACCACTGTCACCCACCCTAAGACCCTGCCCCACCACTGTCACCCACCCTAAGACCCTGCCCCACCACTGTCACCCACCCTAAGACCCTGCCCCACCACTGTTACCCACCCTAAGACCCTGCCCCACCACTGTTACCCACTCTAAGACCCTGCCCCACCACTGTCACCCACTCTAAGACCCTGCCCCACCACTGTCACCCACCCTAAGACCCTGCCCCACCACTGTCACCCACCCTAAGACCCTGCCCCACCACTGTCACCCACACTAAGACCCTGCCCCACCACTGTCACCCACACTAAGACCCTGCCCCACCACTGTCACCCACCTTAAGACCCTGCCCCACCACTGTCACCCACCCTAAGACCCTGCCCCACCACTGTTACCCACCCTAAGACCCTGCCCCACCACTGTCACCCACTCTAAGACCCTGCCCCACCACTGTTACCCACCCTAAGACCCTGCCCCACCACTGTCACCCACTCTAAGACCCCTGCCCCACCACTGTCACCCACTCTAAGACCCTGCCCCACCACTGTCACCCACTCTAGAGACCCTGCCCCACCACTGTTACCCACCCTAAGACCCTGCCCCACCAATGCCCAATATCGCTCACACTTAAGACTAAGTCCCTCTTCTATCATCTCCCCAAAGACCCAGTCATCCTCAGAAGACCTTTGTCATTTCCCTCTTTTTCTCCTAGGAAGACCTGTACACCTGGCACTTACCTCTGACACCGACAAACAACATGCAAATCAGCCGTGGGGCTTCATCCAATCAGCGGCACGAGGTTTCGCCAAGGAAGGAGCTGATATTGCCAACATACCGGGGTAATGTGGCGTCTTCACCGCCAGTGTGTTTGCGCAGATGGGAGAGGGACCATCTGTGTCTGTATAGAGACGATGGCCTTGCACAGATGGGAGAGGACCATCTGTGTCTGTATAGAGACGATGGCCTTGCACAGATGGGAGAGGACCATCTGTGTCTGTATAGAGACGATGGCCTTGCACAGATGGGAGAGGACCATCTGTGTCTGTATAGAGACGATGGCCTTGCACAGATGGGAGAGGACCATCTGTGTCTGTATAGAGACGATGGCCTTGCACAGATGGGAGAGGACCATCTGTGTCTGTATAGAGACGATGGCCTTGCACAGATGAGAGAGGACCATCTGTGTCTGTATAGAGACGATGGCCTTGCACAGATGGGAGAGGACCATCTGTGTCTGTATAGAGACGATGGCCTTGCACAGATGAGAGAGGACCATCTGTGTCTGTATAGAGACGATGGCCTTCACAGATGGGAGAGGACCATCTGTGTCTGTATAGAGACGATGGCCTTGCACAGATGGGAGAGGACCATCTGTGTCTGTATAGAGACGATGGCGAAAGGAAGAACAATTTCTAGTTTGGTGGCTTCGGCCATGATGCACTGCTTTCGACATGGAAATGTGTAGGACCCAGATCTTGGAAATACTTTAACAATGGAGATATGTATTACCCAGGTCTTGGAAACATATTAACAATAGAGATATGTATTACTCAGATCTTGGAAACATTTTAACAATAGAGATATGTATTACCCAGATCTTGGAGAGATAAAGAATTCTTTTAGATGGTATGTATACAGTAGGGTTCTCATCAAAGTGGTCAGACCAGAGTACGGGGGAGATAGAGAGATGATAATTTTGACCTCTATATCCTCCACTTACATAACAAAGTGGCATGGCGATAAAATTGGATGCAAACTGGATTAGATATTTAGTTTTATTCATCCATCTCTGGTACAATAGTATTAATGATCACTTACTAAGGGTGGACCGGCATCGAAATGGTGAGGGATAGGGTGTTTGGTTACGACGGAACCTTTGGAACACCGGACTAGCAGATGTAAGGTACGAGAGGAACGGCAAGGGTCAACTGTGGTCTGAGGTTCTTCAAGGAGAGGTGATGGTCCCTGAGGTTTTGCTGTGGTGTTCCGCATCTTCTATACCGCGACGCAACGGACCCTCGTGCAAGACGGCAGACCATTCAACAAGACCCACCACTTTAAACATCCCTCCAGCTGCCTCTCTCATCACACATCCAAAAGTCTCTCGTTTGCACGCCTTTTTGCACGCTAACAACTTTATGTAATCCATACTTCCTCCACACATACGTATACTTGCCTCTGTCCCCCTTATCAAACCAGGTATTCCCAATCACCAGTTCTTTTTCAGCACGTAACTCTACGAGCTGTTCATGATTTTCATCCATTCAGCTAGATATCCCATGCTCGCTAGGAAGTAACGCCAGGAAGATCCGAAGAAAAGGCCTCTTTCACTCACATCCACTTTCTAGCTGTCATGTGTAATGCATCAAAACCACAGCTCCCTGTCCACATCCAGGCCCCACAGACCTTTCCATGGTGTTTATCCAGGACGCTTCACATGCCCTGGTTCAGTCCGCTTGACAGAGGGACGACCTCTGTACACATCATCTCTTTAATGCAGTCTATCCCGTGCAAGCCCCTCACCCTCCTGCATGTTTAGGCTTCGACCAAAATATTCTTCACTCCATCCTTCCGTCTCCAATTTGGTCTCCCGCTTCTCCTTGTCCCCTAAAGACAAATATATCTTCTTTGTCAACATCTACTCATTCATTCTGTCGCTATATCCCAACCGTTTAAGCACACACCCTCTTCAACTCTGTCTCGGCTACACTCTTCTCATTACCACACCTCACAACTCTCCTTTCATTACTTACTCCATCAAACCACCTTACATCATAGACGTCCTACCCAGGGTTCGAATCCCTACCCGTGGTGTCAAGGATGGGTTTCAAGTCCACGTTACCCCACTCCACACTAAGGCTGGGGTATAGCCAGTTAACACGGGGCTACAGGTGGGTATAGCCTTCATCCACAGTATAGCAGTATACCCATGGCTCACGGGCTCCCTGCCCAGGGTGTGTGTGTGTGTGTGTGTGTGTGTGTGTGTGTGTGTGGTTCAGTAAGATGTTCAACTGACGCCAAGTTCACTTCCCGCCGGTCCCTGTCTCACCACATCTTCCAGACGGAGGAGACAGCCCTGCCCTCCTCCGTACCGTAGGGTCAGTCCTTATCTATGGACGGGGCGGGGCGGGGCTGGTCGGGTCGGGGCGGGTCGGGTCGGGGCGGGACGGGGCGGGACGGGGCGGGACGGAACGGGACGGGGCGGGTCGGGGCGGGGCGGGGCGGGGCGGGGCGGGGCGGGTCGGGTCGGGACGGAACGGGGCGGGGCGGGGCGGGTCGGGTCGGGTCGGGTCGGGGCGGGTCGGGTCGGGTCGGGACGGGACGGGGCGGGATGCAGGCAGCGCCTACACTTGGGAGACGACGTCACGGGACACAGGAGACAATCGAGGCGTTCCTCTCCTCTGTCCCCTCGCGTCGCGGGACCGCTGGAGGAGGGGTGGGGGGGGGTGTGAAGGCGTCTTTAAAGCCCTCCCATCCTGTATTATCACTTTCCAAAAGCAGTCGTAGCAGCAGCGCAAGAACGGGGGCCAAGCCAGGAGACATATTTTTTTTTTCTCCCTGTATGGCTCAAGTCTACCCCATGAGTGACGTCATCTCGTGACGTCATGTCGTTGTGGCTCAAGTCTACCCCATGAATGACGTCATCTCGTGACGTCATGTCGTTGTGGCCCAAGTCTACCCCATGAGTGACGTCATCTCGTGACGTCATGTCGTTGTGGCTCCTAAGGGGGAAAAAAACGAACAGATTGGAACGAAAAAAAAAGAGAAAAGAAAATCCCTTATCTTTTTTTTTTTTTATTTCCTTTCTGTGTCTTCGTCTGATAATGTAATTCGAGACAACATCACACACACACACACACACACACCCTGACATTTCCCTCGGACATGTGGCTATCGAAGATCACTCCGTGGCCCTTGGGGGCCCCCCCTCACAAAGATGGGGGGGGGGGGTGTTAATAGGAGGAGTGGGGGAAGGAAGGGGGAGGGGGGGGAGGGGAGGGAGGGGGGGAGGGAGGTGGTGTGGTGCCAGCTGGCACTTCCGGCGCCGCCGCTCTAGCACCGGGAGTGTTGGCCAGTTCCGGCAGCTGGCCTGGCTCAGTGTATCCAACTGAGCCAAGTCATCAATACTACCCAGTGTTGCCAGTCATCATACTGGCTTTTTCAACCATCTGAGAGGTGTGATCAACTCATCTCTCACTCTTCTCTCTCCCATGGACGAAATCCGCCGGCACCGTCAAACCCGCAACTCGGTCCTCATATTATATTTGACGTCCTTTTCTAGACCTTCTCTCGTGGCTCTTTGACCCTGTGAGAGTGACGGCCAAACGCGTGAAGACAATTCCACTTTTGGCTTAAGATACAATGACTTTCCTGGATGCCTCTATATGTACTCGAATGCGATTCGAATGGACAGTTTATCGTCTTTAAAATTCGCCTAATATGGGACTCTGGTGATCGGGCTGGGACGATGTAGACCCACATGTTCCCCTTACATACAGATCTGTACACTTGTGTGGGACGATCACCCATAACTTCTGATACATAGCAGACGATTCCTTGCGCTTTATAACGCCTTCTGTATTCACTGTGGCTCATTTACGCAAATATGTTCACATTTTCTGTCTCTGCCCATGTTTAATAACTCCCTTGCCTTTCTCTATTTAGCTTGTTTACTTTTGTATATTTTTTTTCGTAACTTTCTTTTTCACTTAATCCCCTGCCATTCCCTGTGTGTTCGTTGTGTACCCGCAACAACGAGGTAGCGCCAGGAACAGACGAAGAGCAGCTCCATATGCACACATCCAGTCTCCAGCTCTAATGTTTATTGCACGAGGCCAAAGCCCACTAACCACTTTAAGTGTTCTGGTGTAGCCAATTAAGAGCTTATGTCCCCTGTATACCACATCGCTCCTATTCGTTCTATCCCATGCACGCCTCACACCCCCCTGCATGTTCAGGTCGCAATGACTCAAAAGCATCTATCACTCCATTCTCCCATCTCGTCCTCGGTCTCTCCCTCTTCCTTGCTCCTCCCCGACTTTGGACACGTATATCTTCCTGGTCAATCGCTCCTCCCTCATCCTCTCTAGATGTCCAAACCACTTCAGCACACCCAAATCACTTCTTCCTCACCCTGTCATTCCTTACTCCATCCACCTTCCCCATACCACATCCACTCTATTCCCTACTTCATTCAGGGCCAACGAATCTCATTCCCACAGCACCGTCGGGACCGATATACCATCAAATATGCCCATTTATGCTCACTTTCCATGTTCTTCACTTAGTCAGTTTTCTTCTCCTGCTGAGTTGTATTCCCCTGTTTCATTTCCACTTATCTATATATCGTCTCCTCCGTCTTCTAAAGCCAGGCTTTAACATTGGAGTAGGATGAGACGAGGGAAGACAAGGCGGGACAGGGAGAGGACAAGAGTAAGACAAAATAGGTTTGGGACAAGTCAAGATAAGGAAAAACAGTTCTTGTACCACCACACATCCTCCTGAGAGGCAGGATAATCACTTCACTTCTCTACGGAACAAGTTCCTATGAACGACACGGAGGGGGTTAGGGTAGAAATACTCAACAGACAGTAGGGTCGAACGCCATCCAAACCTCCTCTCTCTCACACACACACAAGCCCAGAACCAACTGCCATTGATTGTTACCACAGTATCCCTGGGTTGACAATTGGTTCGCTACTGTGACAGGCGTTGCCATGTCTATCGTGGGCAACAGTGGTCTGGTAAAAATATGGCAACGCTGGCAGACACATATTGTCATTTACTATTATTTTACACATTACTGACTCTCCTCACGTCCCAGTCGCTCTCATTTTACACAACATTGGCTTGCTTAATGGCTCCTTCGCTAGTATTTTACAGAAGAATACTTTCTCTCATGCCCCATCACTATCATTTCAAACACTAATGGCTTCTTCCATGCCCAATTAGCTATCATTTCAAACAGCATTACTATCCCTCGTTCACATTCACTATTCAAAACATCACTGCCTTTTTCAGTCTACAGAACACTCTCGTCTCTCACGACACATTCACTGTTTTACAAAATGCCTCTGTGGCGTCCGGGGTGAACATTTCTTAACTACCAAACAAGGTATGTCTTTTGGAGCTTAGAATCTCCTTTTGATAATGCGTGGGTTCAGACAAACCTACCCAGCCACTGACTGTCAATGCACCGATAATACGCGGTAGTTCATCCCTTACGCAGGAAATGACGCCAAAGATATTCGTCATGACAAAGGTGATATACACTGCGTAAAGGAACTATATTGCATATACGCAACAGGCGAAACGAAAAGAATCATATGAACGAGTTAGGTAAAAAACTAGCTTAACCAGGATATATCGTGAACCATTACATAAGTACACCCAACAAAATAATTATCTTCACTGTTGGGTTCGATGGCTATCAGAATGAACACTGCCATTACTCCTGTTCCCTTGGTAGTGTTGTCGAATACGAGACGTAAGACTAAGTATTAAGGCAGCTGGTCTGTATAGTAATCAATTCCGAAATGATGATTTGATAAATGCATTACTGCATTACAAATGTTTGAATCATTATAGACTCTACACAATATACTATGTTGTACGTACATTAAGAAATATATACATAAGAAAACTAGGCTATCAGTGCGAGGGAAGACCCTACAGCACTTGTCCAAATTCATCGCACGCTGTGTCATATTGTTACAAAGGTGTGAGGATAATTTTTTTGCTGGGTGTACATACATACTCACTGTCGTCACCCACGCCTGGCAACATATTCATGGCTGTCTCCACCTACCTGTGAGAAGAAGAAAAAAGACAAATATGAGACAAACTGGCAATATCAATACATAAAAAGGTCATGACCAAAGGTCAATATTCAACTTCACACATGCACAAAAAAAATATAATTCAAACATATGTAGAATGGAAAACGAACATACTACATAGAAATAGAGTAAACATTTATGAATATATACGTTTAAAGATGTATGTGCACACACATACATACGCTACGGCAAACTCGCACGTGCACACACACAAACAAGTAAACTACCCAAAGTAATAACTCTGTCTTAATGACCTTTAGCTCCTGTCAACCATAAACACAACACCATGAATTTTTAAGAGACAGTTCTACGAGACTGCAGCATTCCTTCCTCTTACTAAATAATTCAGTAATGATATAAACACACACATTATATATATATATATATATATATATATATATATATATATATATATATATATATATATATATATATATATATTCCTACGAGTTCACGGGGAAAATGAAACACGATAAGTTCCCAAGTGCACTTTCGTGTAATAATCACATCATCAGGGGAGATACAAGAGAGAAATATAAGTCAGTTGATATACATCGAAGAGACGAAGCTAGGACGCCATTTGGAAAACAAGTGTTTACCAAATGGCGTCATTTGGTAAACATGTGTTTACCAATATATATATATATATATATATATATATATATATATATATATATATATATATATATATATATATATATTGTTCGCCATTTCCAGCATAAGCGAGGTAGCGTCTTTGTCCCAAAGTTCCCATTTTCTTACAATTGTGTAAAGTGAGCCTGTATACAAGATATGGCCTATACCCGGTAACAGAAAATGGATGATGAATTTACAGGAATCCATACGGGATATGCAGGAAGCAATTGGCATTTTTGTTCTTCCTAGAAAGACTGATCCGTTCTCTGGCCCTAGACAACACTGCTCATATCTATTGAGCACGACCAAAACCCTGCTGGTTTCGTAACGTCGACCCCCATATATCACAAAATTTCTTATCACATTATGACGTCGGCTGTATGATATTTAGGCCACAGCCTCCTCTCACGACGCGGCAGCAAGAAAATGCTACAAGGGGGGGGAAATGCGCATGAAAATATACACAGGGTCATAAAACAGGCAGGCGAACTATGGTGGGACGTATGTTGACCTTAAAATAGCCAAGAGCCACACGGGCCAGCTGGCTGCACCAACCAACAAGTTCCTGGTGTACATTTCATTCTTCTCCCACCTCTCGTTAAGGACGAGAATAACGGCATTTTCCTTTCAAGGTCTTCCTTATTGCTTTTGCTGAGAGCACATATCTCCACATTCCACCCACAGGCCCTAAGATTTCGTAGGGAGACCTTTCTATGTTGGAGGTTACAGTCACGAACGAAATTCCACATCAAGGCCGGGCCTTGATGGAAATCTGGAGGGGATTATCAAACGGAAAAAGAAAAGACAAAGGAAAGTATCTACGAATTTTCGAGAAAGTGAAAGACCTGTTGTTTGAAATGTGCGAAGTCATAATAGTTATTGGGAAAGACATGAGAAGGTAGAGAGTTCCAAAGCTTCGACGTGTAGGGAAAGAAGCAGGTATCAAAAAGGCCCACCCGAGTTGCTAATGGCCACACAGTAATCATGTGACGCAGAAGCTTGCCGAGTATTGCGTGGTGGGGGGCGCACGAGCAGCCAACTCTCGGGAGCAAAAACCAAAGTAATACCTATAGAAGAGGGAAAGTGAACCAATATTGCTATGTAGGGCAAGGGGTTTAAAGTCTGAAAGTTAGCCTAGGACAGTTTGTAAGTCAGACCGCTTTTGACTCAACTCTGTCAACAAAGGATTCAGAGCTAGAACCACACCAGACGTGAGAGCAATTCCCCATACAAGGACGATTCAATCCCTTGTATAAACGGAGCAACCGTACCAAAGAGAAAAAGCTTCAACATCTAAACAGGACATCCGTAATGTTGGGTTTCCAAGAAAGAGTGGATTTTACAGTAATATCAAATATGTTAATCGAGTCAAGAGGTAGAATTACAGAACCATCAAAGGAGAGACGAGAGTTGTGGCGAGTTTTCGATGGAAAGATGGGCAGAAATTGGGTCTTGGAGGCATGAACCTTAACAGGATTTTGTGGACCCAACTGAGATATCTTGTCCAAATCTGAATTTATTGATGAAGCTGTGTCAAGACGAGATGCAGATCGAATGAGAATAAGGGGAAGAGAATTAAATATGGATAAATGCGGTGCTAAGTCGTCTGTGCATGAGTACACTGGATTATTTGTGGAGAAGAAATCGTTGAAGAAAAGGAGAATAAGTGTAGGTGACGGGGACCGAACCTTGAGAGACACCGCTGTTGATGGAGAAAAGCGGAGGATGATCCATCAACAACCACAGATATTAACCGGCCAGAGAGGAAGCCAGATATGACGGAGCAAAGTGAGGGAGGGAAGCCTAAAGAGGGGAGCTAAGAGACCAGATCCCGATGCCACACCCTTTCAAGAGCCTTAGATATGTCAACAACATGTAACTCCTCAAAATATATCAGGGATGATGACCAGACCATTGTAAGATAGGAAATAATATCTCCCGTGGCTCTTGCCTTACGAGAGCCATACTGGTGATCGGAGAGAAGGCTGGGATTCTCGAGGTGTTTAAAAATTTTGTGATACATCCCAACCCAG
Organism: Panulirus ornatus; assembly: GCF_036320965.1. Taxonomy (NCBI): domain Eukaryota; kingdom Metazoa; phylum Arthropoda; class Malacostraca; order Decapoda; family Palinuridae; genus Panulirus; species Panulirus ornatus. The sequence goes on from NC_092273.1 coordinate 26,213,075, forward strand.
CTGATGGACGAAGCCCAATATAACAATGGCCGATATTTTTAGTTCCAGGTACAATCAATGTGGGTCCAGCGAGCGAGCGAGCGGTGGTAGGGTGGGAGAGAGTGGTTGTGGCGGGCAATAATCGAAGATGTTCTTGGTCAATACACGGGCCAGGTTGATGCTGTCCACTACAGGTACGGAGGGGGTGGGCAGCAGCACCACACACCCGCCCTTACCCTGGCAGCACGCAGCCCATCTCGCCTCCTCCTCCACCACCTCCCCCAGAGCCCTACAGCAGGGTCACCGAAACCCACTGGCCATTGCTAAGACCCCTGCCTCCCTGCCTCCTTTCTCCCCTGCCAGTCCACCAGTGATGTGTGGCTTACGTTGGCCTGTCGCCTACTTGGCCCAGCTGCACGTCTCCTCCTCCCTCAGCTGCACGTGTCTAATTCTTGGCCCAGCTGCACGTCTCCTCCTCCCTCAGCTGCACGTGTCTAATACTAGGCCCAGCTGCATATCTCCTTCTCCCTCAGCTGCACGTGTCTAATCCTTGGCTCAGCTGCACGTCTCCTCCTCCCTCAGCTGCACGTGTCTAATCCTTGGCCCAGCTGCACGTCTCCTCCTCCCTCAGCTGCACGTGTCTAATCCTTGGCCCAGCTGCACGTGTCTAATCCTTGGCCCAGCTGCACGGTAATGTACTACCGGTACATTATTAATCCTACCCTTAAAAAGGTTCTGATCCGGTACACCAGTAATCCCAGTTCTGATATGGCTCTGTTACCGGTACACCAGTAATCCCAGTTCTGATATGGCTCTGTTACCAGTACACCAGTAATCCCAGTTCTGATATGGCTCTGTTACCAGTACACCAGTAATCCCAGCTATGATATGGCTCTGTTACCGGTACACCAGTAATCCCAGCTATGATATGGCTCTGTTACCAGTACACCAGTAATCCCAGCTATGATATGGCTCTGTTACCAGTACACCAGTAATCCCAGCTATGATATGGCTCTGTTACCAGTACACCAGTAATCCCAGCTATGATATGGCTCTGTTACCGGTACACCAGTAATCCCAGCTATGATATGGCTCTGTTACCGGTACACCAGTAATCCCAGCTATGATATGGCTCTGTTACCAGTACACCAGTAATCCCAGCTATGATATGGCTCTGTTACCGGTACACCAGTTATCCCAGCCCTAAAATGGCTCTGTTACCGGTACACCAGTAATCCCAGCTATGATATGGCTCTGTTACCGGTACACCAGTAATCCCAGCTATGATATGGCTCTGTTACCGGTACACCAGTAATCCCAGCTATGATATGGCTCTGTTACCGGTACACCAGTAATCCCAGCTATGATATGGCTCTGTTACCAGTACACCAGTAATCCCAGCTATGATATGGCTCTGTTACCGGTACACCAGTAATCCCAGCTATGATATGGCTCTGTTACCAGTACACCAGTAATCCCAGCTATGATATGGCTCTGTTACCAGTACACCAGTAATCCCAGCTATGATATGGCTCTGTTACCAGTACACCAGTAATCCCAGCTATGATATGGCTCTGTTACCAGTACACCAGTAATCCCAGCTATGATATGGCTCTGTTACCGGTACACCAGTAATCCCAGCTATGATATGGCTCTGTTACCGGTACACCAGTAATCCCAGCCCTAAAATGGCTCTGTTACCGGTACACCAGTAATCCCAGTAGTCGTGAGAGACCAAGTCTTCCCTACATCATATGTCATAAGCAGCTCTGGGAATGTTGTTCACTGGGAAACGTATTAAAATTGTTTTGCCGACGAGCCCCGGCTATTTTGCCGGTGGCCCAGAGAACTGCCGATGAAATGGCAATGACTAAATCACCGGATTCCTTGTGGTCTTTGGTGCATGATGATCGCGCTGATCTGAAGGAGCCCAGGGTTCGAACCCCCACGGCGGGGAAATGTTGAAGAGGTATTGGAAATCATCATGCATCACTTGTTGCATAAAGTGACGGCAACATAGCGTGCCTGCCACCGAACACCGGCAGCCTATCTAAACCACCAGGGTAGCATAAACCTACGCCATCCAATCAGCGTACCCCGTCGGCAAAATAGCTCCTCAATATTCCTAGCCATTCCCGGCAAATTATCCGCCGGCGAATGAAGAAAATAAAAGATTCGGAAGAAAGTATACGAAGGCATTTCTTCGTAAACATAGCCCCTCAGTGTAGCCATTGTCGGTAGAGTCGAGAAGTCGTATACCAAGAACGCCATTTTCGCCGAGTGACGTCACCGTGACGTCACACGTAAACAAACCCCCCCCCCTACGGAAGCATGACGGTACAAAAGTGATCGATGAAAATTGGAACACAAGACGAAAGGCTTTGCGAAACGCATGATGATGATACACACTCTGATATACGTCTCAAAATATATCGGTCATTTTCTTGGTATTTGGTTGACGACTTACGAGGGGGAATGTCTACCTTCCAACCTGGAGTTGGAGACGCTAATGACGTGCGACACTGGTGACGTAGTACGACGATGGTGACGTAGTACGACGATGGTGACGTAGTATGATGGTAACGTGCGACGCTAGTGATGTACGACGCTTATGATGCACGACGCTAGTGACGTGCGACGCTGGTGATGTACGACGCTGGTAACGTTCGACGCTGGTGACATACGTCGCTGTGATGTAGTGCGACGATGGTGATGTAGTGCGACGATGGTGACGTGCGACGCTAGTGATGTACGACGCTGGTGAAGTGCGACGCTGGTGACGTAGTGCGACGCTGGTGACGTAGTGCGACGCTGGTGACGTACGACGCTGGTGATGTAAGACGCTGGTGACGTACGAGGCTGGTAATATACGACGCTGGTGACGTACGACGCTGGTGAAGTGCGACGATGGTGACGTGCGACGATGGTGACGTGCGACGCTGGTGATGTAAGACGCTGGTGACGTACGACGCGGGTGACGTACGAAGCTGGTGACGTGCGACGCTGGTGACGCACGAGGCTGGTAATATACGACGCTGGTGACGGACGACGCTGGTGATGTGCGACGATGGTGACGTGCGACGCTGGTGATGTGCGATGCTGGTGACGTAGGACGCTGGTGACGTGCGACGCTGGTGACGTACGACGCTGGTGATGTTCACGTTAAATGGCGAAACTAAACAAAATTAGACAATAACTCAGCAGTTCTAGAACCAATATATTCCAAATATATCTACTAGTTAGCTCTGGCGACTAGACATTCACTAAGTCTGATAACTAAACATGTTCACTAGTTAGTTCTGGGAACTAGACATTCACTAGTTAGTTCTAGGAACTAGACATATTGACTAGTTAGTTCTGGGAACTAGACATATTCACTAGTTAGTTCTGGGAATTAACATATTGACTAGTTAGTTGTGGGAGCTAGGCATGTTCACTTGCTAGTCCTGGCAATTAGACATATTGACTAGTTAGTTCTGGGAATTAACATTCACTAGTTAGTTTTGGGAATTAACATACTCACTAGTTAGTTCTGGGAATTAACATATTCACTAGTTACTTCTGGGAACTAGGCATGTTCACTTGCTAGTCCTGGCAATTAGACATATTGACTAGTTAGTTTTGGGAACTAGACGCATTCACTAGTTAGCTCTGAATATCAAATCATGTATTCACAAGTCACTTCCGGGAACGAAAGTAAACTAGGGACAATTACTAGTTAGATGAGGGAACTAACACGTCCTCCTTCCCACCCCATACAACACGCCCCCAGCCTCCCATCTTCAGTTGCCTGGGTTTGTCTTTCTCTCTCTGACTATACGAAGACGAAGAGTAAAGTGCAGCAATACAATGAGAAGCAAAGGTCTAATTCATTCTCTTCTCTGTATTCGTACAGCTGTATTTACTGTAAAAATAGTTCAATATTCGGCCGAGAGCCGAAACTACTGTACATCTATCGCTAAATACAAGACCAATTCATCAAACAGTGACACTAAATGTGGCTTTTAGCGAAAGACGATGCCATGGACTCACGACCATATGAAGTCTTACAATGAAAGCGAACAATTGCTACGTGTGTACTTTTTGCATATATATATATATATATATATATATATATTTTTTTTTTTTTTATACTTTGTCGCTGTCTCCCGCGTTTGCGAGGTAGCGCAAGGAAACAGACGAAAGAAATGGCCCAACCCCCCCACACACATGTATATACATACGTTCACACACGCAAATATACATACCTACACAGCTTTCCATGGTTTACCCCAGACGCTTCACATGCCTTGATTCAATCCACTGACAGCACGTCAACCCCGGTATACCACATCGCTCCAATTCACTCTATTCCTTGCCCTCCTTTCACCCTCCTGCATGTTCAGGCCCCGATCACACAAAATCTTTTTCACTCCATCTTTCCACCTCCAATTTGGTCTCCCTCTTCTCCTCGTTCCCTCCACCTCCGACACATATATCCTCTTGGTCAATCTTTCCTCACTCATTCTCTCCATGTGCCCAAACCACTTCAAAACACCCTCTTCTGCTCTCTCAACCACGCTCTTTTTATTTCCACACATCTCTCTTACCCTTACGTTACTCACTCGATCAATCCACCTCACACCACACATTGTCCTCAAACATCTCATTTCCAGCACATCCATCCTCCTGCGCACAACTCTATCCATAGCCCACGCCTCGCAACCATACAACATTGTTGGAACCACTATTCCTTCAAACATACCCATTTTTGCTTTCCGAGATAATGTTCTCGACTTCCACACATTCTTCAAGGCCCCCAGAATTTTCGCCCCCTCCCCCACCCTATGATCCACTTCCGCTTCCATGGTTCCATCCGCTGCCAGATCCACTCCCAGATATCTAAAACACTTCACTTCCTCCAGTTTTTCTCCATTCAAACTCACCTCCCAATTGACTTGACCCTCAACCCTACTGTACCTAATAACCTTGCTCTTATTCACATTTACTCTTAACTTTCTTCTTCCACACACTTTACCAAACTCAGTCACCAGCTTCTGCAGTTTCTCACATGAATCAGCCACCAGCGCTGTATCATCAGCGAACAACAACTGACTCACTTCCCAAGCTCTCTCATCCCCAACAGACTTCATACTTGCCCCTCTTTCCAAAACTCTTGCATTTACCTCCCTAACAACCCCATCCATAAACAAATTAAACAACCATGGAGACATCACACACCCCTGCCGCAAACCTACATTCACTGAGAACCAATCACTTTCCTCTCTTCCTACACGTACACATGCCTTACATCCTCGATAAAAACTTTTCACTGCTTCTAACAACTTTCCTCCCACACCATATATTCTTAATACCTTCCACAGAGCATCTCTATCAACTCTATCATATGCCTTCTCCAGATCCATAAATGCTACATACAAATCCATTTGCTTTTCTAAGTATTTCTCACATACATTCTTCAAAGCAAACACCTGATCCACACATCCTCTACCACTTCTGAAACCACACTGCTCTTCCCCAATCTGATGCTCTGTACATGCCTTCACCCTCTCAATCAATACCCTCCCATATAATTTACCAGGAATACTCAACAAACTTATACCTCTGTAATTTGAGCATTCACTCTTATCCCCTTTGCCTTTGTACAATGGCACTATGCACGCATTCCGCCAATCCTCAGGCACCTCACCATGAGTCATACATACATTAAATAACCTTACCAACCAGTCAACAATACAGTCACCCCCTTTTTTAATAAATTCCACTGCAATACCATCCAAACCTGCTGCCTTGCCGGCTTTCATCTTCCGCAAAGCTTTCACTACCTCTTCTCTGTTTACCAAATCATTTTCCCTAACCCTCTCACTTTGCACACCACCTCGACCAAAACACCCTATATCTGCCACTCTATCATCAAACACATTCAACAAACCTTCAAAATACTCACTCCATCTCCTTCTCACATCACCACTACTTGTTATCACCTCCCCATATATATATATATATCCCTGGGGATAGGGGAGAAAGAATACTTCCCACGTATTCCCTGCGTGTCGTAGAAGGCGACTAAAAGGGGAGGGAGCGGGGGGCTTGAAATCCTCCCCTCTCGTTTTTTTTTTTTTAATTTTTCCAAAAGAAGGAACAGAGAACGAGGCCACGTGAGGATATTCTCTCAGAGGCCCAGTCCTCTGTTCTTAACGCTACCTTGCTAACGCGGGAAATGGCGAATAGTATGAAAGAAAAGAAAAAAGATATATATATATATATATATATATATATATATATATATATATATATATATATATATATATATATAGGAAATCAGAACTACCACTTCGAGGCAAGACCCTGGATCATTGGTCAAAATCCTTCGTCCGTTGTCTCATTCTGTCTACCATGGAAATGTGAAGGTAGGTTTTCCTGCTGGGGTACATAGGCATTCATGTGGCTTTCTTCGTGGGTGAAGAACGTAGTATCACTCATTACAGTGAGGTAATGTGCTCATTACTGTAATGGACTGTAGCATCAGCTGTCACAGCAGGTGGAGGTACAGAAGCCCTACTTCGTGGCTAAATGTGAAGCTGTAGCGAGAGCGGGATGAGGAGCTCGTCCACCTGGGGGTGGTGTGCCCCGTCAACCATACTGACCAACCCAGCCTCGCGCCTCACTAATTCATGCTCTCCAGCAGTGTTAGCCAGGGAGCGCCTCTCCCCTCTTTTGGAGCTGCTGCCGCTAGAGTAATCCCCACAATTATACACACACACACACACACACACACACACACACAGACCATAAGAGTTCCGGATCTTGTCATCTCCCTGAAGATAACCACCTTATCAAGTCGCGTCCTTCGTCAGTCGAAACCACAGCAGGCGATAAAACCTGTTTGTTGATAACTGATAACCGATTATAATAGAAATCTACTGTTTACTGCTTAAAATGGACTTCTGGAAATGAGGACAGTGGTGTGGGGACGTAAGGAAGGGCGTCACTGGCGAAGGGTTGCGACGGTGGGGAAGACCTTGTGGTGTCCCTCACGACCTGATGTATACCTCCCTACGGCCCGCTGGGGATAATAACCTCCGACTCGATCATCGGCCGGATCCCTGACGCGTAGCCCACGCTGGCGGAAGCCACACATGACAGATGAGGTGCCGCTGTAGGAGGAGCGGGAGGAGGTGCCGCCGTGGCTGTAGGAGGAGCGGGAGGAGGTGCCAAGGGCTAGGAACACCCAGACAACACACTAAGAAGTTACCCAACCCCTCGAAAGACGCCTGCGTCAGCACCCAACAAACACATTCACTCGTCCAGCGATGAAAACTCTCGTGGAACAAGTCCTCCCTCCCCAGCTTCGTCTTGGACGCCCGAGGGCACGACCACCACCACTGCGGCTAGGAGATGCGACAAGCAAGCCCGTAGAACCAAGTGTATGCCATGAGGGAGGGAGGGAGGAGTCGCTACTGGATTTTGTGTCCAGACTCGACACACACACACACACACCCAGGCCGGGGCTGACGACCCTATCGGAGAGA